>NC_137959.1:49603185-49790685 GCF_963924665.1 Micromys minutus | reverse complement strand
TTTAAAAAGGCATGGGAACTGTGTAAGCACTGATGGATGCTCCCAAGTCCTTAGTTTCAGAGTAGTTGTAGACCATAGGACATGGAAAGTGTATGTATGCAGGTACTAACTTACAGTTTATAGTGACTCTGTGCTTGGACCTTCTAGACACAGGGACAAACAAAGGGCTCCAATCTAAATCTGAAGTTTACAGTGTGGAAACTTTTGTTTATAGATTACAATAAAATCAGAAGAGAGTTGAGTAATTGTTAACCTGTAATGAGCTTTCTCTCCTGAAAAGACAATAAAGCCAACAAACACAGCTTTCAACTAAGCCTGGAGATAAGAGGCCTTGTCAGTGTCTGTAGAGATTGTTAAACTGGAGCAGGAGCGTTAAAAGAAAACAGCTAACTATTTGATCTGGGTTTACTTTTGGCCAACATTTAAGGTTGCTATAAATTTTGAGTTAATAAACATAAGTTATTACCATAAATATTTTAAGGCTATTCATAGAATAATGTTCAGATTCATATTTTAAAACATTTCTTGTTTTCATCAGACTAACTCATAATTACACACAGAATCACATCTGGGTCGGATAAAATGAAATAAATTAGACTTTCCCTCTTTCCTAAGATAGTCTCTACCCCATTCAGGCTGTTATAGAAAAATAATGTAGGCTTGGCAGTTTATAAACAGCAGATATGCACTGGTCTCATTTCCAGAAGCTGGGAAATCCAAGGTTGGACACCGAGAGGCCTGGCATCAGCTGAGTGAGTACCTGTACTATTAAGATTACATTTTCTGTGTTCTTTCATACAGGGAAAAGGGCAAGAAAACAGCCTTAGATAGTGTTATAAAAATATGAATCCCGTTCAAAAAGGGATGTTCTTTTATGATCTAATAGCCTTTAAAAACTCTCCAGCTTTTAATATTATTGCAGTAGACATTAAGTTTCCATCTTCATGCATTTCAGGGGATGCAAGCATTCCAGACACAGTAGATTCAAAACCCCAAACAAATGAACAAAACATGTGATCTGGAGCTGGATATCAGGTGACAAAGAGCAACAGTGCCCAGGAGACAGTAGACAAATGAGATGGCACCCTGCTTAGCTTTGCTGCTGCCCTGAGAAGACAGACAAGTGAGGCCGCACAGTCAGCCCTGATGTCATCCAGAGACGTTAGACAACTAAGGGAGCTCCACGATTGCCTCTTCTGCCATGCTAATCTGTTTAAAGCATGTTCGAGAAAGAGCAATCCTGCTGGAGTCAGGAAGATTCACTAAGTTATCAGCATAAGGCCATGGAGAGCTAAGTAACCAGAGTCTACAATAGGGCACCCCACAGAGGGGAGAACTGTGCACAGCAGACAGCTGACTCTGGACTTGTGCAGAGGGTCCTCTTCATTGTTAACTAAGTTACCAACTCAAGTATGGTTAAGTTATGCATGGGTATCCTTAAAATAAATTCAGTAGATCAAAATAATCTGTGGAAAAAAGGGGGATAAACAAAAGAATATGGAGGAGAAATGGAAAGGAACAAAATGAAAGATTTATATTGATGCATCTAAATGATTTAAATATCCATTGAAAACACAATCTATTCAATTGGACATAAAATGCTAGTACAACTATACACTACCTACAGGAAATACACTCTAAGTGTAAAGGTGCAAATGGTTTAAAAAGCCTGATATTTTAAAATACACATATTGGAACTAATTGTTGAAAACCTGGGGTGATTATATTAGTACTGAAAAAATATTTCAAGTCAAATGACATTAATAAAGATATTTACAGGATTAGTCTGTAATGATAAAGGGGACAGTCAATAACAACACCCAAAATTTTAAGAAGGGAATGGAAGATTTAAAAACACATGAGAGAAAAAGCAGAAGGGTGAAACGCAAAAGCAGAGACATAGGCAATGGTGTGCAGAGGCTTTGATGTCACTCTTGATACAGAAGAGCAGAGATAAACCCGTAGGGGTTGCATATCAGACATTTATGTTACATAGCACTCCAGTTCGACATGGGGCATAAATTATACATATTCACCAAGATAAACTATATTCTGCCACAGAATGTCTCAATCAGCGATACAAGAAACAGGATTTCTGTAGCATGATTACAATAAAATCAGAAATTAATCACAGAAGGAATCTGTAAAGTCGATGAGAAATAAAATATATCTGCCAAGGAAACATAGTTAGAGCTACTCCCGCCAAGAAAGCTCTAGAACAGACTGCATCATTGGCATTCTTTCACGTGTATAAGGAATGAACACCAAGACAATCTCCCTAGGAGCATACATGTAAGAAGACCCTGAACAGTACCTCAGAGAACTGAACATAGTTATCACATAGAAGTAGAACCATGCCTGCTTGAAGGAATGCTTCATGGATTCAGCATTCAAAATTTGATTCATCTTATTAATAACTACAAAGATAAGGACATAGGTCGTTTTAGGAGACACAGAGAAATCCTTGACTAAAATCTAACATCCACCTTTGTTTGACCAAACAACAGGGTTGGCAAGATAGATCAGTCCTTAAAGTGTTAGTCTTACAAACTTGACAATTTGAGTTTAATCTCCAGAATCCACATTTAAAAAGACAGGTTTAGTGTTATAAATCTGTAATCTAAGCACTGGGGAGGTAGAACCAGGAAGAGCCCTGGGGCTCATGCTCTCCAACCAGTAAAAACACTAAGCAGATGGTTCCTGGAGAACAACAGCCAAGGTCCTCTGACCTCCACAAGCATGTATACATGAGTAATCCCTCATCCCTTCTCACCTTTGTAGTCACAAATTCTCTAGGCTGGGAGGAAGCATTTATCAAAAATTCAAAGCTAGTGTCTTCTTTCAAGAAATGTTCAGAAAATTAAGAGGATGGCTGTAGACAATCATGCCTGATTCTTTGAGGAGGACAGAAGAGATTAGAAAAGATATGGTGTAGCTTTTCATTGTTAGGCAGGACTGAGCATATTCTGAACCTCATTAACCCTCAAGAGTCCAGACAATTGCAAGAGCTGTTGGGACTCTGAGTGCTGGCTTCTGAGTCATTACTTCTAAATTTCTGAATTAATCTGAGGTTTGTGATAACAATGAGCATAATTCCCATACGATATATTCTTCAAACTACTGACTAACACGAACTAGCCCTCACACCATCCTCTAGGAGACACTAAGCAAAGGTCACAACCCCATTCAAAAATTGGGGAAAAAAACAAATGAACAAGTCCATGGACACTTACTATGTATGTAAAAGCAAGGGACTATGGGAATAAAACCTAGATCCTGTAACCATAATAAGGGCATGACTAGAAAAATTCCATAGAGTTGTAGGTGGAATTGTTTCTTTTTGCTGTGACAAAATACTTGACAAGAGAAAGGAAGAAGAGGCTTGGGTTTTCAGTTTGAGGGTACCTCCCTTATGACAGGGATGCCATAAACAAGAACATAAAGCAACTGGTTACCTGGGATCAACAGTCCCAGTGCAGACAGAACAGAATGCTAGTGTCTAGCTGACTATGTCTCCTTTATATGTAGTTTGGAGCTCCAGTCCATGGAATGGTGCTCTTACATTTAGGATGAGTATCCTCACCTCAATTAACTTAGTCTAGATATGCCCTCCCCCCACACTCCTACACACACATTTATAAATGCTTGTTTCCCTAGTAATCCTAAATCTCAGCATGTTGACAATGAAAGGGTCTTAGTTAGAGCTTCTATTGTGAATAGACACTGTGACTCTTACACAGTCAACTCTTTCTTATAAAGGAAAACATTTGATTGGTGCTGGCTTACAGGGTAGAGGTTTAGTCCATTATCATAATCACAGGAAACATGACAGCACACAGGCAGGCATTGTCCTGGAGCAGTAATAGAGTTCTACATCTGGCTGGACAGGCAGCAGGAAGAGAGACCTGGGCTAGCTTTTATCTTCTGAAACCTCAAAGTCCACCACTGTGAGATACTTCTTCCAGCAGGGCCACACCTCCAATAATGCCACTCCCTATGAGTCTAAAGGCGGTTTCTATTAAATCCACCACAGAAAAAGAACCATCACACACACCTATCTTCTTTTGCAAAAGATGAGCAGTAGGAATGTGGTTACATGAATGGGATACAATTTTTTCTTATGGGTTATTGAAGGTTTGCACCAGTTATCTCCTTCTGGCTAAAGAATTACTTAAAGACCCTGAGTCATACTTGAATGGCTTTAACCTTATATTTTAGAGATACTTACACTAAAACAAGAATACAAATGCATAAGCCACAGTTGCATCAGAGAGTAGACGTTTAAAGATAATGGTACCCATACTTACCTTCCTGTAGGAGTTGCTCACCTCTTTAGACTTCATCATGTGTACCATGAAGAAGAAATGCTATTGGAATGCCAAGTTCTGCCAGAGACTCCTTCATTCTTCAAGCCAGTATTTAACATTTCCTTACTTCCAAATTATACTTCTGCCACCCAACTAGAAAACTCTTTTACTTTTGCTGTCTGTTTTATGTACTAACCTAGTGATCACAAGTGGAAAGCTGTTACTGAGTCTACCCTTGTATGAAAGTTCACAAATAATACCTTAATTATCAGCAGCAACTGTATACTAACTCTTCATTCCTGAGCTCATGTGCGAACATGGCAGGGGATTGGTAACCTATATTATTAATTTGCCTACTTTTATAGCTATGGCAACAACAGCACCCAGGTGATGGGATTGAAATGTCATCTAATTCATGCCCAAAGCAGTAGCATTTATCTGAATCTGACCTTGGACATACACAGTGACTTCCTTTCATACTAACTGTAAATTTCTGTACTTTTAATAAATGACCTTTAATGGTGCCAGGTCCAAGACACACTGACAGGAGTTAGGTGACAAAACTTTTCCTGGGGATGTCTACTCATCCTAGATAAGGAGTCCATGACAGACCAAAGTATGGGTACTACCAAAATTCAATTTAGTGAACAGTTTGTTTTATTGGAGTTATAGAAATCAGAAATATGGATGAGGGGTTGCTTATAGGAGCAGAAATCACTTAAAGACAGCAACATTACTAAAGTCCATAGTATGTGTGGCAGTGCACAAAAGCTGGGAAACTGGAGCACACTGCCCAGCCTACAGGCAACTCAACATGTTGGGTTGTCTCTTCCAAGCCAACTCAATCCATCTAAACCTCTTCCAGGCAGCTCCACTGGTTTCTGCTAGCTGGTCTGTTCTTTGCAACATGACTAATCTCAGGAACTGGCAAGAAGGGGCCTAATGAATCCGGTCAGGTTCAGGGACTTCCTCAAGCTATTTTGAGTTGTCTACCTCCTTGATTGAAATGCTTCTTTATAGAATGAAATGTTTCAATCTCAGAGAAAACTGTTAAACAACATATATCTATAACTATCTATCTATCTCTATTTCTATTTCTCTCTCTCTCTCTCTCTCTCTCTCTCTCTCTCTCTCTCTATATATATATATATATATATATATATATATATATATACATACATATTCCTTCACTGGTGTCTCTTGCCTCTGCCATTTCAAAGTACTTGGTGAATATTAGGATTCAATGGCTTTAACCCATACCAAATGAGTGTTAAGGAACTAGGTATCATTGAGGTAAAGAGGGACAAAATGGAGAGAGTATATGAACCACTCCTGAGGACCTGCAAGAGGAGCAGAGCAATGGCTCAGGTGAGGAAGAATGGATATTTGCTACCTTTCTTGTTTCCATGACAAAATACCCGATGAAAGCAATCTAAGGAAGTAAGGGTATAAGCACAAATATTTTGCAAACTGCTTTTAATAAGGGTTCAACCTCTCTTCTAGCCCACCACCCAGCAGAGGTAGTTGGAGAGAAAAGTTATTAGGATATGAGGGAAGTGGACCTGTTCAGCAATAGTTCTTTGGGGGAAGCTCGATCTTCTTTGGCAGCAGTTCAGTCCCTTACCAAACACCAAGTATCATTCAATAGCTGCAGACCAGTTCTCCAGGCAGCCAGACCCCAGGCATGTACAGGTAGCTAGAGTCTGGACCTTTCAGCAAGTAGACACCAGGCATCTGTAATTAAATCCAGAAGAAACTGACAGCCTTGTCAACTGGCCTGATGTAAGGTCACAGAAGCAGCAACTGCTGCAGGAACCTCATGTGAAGCTCTTGGGTGAGTTTCTCTTAGTGTTGGAGTTATGACAAGTTGATCTCAACAAAGCTAGGTAAGGCGAACCAATACATGCTTGTCTTTAGCAAAGAATATTGAGGCTGAGCAAACCATAGCTCAGTGCTTGTCTCCTACTGTCTGTGGTGGTCGTATTTATACTCCTTAGTGGTCCTTTCATGTGTTTGCTATATCCAAACATCCTTTCACCTGTGCCTGTTTCAGGTAAACAGTCTTTCACATATTTACTTTAGCAAGACATCCTTTCACCTGTGTGCCCCAGCAATGCATCATTTGACACAACTGACTTTCCAAAGAACTGTATGTTTCCACCTTGGAAGGGTTTTCTCAGGCTACCAGCATGAGGGATTATAGTTCATCTCAGAGAGAAGAACACACTGGGTAGGAGCAGGAGGCTACTGGTCACAGTGTATCTGTAGGCAGAACGCAGAGAGTGAAGAGGAAGTGGTGTCGGGCTATAACACTTCTAGCCTGCCCACTCCCTCTCCCCCAAAAGGCTCTGCCTTCTAAAGCTTCTACAACCTTCCAGAGTAACACCATCACCTGGGGCCCATGTATTCAAACACTTGAATCTCTGGACGACACATCACACTCAAACCACAGCAGATAGATATAGTGTGATGCTTAACTTTTGCCAACTTGACAGAAGCTAGGTTCATCTGGGAAGAAGGAACCTCAGCTGAGGAAGTGCCTCCATCAGACTGATCTGGAGGCAATTCTGTGAAGCATTTTCTTGATTAATACTGATGTGGAATGATCCAGCCCTCTGTAAGCATTGTTTCCCTGGGGAGGTGGTCTTGGGTTGTATCTGGAAGCAGACTGAGCCAGACATGGAAAGCAAGCCAGTAAACAACATTCCTTCATGGTTTCTATATTGGTTCCTGACTTTAGGTTCCTGTCTTGAATTCTTGTTCTGATTTTTCTTCATAATGGACTGTAAACTGTAAGGTGAAACCCTTTTCTCCCCAAATTGCTTTTGATCATGATGTTTATCACAACAGTAAAAAACAAAGCTAGGAGAGATGTCAGATGTGAATCAAGGAAGATTTGATCATGTTCAGGGGCTTAGGAGAAGAGCTGGTAGGGAGTGAGGAGAAAGGCATGGGAGGGAAACACTGTTGAGGAGCAAGGAATGAGGAGAGAGCAAGACTCAGCACCAGCACCTTGCTCTGCTCTCGAGTTGCCACCCACTACAGATTTGACACAGTAAATGTGCTCCAGTCCACACTGGCTACGTCTCTTTTTACAATGAAAAGGACTTTTTTTAAACAATATTTTTGCTTTCAAAAATAGTTGGCAAAGGATAAGTCACTTAATTTATAATTCAATATGATTTATCAGCAATCAGCATTCATACTCAGGAATTTGGTAAAATTGAGAACATCCACTCACAAATTGTTTTCAAATGCACTAAAATGTTTATGAATGCTAAGTTTACAATACCGAGATGATATTACATTTTACATACATTTTAGTATTTACTACATTTGAGTTTCATTATCCCTGTTTTGAGTCCAATGATCTTTCTTTTCTGGACGAAGAAATAAATGATTGTCATTACTTAAATAGTTTTTAAGTCCTAGGCAACCTGATCCTCAGTTTAATGGCTTGGATGCTCCTGAGATGGTAGGAAGGCACTGAGGCAGCAGAAGCTAGATGGGGGGGGGGTAGTGATAGACTCCTTTTTCTTTGTCCAAAAGAAAAGGACAGAAGGGCAGACATCTTGAGATACATGTTAGAAAAATTCTCCTCTGTTTCCTCTCTGCATATTGAGATGGTGCCATCTCTCTCTGTGTTGTGACTTTGAGTGCATGTGAGTGTGTATGAGAACAGGTACACATGTGTGTGTATGTGGGTATGTGTGCACATGTATACATGTAGATGTTTTGGTGAAATGGAGGGCCTCAACTCTTCTTGTGAAAATGTTTTGGCAGCT
The DNA here is from genome assembly GCF_963924665.1 of Micromys minutus. NCBI lineage: Eukaryota > Metazoa > Chordata > Mammalia > Rodentia > Muridae > Micromys > Micromys minutus. The sequence goes on along the minus strand of NC_137959.1, from coordinate 49,782,593 downwards.
AGCATGCTCAAGGTGTCTGTGGGTGGTGCTAAGAGCTCCATGTCCCCTTTCCCTCCACCCCCCCCCCCGTGGCCATTCCTTCCATTGGTAGGTAGAGCCTCAACAGAGTCTGAGAAACTTCAGCTGTCTAGGAGAAAGCCAGACATGCTTGCTCACTTGCCTGGCTCTTCTCAATGTGATTCTTCTTCCTCTGTTCTCCCATGCTGGGGACAGTCAGGACATTCTTACCTCATAACAACCTCAGTCTTCTCCCTTTTAAATAGTCTTTTAAGAAAACAAGAGAAAAATATTTAAAATATAGCAGCTTATATTTTCTTTCCTTTTTGTGTAAAATTACCACAAACTCCCCCATATAACAACTGGACGATTCAGTTATAAACATTAAAGTACGTCTGTTCACGTGTCACCATGGTAAGGTACTGCTTTACCCATCAAGGAAGCACGAAACAAACCACAATGAGATACCATGTCACCATAGTTAAAATAGCAAAACAATTGCATAACCACCATAAATAGCCAGTGAGGATGTAAGTGGGTAAGACGTTACAATTGGGTGAGGGTCCTAAAAATGATGGAAAGCTTATCCATCTTACCCTCCAGCCACTTCACTTATGAATCTGTTCCTAAAGGAGAGGAAACCAGCACCCCAAAGAGGCATGCATATCTGGGTGTTTCTGTGCATGGTAGCCAAGATACAGAATCAAAATGCCTGGAAAGAGATGAATGAATGCATAAAATATGACATGCAGACACAGTGTGATATTACCCAGCTATAGAAGAGAACAAAATCCTGCATTTGCAGAAAATAGATGGAAGTAGAGATTATTATGTCAAATGAAATAGGCCTGAGAGATAGACGGGTACTACACACTCAGCCGTATGTGGGATGAATGCTGAACACATCAACCTGAATGCAGAGTAGTGACAGTGAGAAGTTTGGAAGAGAAGAATGAGGAATAGTTACACAAGTTGGTCACATGGAAACATCACACTAACTCCCCCTCACTGATATGTGGCACTAATTCATCAAAAATAAAAATGAAAGGTGAACACAGAATATTATTACAGAAGCTGTCCTGTATCCTTCCTCCCCCATTAAAAAATTTTTTCAAGTAAGTATGGTCTTTTTAAAGTGAGTGTTTTGGTACCTACGGAGCACTCCATACCTTTGGCTGTTGAATATATGTTTTCAAAATGTGTTTCTATGCAGAACACTTTGGTGATTGTCTTTGTTCTTAGAAGTGTTCTTACATTATTGATTGTGTTTGTGTAGGACAAGTTTGTGGTCATAAAGCTACATGTTATAAGGCTTTATACTTTTAAGACTTTGATACACTTTTATTTTTAAGCTGCCTCCTTCCAATCTTCTTACTCCTCTCTATGAAGGTCCCTTTATCTTGACTTTCAATATAAAAATTAGAGATGACTCAGTGAACTTGGAGCCAGCTTGGGAAAGATCAAAATGCCAAAAATTTAATTTTGTAAAACAACTCTGTCTCCTTCAAAGTTGGATGCTCTCCTGTTCTTAACCTTCATTCAGTGTCTGACTCCCAGGCTCAGACACTGATGCCAGAGAGCCCATTTCAATCATGGCACACCCTGGATGTTCATGGGGCCTGAGTAAATTGAAGATTACCTGTGATGAGCCCAGAACCTAATTCTCTAAAGTCATCTGCGCCGTTGCCCTTCCCTTGAAACTGTTGTGGTGCCTGTGGGACTCTGACAGCATCAACCAGGCATTCTGATTAAAATCTCCTAATTATTTAAAAAGCCACTGGACATGTGTTGCTTGAAAACAGGAGAGACAGAAAAGGTGCAAAGCATGCTACTATACCTATATGTATACCTATCTTTCTTCCTTCCTTCCTTCCTTCCTTCCTTCCTTCCTTCCTTCCTTTCTATTTAATCTCTCTAGAATAAACTTTCTTAAAACATTACATAAAGGGCTTTGACACAAAATTTGCTACATATACTTTTGGTACAATAACAAAATGTTTCTATTTTATTTTGTAAATAAAATGAGGTAACTTTTGGATAACAAAAACTCACTTGTTTTAAGCAAGTATGGGATATTTTAGAATTATTGTGTCATGTTAAATAATAAGTGAGATATATTTTTTTTCATGGGTTGGGGGAAACTCAGTAACACATAGGGCCTGGACTTAAAATCCCCCAGAACCCACATAAAAAAAACTAAGCCTAACAATAAATCTCTATAATCCCAGTGCTGGGGAGGTGGAAACCTGCAGATCCCTGGGGTAAGCCCAGTGAGATACCTTATCTAAAAACATTTGATGAACAGCAATTGAGTAAGACACCCAATGTCTATCTCTGGTCTTACTGCACCCCTATCCCACATATATAAATGCATGAAAGTTCAAAAGGCCTTTTTATCTTAACATTTCTGTATATGTATTTGCATGTCATATATGCATGAGCACATATTTGTGTGTGTACATCATGAATGTACAGATATAGGTGTGCCTATGTATATGGATGTCAGAGGTTGATATTAGCTGTCTGTTTTCATTTATTTCTTTTTCTTTTTTGGAGTGGGGACAACCATTTGCCTAGTCTGGCTCATCACAAGTTCTAGATCAACCTATCTCTGCCCCACCTTCACCCCCACCCCCACCACTATGGTTAAGGTGTTATAAGTACATTACGCCTTGCTTTTAATAAGTGCTGGGGATATAAATTAGGTAATTAATCTGGCATACCAGGCACTTTACCAACGGAGCATATCTTCAGTTCTCCCAACCCTGCCCAAAACCAAACAAACCCATGTGGGATAACATAAATTTTCTTTCTTTCCATTAGTGTCTTGAGTAGAGTGTATAGGGTTATAAAGTCTTAAGTTCATTGTTTTTTACCAGAGGCCATTGTAACATTTCCAGATGGAGGAAGAGAGGTAGGTACAACTGTTCTGGAAAGGTCATAAGCCTGTGGATAAAAAAAGAATTAAAAGTGCAGTTCTGAATGACCAACACACAATGCTTTTGTGGTAGTTTTCTGAGGAGAGTGTTGGATCAATATAAAACTATGTCCAGTTGGCAGTGATGTCTAAAATAACCTCAGATCTGGCTTCAGAAAGAGCTAGAAGAGAAAAAGAATTACACAAAGAAGCTTGTGAGCCACAAGAAATTTGTCTTTCACAGAACAAATCTTGATAACAGATAATTCATTCACAGAAGCTTCTGAAATCATTCAGCATGCTTGTGACAGAAGTCTAGAATAATGAGAAAAGGGTGCATGTCTCAATTCTCTGTAAGATGTATCATTCCTAGGGCTGGGAAGATGGCTGTCAGTAAAGAGCTTGTCTTACAAGCGTAGGATGTGAATATGATCTTCAGGACCCATGCCGAAATGTTGGGTGTAGAGCCACATGTACTTAAAATCCTGGTGCTGATGGCCAGGCAGCCTAGACTACTTGGAGTGTTCTAGGCCTAGATTGGCAGCACCATAGGAATCATATCCAAGGATCCAAGGATGGTCTCAGGGTGCCACATGTATACAAACAAATGTACATGCACATGTGTACCCACATGTGTTCACACACACACACACACACACACACACACACACACACACACACACACCCCACAAACCATTTGACATAAGAGTTTGGAAGGGTATGAATTTTATAATCCATGCACATGACCGTCCCTTCATTTCCTAGAATTTATGTCGTGACTAGAGCACTATTAAAGACAATTTCTGAAGGTCAGAACAATGTGAACAGCCTGGATGTGTACACTGTCATCTGAATGAGCCATGGGGCTGAAAGGATAGGCCTGGAATCCTTCCACAGAGCAGGCCTGGCAAATTCCCATGAAATTAGGTCACTAGGCAACTGTCCCAGGGCTGGCAGCATACTTAGGATTCTTACTTAATCTCCCTTCTAAGTATGTTTTTTAAGAGTCTTTAGCACTTAGAAATTTTGCTAAGGTAGTATCTGAAATGGTGGAGTGGCCTGAAAGTACATCAGATGAATGCTAAATCTGAAGAACATAGATTAGAAAGCCCGGAGAAAGAAAGAAGAGGGAAGCTTAGACATAGAGACTCCAGTGTAAAGGACCATTCCATTAACAAGCATTTACCACAAATGTTCAATATATCCAATACTCCAGAGGCTCTGTAAATCAGGAAGTAGAAGTCCTAGGCCGGGTTTCTATTCATTTGGAAATTTGGTAACAGCCCAAACAGGGCAAATCCACTATTTTAACCCATATCTCCCCTCTTATTCTTTTCAGAAAGGTGACCTTGACTCTGGATGCAATAACTCTGGCAGCCCTGGCCAGGCATACTGAATTACAAGGCTTACCCTCTTCTGGCATCTCAAAGTTCCAATTCTGTTTTTAGATTCCTGTTTCCTGGCACTTTTGCTTTTAAAAGTCTCTGAACAAATACCCACTTGAGTGCTCTTGGAGACCCAATAGCGGTTCTTCATCAACAGAACATTCAGGTCAAGTGTTTGGAACTTAAGGAATTCTCCTTTATCTTAGTATGTAGTTATTCCCCACATAGTCAGTAAAAATACAACTTCCTGGGGAACAGTAAGAACTTCTGGTCACTGTCTGAAGTTTCTGACAGGGTGAGAAGGTTGTCCCTTGCCTCTCTGAGCTTCAGTGAAAAGGTGACCCATACTCATAGAACACTCGTAAAAAGATAACATCTTAGGCGTTGTTTTTTTTTTTTTTTTTTTTTGTTTTGTTTTGTTTTTTTTTAAATTTCAAAAGCAAGTATTAGAAATGGCCACTCTCAGCTAACAGGATAAAATTATGTGTCTGGGGGGATGTCTGCTTCCTGATGGGGACACCACAATGTTATGTGTACCCTCCTTTTGCTCCAGTTCACTGACAGCAGAATTTTCTGTTTCTTATGAATTTTATCTTCTTCTAATAGTGAGGAATTGCTCATGTCACGTTGTAAACCTAATTATTTGAAGAAGGGTTTTATGTCACATGTGGCTGACTGCTTATCTGTAATGTGCACAAATACTAATCTTATTTGGAAATAACCACAAGGATCTGCTAAATTATGGATAAAGTCTGAATCACTTTATGCCTAATTATAAAAATAATGAGTAAAATATCAAAGAAATTTGTTTGGGGAATTCTAGTGAGAGAATGAAGCACTAATAATTTTCCTAATAGGACTTTGGAAATAACTATACTTCCAGTTTTATAGGAAAATAGTTTCATTATTATTAATGTTTTTAATTCCCAAAAGTTTGTTGTGGTTTTTTTTTTTTTTTTTGTACATAAGCTTGCTTGGAAAACAGACCAAAATGATATTATTATTATGTGAATTTTATTGTCTCTCTATGAAAGCAAAAATAAACAGAAAGATTAATTTCAGATAAAGATAAAGACATCTCTGCAACTAAACAGTTCTTGGAAAATGAGTTTAATTTCCTGGGACTTGATTTCTGCATCTATAAAATAAAGAGACTGGAATTAGATCACTCCTGATGGGAATCCTGAGGGTGTGTGTTCCTTAGAGGAATCTGGGAGTCTCTGTTCTCAGTGCCCTATGGAATACTCATGGGAAGGTTGTGCACTGGAGGGCCTCACCTCTGCTGATGCCAAATGTTCCCAGTTGATTTAGCTACAGAATTGCCTTCTGGTTGCTTTATTTGATGAAATCAAAATAGCCACAATTTTGGGGGAGTGCTGGCTGGAAGGATAGTAAGTACCCCAGCTTCCATAGTGAGTTGTTTTATGTACTTCAGGCAAGAGAGTGAAGAGCTAAGCAAGATTTCCTTTCCTCCCCTTTCTCCTTCACCCCAACTCACTCACTTGCCCTTTTTAAAATAGGAGATAGGGTCAGTGTCATGTTCTTACATTAACTAGCCTCAAACTCATTGTATGGTTGAAGATGATCTTGAACTCCAGATCCTCCTGCCTCTGACTCCTAACACAGATATGCAACACTAAGCTTTATTGGGGGCTTTATGCATGCTGGACCAGAACCTACTTAACTACTTTTCTATTTAAGTAGTTTTACCCTTAAACAAATATTAAAATCCTATGTGTGCATAAACCCAGTTATCCTTCCTCATGCCTTAAGATTCCCAAATTCCACAAACACTGAAAGTCACAAATGCCATGAACATTTAAAAAAATAAAAGTTAGGTCTACGTACAACTCCTGTGCTACTTTAGGCCAAGCCTTTCTTAATTAATAAACAAATCCCAAAGGCACAAAAGAGACAGATGATCAGAGCTCTAGTCTAGACTTTTTTGTGCTTCAGTAACTGTCACACATCACTAACTACAGATGCACTGACAATTGTCATCTCACACACTATGGCACACATGCTGAAGAAATTAAGAAAGCCACGAACTGAAGTTACTGTTGAGACATAAAGTGTGTGACGTAAGAGTTGGTTCTGATGCCTGTTCCCCAATTGATTCTTGATCCATCAATAAAGATAGCAGAGACCAATAACTGAGGACAGGGTGGGACACTTGGAGTTGGGAGAATTGAGAAAGCTGAGAGAGAAGAAGGAGGCAGTAGATGTAGGAGATAAAGCCAGCCAATCATGTGAGTTTTCAGTTGGAGTAGCCAATGGCCACTCTATCCAATTATGCCTGGGGTTGCAGGGGAGGTTTAGGAGTGCCCGGTCATTGAGTTAGCAAAGCCATTTTAAGATTCATGGTGTCTGTGTGTGTGTGTGTGTGTGTGTGTGTGTGTGTGTGTGTATGTGTATGTATGTGTGTATGTATATATGTGTGTGTATGTGTGTCTGTGTGGTGGTGGTGTTTTTTCATCTGTGGACACAGGGGAATGTGGTGGGAGTTGGTAGCATAGACTGTTCCCGGAGTTTAAGGCATGGTAGCAAAGCCTATGTGCTGCAGTGTACTAATGGATAAAACATTATGTGTTATATTATAAAAGACCAAAAGCAGTCATGACTGCCAGTGTGAAGTGACCATTCTGATAGCCCACTAACTTGCCCATCGTTCCCATTTCGAGAAAAGAACTCAAGAATTTCAGATGTAGACTTTGATATATAGTTTGCTTAGAATTCTGTTTGCTAAAGCAAAATAAAACAAAACACACAAAAAAAATAGTTTGTTTAAAAAAACAGAACAAAACAAAGGATAATGCCAAGAATCTGTGACTTTCTGAGAAGAAAACATGGGTATTGATGTTTTAGATAGACTTAGATATGTTAGGAGTTAATAGTTCACTGATTACATTCAAGTCTGTGCTTGCTTAAGTAAGCAAGGGAGGGTCACAGACAAATGTGTACCTAGTGAGGAAAAGGCTATGGGGAATCTTCCTATACCCTCCCAGAATGAAGAAACAAGTCAGAGAGACCTCTTTCTTCCATTTATTATGGATCCTCTCCTTTGCTTTTTTCTTTTTAACTTGAGACATTGTCTCTGAGAATTTCTTGGCTCTGTGGGTAGCTATGAGATTTAGGCAGGCCCTCTGTTTTCTGTCAAGTTACCCTTCAAAGGAACAGTGTCCTGAGTTTCCTGAAGAACATCAATTTGTAGTGTAATCCAAAAGCAAGAACTTTTTCTTTTAATCTGAGTCTACCCCCAAACATGGAGAGTCACCTCACTTTTAAAAGAAGTGCTTGTTTTGGCCTTCAAATATCTCTTTATACTTTTCCTGGGCATAAACATTCCCTCAGAAATATTCAGAGGTGCCAGGTTCCTGTTGGAATAGTGGTATCCTTCCTGAGGGAAGGACTAGGAAACAAGCTGTCTCCTTTCCTCATTCCCTAGTCTACCTGTAACCTTCAAACTTCATGAGACCTAAGCAAATTAAAGGATTAGATTTCATGACAACTCAAGGTAATGAAAACCTTTCTCCAGAGAATCAACTGTGCTGTAGAAAGACTGGATGTTAATTTCCTAGGGTCATGACATTTGACTCTGTCATGGGTAGTTATGGAAAGTCAAGGGACTTTCTTCTGAGACTTCTGCTAAGAGGCTATGGTTTGAACCAGAAAGTTGTAGATTTAGGCTCAGATGTGAGGCTCCACCCCCCCACCCCATCCCCATATAGCTTCTAGAATTTAGAGAAATTGGGGTAAATAGTGTATTTAAAAATTCCTTCTATGCTGGGTGTGGTAGTAATTGCTTGTCATTCCAATACAAAACTTTAAGATGAAAGAAAATTTAGCTGATTAGTTTAAAGGCTAAGTCTGAAGCTTAGGCTTATTAAAGCTATAGTTACTTTAAAAAATCATGTGAGTAAATACAGGAGGATGTTCAAAGTCACCCTTGGCTACAAAGCAAGTCAGAGGTCAACTGGGCTATTCGAGACCCTATTTCAGGAACAGCCAACCAACCAACCTACCTACCAACAAACCCCCAAAACAAAAAAACAAAGGGGTTTCTAGTTCAGAGATTCTAGTGTGAAACTAGAAGAGATGCATTATGGGAAAGCCAGCCACAAACAGTAAATGTCAGTCTTCAGAGCACATAGTATCTCATGACAGGGCGGCCTCTCTTTAGATACTCAGTGATTACACAGGAAATGCATTCAGGTGGAAATCCATAAGCCAGGGATGTTATTTCGTGCCACTTTGGAGGCTGCAGAATAAAGATTTCCTTGAGGTAGAAGCCAGCAGGAGCTGCATAGAATTCTAGGCAAATCTGGGCTACATAGTGAGTTCTGGACCAACCAGGTCTATACATGAGTTTGAGACAAACTGGGCTACAGAGCAAATTCCAGATCAGAATGGGATATGGTAAGAGTGAGATTCTATATCACATATTAGGAAATAAATAAATTAAAGCCCAAGCAATGCCTATGGCAACCATTCTTTTGTTTTTAAACTCTGATGTAGAAAGTGACAGCAGTCTACACATTACCATGACCCCTGAGAGAGCTTGGTGTTTGTAAGTTAGAAACAGCAGCTTCTGGATGATTATGAAATGTCCACACTGCTGTATTTGCTGCTGCACCTTGCATCATGTCAACGTCTGACTGAAGATCTGGGTCCTCTCACTGTGACAGAAAAATGCAAAGGTAATTTCCCACCTTAGGGAAGAACTAGGACTCAAAAAAAAAAATATCCAAGCACTTACAAGATTATGGAATTAACAATTTATCACATTAAAGAGAAAGCCTTCCTGTGATTCTGAGTTATTTACTAAGGACCTTTCTGCTTGCACATCTCCAGCATCCTGAATGTGGAAACTGCTGTGGTAATGCTGGCCAGAATTCAGGGATGAAGTAAGAAGTCTTGGAAATGAAAGCAGCACTGGCTGATTAACTGAGGGCTGGCCTCCTTAAATCTACGCTGCACTCATAAGATAAAAACTGAGTCTGTGTCTTAGTTGACCATCAACTTCCAAATCTCTACTCCACCTTCCCCGGAAGCTTGAAATCTATTGTTTTCTCTCCTCGAGAAAAATTCTTATTGTTCTTCCCAAGGCAGACTTTCTTCCACAGGGGGGAAAAAGGTCCTGATAAAATAGAGTCTAAACTACACAAGGAAAAAGAAAATGCCTCGAATCCCCACACTAGACATTCTCTAGAGGTTACTAAAGTAATAAATGGGAGAATGAGAGAACTAGAGGGGATCCCAGCAGTGGACTTGTGAGTGCGTGGTGCTTCCTGTGTCCTCATGATTTGTCTGGACCTCTAGTGTTGCGCTGGTTAAACCTGGGCTGGTTTGTTCCATTCAGCACCTGGTTCCCAGCATGCCTGACTCAGTGACTGTAAACTCCATGGTGAGCTTGGAAATAACCCTCTGCACACGTTCTCTATCAATTTAGCCTGGTCTCACCAGACTTGAGGTTTTGCGAAATCCCCAGTATTATAAATTCCCATCAAAGGCCAGTGAGACATCTAGAGAAAAAAAATGTTCTGTTAAGTTCACTGAAAATGAAGACAGCAGGTTTTCCTTTCAGTTCCTTGGATTATTTATTATAGGCTGACAGTATATCTCATCTCTCTGGTCTTTTCTGAGGCTGTTTAAGTTCAGATTTCTCTCCCAGCACCTCCCAATAAGCTCTTCTTAATAAATGCCAGCACTGCAATCAAGTCCACTTTGCAAGAAATAAACATGCCACCAAGGAAATCTACCTCCTCACTTTCCCACTCATCAATACCTAACCACAGCCCTGGCAATCCTGGCTTCAATTCTGAGCATCTCTGGCAGCAACTTGATGTTACTGGGAGGGTCCGATGGAAGAGGGATAAAGGGGATCTATTTATGTGCTCCCTCTACCTTTGTGCTATGGCTCTCTGGCTTCTGCTTCCCCAAAACTTCAGCTCTTCTCTACCTCACTTTCTCTTTATATTGTCAAATGTTAGAGAAGAGTTGTTGAATGGGTGGAAGAACATCACCAGAGGACTTCAGGATATGGGGCATATTCAGAAACTCTCCAGTAAGGCATTGAATGGTTTCCATAAGAATAAACCTGTCAAAATTTGATGGTAGAGGTGGTGGTAGTAATGGTGGTGGTGGTGGAGGTATAGGTGGTAGAGGTGGTGGAGGTGGTGGAGGTGGTGTAAGTGGTAGTGGTGGTGTTGAGTCTCTGTCCATGTGTGCTAGAAGTTGATGTGTCGTTGGTTGAGCTAGCCTGGCTGGCCAGGGATCTGCCTGTCTCTGCCTCTACAAAGCTGTATTACAAGTGTATGCCACCATGCTTGGTATTTTTATGTAGTTCTGGGACTTAAACTCAGGCCCTTATGTTTGCATGTCAAACACATGGTGATTGAGCTGTCTCCCTAGACCAAAGAATCAAAATTATTTCTCTTTTAAAAAGAGTTCATATTTTCTTTTGAAAAACTATGTACCCCTCTGAGGAATAATGCCAAATTATAGCAAACTATAGAGTGAGGACAATTCATTTGTTGACAAATGTTTAGTAAGCCGGGCAGACATGACAAGTGGTTTTAGCTTTGGAGATACAGTGGTGAGTGAGAACCTACATTTTCTGTTGGTAAAAATAATGCATTTTGAAAAGAACAATAAAATAGTAATAATTTAACACAACTTCCAGTGTCATCATGAGGAGAAAAGCCAGGCATCCCAGAAGGTGAGACAGCAAGCTCATCTGAGGCAGTAAGATCTGAACCACATATAACAAGAACAGGAATGAAGGTCTTTGGTGGTCTGAGCCCCCAACATGCTCAGCAGTCTGGAGGTGTCTGAGAACATAGAGGTGACACAGAAAGGAAGCAGAAATGGCAAGGCATTGAAGACCTGGGTAGCAGTGATATAATCTGATTTGTACTCAGAAAGATCATCCTGCTTGTTTCATGACAGTGAAGGGGAAGCAGCGAGCTGATACAGAAGTGTCTTCAAGTTCAGGCAAGCATAAAGAGGTGGGGAAAACAGGGAGATACAGGTGAGCATGCCATTAACAACCTCTTCATGGAGACTCTCATCATTTCATCTCAGGGCCACATGTATTCCCAGAAGAATCCTGTCAGAAGCACTTGTAAAGTTGGGGTACATTTTTCTTTTCTCTCTGTGTTAGACCTAATTAGAAGATCATATTTTAAAAAAGAGATAAGTTTTATTTTATCTATGTGTAAGCACTCTGCCTGCATGTACATCTGTGCACCATGTGCATGTCTGGTGTTTGATGAGGGCTTTGGATCCCTGCAACTGGAGTTGTGAGTAGGTGTGATGGAAGTGAATGCTGGGAATGGGACCTAGATTCTCCACAAGAGCAACACAAGATTGACAGCTAGCCCTCTCTCCAGTGTCAGAATATCACATGTTTATGAAAGAGCTCCTGAAATAATAAAAAAATAGAAGGCAAAGAGAAGAAAAAGAGGGAAGGGGAGAGGATAGGAGGGAAAAGGAGGGAGAGGGGACAAGAGGAGAAAGGGGAGGAGGGAGAAGGGAGGGGAGGGGAAAGGAAAGAATAGGAAGGGGAGGGAAGAAGGAGGGAGAGGAGAGGATGATGGGGAAGGGAAGCGGGTAAAGAGAGGGGAGGAGAGAAGGAGGAGGAGAAGAAAAAAGAAGAGGGGAGAGGAGAAAGAAAGGGAGAGAGGAGAGATAAAGCTCACAGGAATAAGAAAGGCACTTGATAAGAGGTGGGGGGGTATGGAAGGGGGCATTCTCTTAGGCAATTATGTCTAAGAGGAGAGGAAACAGTGTGTAACTGAGTTAATTGGGCAAACCCTCAGTGTTCCCAGTAGAATACAGGTTTGAGAAGCAACACACACACACACACACACACTCTTAAACACACATGCATGCACTCTCATGCACACACACACACACACACACACACATCATGCATACACAATATACACATACTCATGCCATAAGAAACACACATGTGCACCACACACCAGACATACACATACCAAATGTTTCATTGAACTTTATACTGATATATCAAAATTTTGACACTAAATTCTAGACAGTACAGCCAGAAAGGGGCTTTTTGTGGCATTTCTGTGTGTGTCTGCCAGGGTAGAAAATGTAATGCAAGCATTAGGATGTTGGAATTTCCAGAAAATGTTCTTAGCTTTCTGTGGAGAAAAGAATAATATTGTTTAATTTGGAGCCATTCAAGAAAATGAAGGCTTCCCAGCAGATACTTGAGCTATTTTGTGTTTCCTCACCAATGACACATTGCTGGTGTCTCATGACACCAGATACAGATGCAGGATCAGGGGACTAAAGAGAGAACCCACATCTTATCTTTGATGAGGGATATGAGACCAAGAAGTGAGTAGTAGCCTCACCTTGTGGGTCTGGCTGGGGTGGGATGCCCTGCTCCACATCCACCATTCAGAGAGTCTGGCCCTATAACATGTGTCTGACTGCATTGGAGTCTCTTCTCCCCCCATGTCGCTGCACTTAGTACAGGAATGAAGTTTCCTGGCAGGGAAAGTGGGATGAATGTTTATTTTGGAAAAATAAAACATGTTGGAGTTTCTCTGTCTCTCTGTCTCTCTCTGTGTGTGTCTCTCTGTCTATCACTCTCTCTCTCTTTCTCTCTCTCTCTGTGTCTCTATCTATCACTCTCTCTGTCTCTCTGTCTGTCTCTTTGTCTCTGTCTCCTCTCTCTCTGTCTCTGTCTCTCACTCTTTCTCTGTGTCTCTCTGTCTCTGTCTGTCTCTCTCTGTCTTCTCTTTGTCTCTCTGTCTGTCTGTCTCTCTCTCTGCCTTCTCTTTGTCTGTCTGTCTATCTGTCTCTCTCTGTGTGTCTGTCTGTCTTTGTCTTTGTTTCTCTCTCCCCCTCTCACCCCAAGTCTCTCACAAACACACACATGTAAACCCTTCATTCCATAGAAGAAGGATATTTTTAACACATTACTTCAAGCCACCTGAAGATCTGTTCTCATCTTTTGTGAAAAGTCAAGTAAATTAAGACCAAAAAAAAAAAAAAAAAAAAAACCCTGGGGGGGGGGGGATGTGGAGAGACTTAAGAGAATAATTGTGGAGTACAGAAATGGAAAGATAATTTAATTGTGATTCACAGGGTTGTCCACTAATTGCCACTGTTGTATGTGACTGAGTATCTTCTCCGTAGCTGGGCATAGCTGATTCAATCCTAAGTGGATATAAAAGGAGTGGATTTAAACTCTGTTGTTATAATTCCTGGTTAATCATTACTAAGAACTATAGAGAATAAAATAATAGTTCAACATTAGATGGTTTCTGGCTACCAGGGGACTGAGTAAGCTGGTCTTTGGGACATTTCTACTTTGCTCTCCAGTCAGCCCACTCACCTTCCTCTCATTTTCATCAGATTGTTCTAAGATATAAAGCTGTAGGGTGTGTGTGTGTGTGTGTGTGTGTGTGTTTCTGTGTGTCTGTCTGTGTGTATGTGTTGTGAGATCTGGGGCAGAAGACCAGAAGGCTAAGTCTTGGGAATAAATCTGGATAGAGCTTAGCCTTGGGTTTCTGAGTCATAGACATGGCTTGAAAGCTAAAGACTTCTTTTATTTCTCTCTGATTGTTTGATGTTTGGCCTGTGGCTGATTTGCAAGTTCTCAGTTTAGGAACAATATCAATTTATGGCAACAATATGAATCTAAGAACATTTAAGTTAGGGGACTGGGGTTTAGTCAGTGAACTGCTTGCTATGCAAACATAAAAACCTAACTTGGATCTTCAAAAAGTGTGTAAAAACTGAAGCAAGTGAGAACTCCAGCACTGGGGAGACAGAGACAGGAGGATTCCTTGTTTCATTATCCAACCACGCTAATATATTTGGTGATCCCCAGGCCAGTAAGAGAACATATATCAAAAAACAAGACAGGCAGCTCCTGAGAAACTACAGCTGAGATTGTTCTCTGACCTCTATAGGCACCTGCATACAAATGCATAGATATCCACACACTTGTGTACTGTAGACACAAGTGCATGCACACACACACACACACACACACACACACACACACAGAGGCATGGACACCTCTCTCTCTCTCTCTCTCTCTCTCTCTCTCTCTCTCTCTCACACACACACACACACACACACACACACACACACACACACACACACAAAGAATATTTATAGTGGGCATGGTAGTGTGTACTTGTAATTTCAGCATTTGTAGGTGAAGAAGGATAAGAGGAAAGAAAAGTAAAGCAGAGATATTTTTAGCTGATAAGTTCTGACTCCTTGACCCTGTAGAAATGGAAGGTAGAGGATTGACTGCAGTTACTTCTAAAGGACTTTAAGTCCTAAAAGAACTTAAGTTTTGGTTACATCCTTGGATCACAACTATTTTCTCTTGGATGGCTATAGTCTCTGTTTTTACTTCCAATTCTAAACTTTCAGACAATTAAGAAAACATACTCAACTCAGGATCCAAGCCTGCAAACCATGCATATGTAGATTTATGCAAATACAAATGCAAATCCAGCAGAGCCACTGGACTTCTGGGAGATTGCAAATGGAGCCCTTGATACAGCAGAGGTCAAATATCCTTGGCCTGGAGATCAATTCTACATGCAGATTTTGTAGGACAGTGGCAGCCCCTATGCACAACAGTCTTCAAATACTACAATTATTCAATGCTTGAATAGTTTTCAGTAATAATTAGGAGGAGGTGACCTGGTTCAGTGAAAATGACAAAGAGCTGATGTTACTTGGCTCTTATAGCACTGTGCATCTGTTTGATCTGCTTTCCAATGGCTGATTTCCTCATTCATTCATTTACTCATTCATTCATTCATCTATTTATCTACCTTTGAGACACAGTCTCATGTTGCTTAAGCTGGTCTAGAACTCACTTTGTGGCTAATGATGACCTTGAACTTCTGATCCTCTTAATTCTACCTGAAATTACAGATGTGTACCACCATGCCCAATTTATGCAGTGCTGAGGGTCAAACTGCTGGGTAAACCATCAGCTGACTAAGCCACATCTCTACCCCTTGCCTCAGTTTCCACATGTTGTTCAAGACACCTCATCTGGTGTGGAAATGGCTTTTACATTTTTAGTTGGCTTTGATCTAAATTCTGGGTTTTCCTGATTGCCTGGCATTGTAAAAGGTGGACACTGAGGAGTGTCCTGTGTTGACCTCAGGGCACCTTCCTTGAGAAGCTATATCAAGGTAGGCAACAACCTCTTCAAAGACCAAGGTTACAAGAGTTCTTTAGCTTCCTTCCCTACTGGTATCACTGAGAACTATAGAATCTACAGTCCAGGGTAATCAGTGGAGGCACAAGATTATCCACAAATACCATTGGACTAGAATGTCCTTGGAGGAGTATATTAGATACTCTTCAGGATAGCAGGATGGCCTGCTACCAAACCCCTGTCCTTTGGCACTTTAGAATTTGTAGTAAAGATGATGAGATAGAGGATTATGTGATCCCCAAGGTCCACAGCCATGTTTGTGTACTTTGGGTCCTGAGTTTATGGTCATTTGGTTTGGTTTTGTCTTCAGCTATATTATTTTGTTTGTGTTTTTATTTTCATGGTTTTGAGACAGGGTCTTATGTACTCTAGTGTGGCTCAGAATGAATGTGTCATACATCCAAAAGTGACTTGCCTGATCCTTTTGCCTGTACCTGCTGAGGTTACAGTTATGTACTGCTTCTGATTTGTGCAGTACTGGGGATCAAACCTAGGTCTCTGTGCATGCTAGGCAAACACTCTACCAACTGAGGTACAATCCATAGCTCCTCTTTAAGTACACCAATTGTGCCAAGTGGTCAAACCTTGAATTTTATGAGTAAATATATCTCATACAGGAAAGTTATCATTTCACAGTGCTAGCCATGGTCTCTTGCTGTCCACATGGCACTCTTGATTCTGTACATATTCTGTGCTACAGCTTGACACAGTGAGAGTGTCCCTGTTCCCATAACACATTTTCAGGACTGAGGCCAATAGCAGACACAGGTCATTAAACACACTCACGGCTGAATGAGTAAAGAGAGGGAGGTATGGCTTTAATTAATTCTGTGCTGGCTGTAGATAGTTGCTTCTGAGTTCCTCTGATCCCTGATCTACAAAACTGACATCAAATGCCAATTTCCTCCTACAAAAAAATCTGGAAAATAAGAGATAAAAAGCAAAGAGTGTTTATCAATATCTATTTTAAAGCTGTGGAAAGGAAATTGGTGGGCTTAGATTTCATTGAACTCTATGGAAAATTTCTGTAAAAATCAATCAGAATAAAACCTACAGTTCTAATGACCAGTAAGCAAGGAAAACAGAATTAAAAGGAATGGATTAGGTATCAATAAAAGTTAGATATGGTAAGCCAGATGTATACTCTTTTACAATCTCAGTACTGGACTGAGGCTGAGCTCTAGTTTATGACCAGCCTAAGCTACAATGCAAGACTCTGTTTCAGAGCAGATGTGGAATATGTGGTTCTGTCTTTAGTTGGTAGAGAGCCAAGAATATGGGGATGGGTAGGATGTTAAACAGGAAAAGAAAAACCACGTCAATTTGACTATAGATAAAAGGGATGGATTCACATCTAGGATCAAGCTTATCACCTGTAATTATTTACATGCTAGTCTACAGCTAGGAGCCCAGCAGCATCAATGTTTGAGAGAGACAATTATTCTTGCTCCCAATTAGAAAGGCTCTGTGTTCTCAGTCAGCTCTGTTGTCCAATAATCCATTCATCAGTTAGGCACTACAGTGCCACAGACATTAATTCCATTACTGTATCTCGTGAGTTATGTTCCAACATTTATTGCCCAATAATTTTCAGAGAAAAATGTAATGACTTGGGTGGAGACATCATTAACACAAAGAGAGTTCTGGGACGGAAGTTAGTGAAGCCATGAACTAACCCCGAACCCCAGTTACAACAAACTTTCTCCAATTTCAAGCCTGGTCACTCAGCT
Source organism: Micromys minutus (assembly GCF_963924665.1). Lineage (NCBI taxonomy): Eukaryota > Metazoa > Chordata > Mammalia > Rodentia > Muridae > Micromys > Micromys minutus. The sequence continues at coordinate 49,765,328 of NC_137959.1, read as the reverse complement.
CCAAATGCTGTAGATGAGATGACTCCACATGTGGTAAGTATCAAGTGAGTCCCAGACTTTTGGAAGAATCACATTGAGTAAACAATGTCAGGGGCTTTTTCTCATCCTCAAGAACAGCTGGGGTTGCCATTGATTTCTTTGAGCAACAACTTCCACTAAATCTTTGCATAAAAAGAAAATCACTGTATGAAAAAAATTACTTTTTAAAACGGGCAATAGGTTGTACCTTTTTAAAAACCTCATGTGATAAACCAATATCATTAGGGAAATAATTCTAACAAGACTTTATAGGTTATTATAACAAAATTTATCATGTGTTGTATTTTATCACATTACCCGTCAGACTGCAGAATTATGAGATAAATGGTAATAGTGGTCATGTAATATTTGCTAGAAATATGAGAAGTTGGGGGAAATGCTGCATTTCCCACTCAGCAGTTGGATGCAGGTTTTTGAAACCTCAGAGGTCTATTATAGGTCTGAGGCAGAAACAACCACAACAAACTAAATCCACTAATAAACAGAGCATTTGGATTTGGGTATTGTCAATCACAGCATATTTAGGTGTGTGCGTGTTTAAATGAGTTTCATTTAGATTTTGTACTGTGCATGCACATGTATATGTAGGTATGGGGAGGCCAGAGGTTGATGTCAGATGCCTTCCTGAAGCACTTCACCTTATTTTTGAGACAAGAGTCTCTCACTGACCCTGGAGCTCATTAATCTGAGCTGGCTGACTGGTGAGCTTAGAAATCTGTGCCCCTGTCTATCTCTCACACTGAGACTAATATGTGTGCCACCAAACCCAATTTTTTTTTCTGGGTTCTGGAGATTGAACTCAGGCCCTTGGACTTGCAGGACAAACACTTTCACAAACAGACTTTCTCCCCACCCTATCCTAGCCTTTAACATTTGAAAGGAACAAACAGTTTCCTAAATCAGAAATATGGTGAGACTGTAGCCAGGATCTGGCAGAAGGATTCTGTAGGGCCCTTGTGGTGAGTTTTTAATGATATGGAAAAAAAAATCTATGGAATCTACATTGAACAAAATAGCCCATAGAATGCCAACAGATGCAGTATGGATAATGGAGACATATGAGTTGAAGGCAGACGGAGAAGAGGAGGCCTCATCCACCAGTCCCCACTGCCCACATCCACCAATTTCTCCATGGGGAGCTAGCAAACACTTGGGTGTCTGGGAAGCTGCACAAGAGGACTCTGCTGGCTGCAAAACCAGGAACTAATCCGAGTGAGAACACGATGAAATCATGGGGATGATGTTAGCACCTCAGACTCCGAGAAGGAGTGGGCAGCTGAGGTAGAGGAAAAGACTGAACTGAGAGAGCAGTTCTCTCCTCTATCTTCTTGTACATGAACAGTATTGCGGAAACATAGACAAACATGTTTGAGCCTTTCTAGAATGTCAGACTTTCCTGATTAACAATAAACTCACAAGACTTAGTGGTTTCAGTGTCAGCAGTTTGTCACATATAATCCTACTTCCCTTGGTCATCTGTCAGATATGAATACAGGTTCTCTTATCCTGTCTCAAGTAGTAATATTAACTCTCATGTCACACAATACACATTTATTTACATGCCTCTCTCTCTGTGTCTCTCTGTCTCTCTCTGTCTCTCTCTGTCTGTCTCTGTCTCTCTGTCTCTCTCTGTGTCTCTGTCTCTGTCTCTGTCTCTGTCTCTCTCTCTCTCTCTCTCTCTCTCTCTCTTTCTCTCTCTCTCTCTCTCTACGTCTATGTTGGTGAGAACAAGGCCCAGACTAGTGCCAGGAGGAAGCTACTACTAGGCCTGGTAGAGTCGGGTTTAAACACCAAGCTATAACATTTGACTGCAAAATGAAAGGTCAAACTGAATCCAGGGCAGAAAATTCTATGAGGAGCCCTAAACAGGTCCAAGTCCACGGGGGGGTGAACAGGCAAGGTGTTCAATTGGCCATAACAACAAGAGACTATTATAGTCCAGGGATATTTGAGTAGTCCTCTGTTTATGTGTCCATGATATACTCACCAAAATGCATAACTATGTTGGTGTGGGGCCATGTCATTACAGTGTTACATGTCTTCTGCTTTGTGTTACCAAGGTGAATAATTTACATTTTTAACTTGATCCAGCATGTCTGATAAGTTCTAGGGTTTGGTTTTTTTTTTTTTGGAACATTTCACTGAAGCAGACACAGGTGAAAGGATGTTCTGTTAAAGCAAGCACGTGAAAGGACATGTGATAAAAGATTCTTTGACAATGATGCACATGTGTTAGTCCACCTTACACTGCATAGTTCAGCTCCATTTGTCAGGACTCCATAACAAGATGCACAGAAAAACTTCTGGTGGTGTGCTGGCAGCTTCTTGCCACTTCTGTGGATTCAGACTGATTGGTAGGATGATGTCAGCTGATACAGACTCACATGGAGTTTTGCTTAGTCAGACTATCCTGCTGAGGCAAGACACATGGTGAGGCAAGAATTGTGGAGGACACGTGATGTTTGGAGGGAGTATAAATAGGACTCCACAAACAGTGATGGAGGCTGAGCTTGTCTGCTTAGCTTGTTTATAGAGCTAGCTGTGGAACTTTTTGCTTCATCAATGGGCAGAGCTGAAAACTGTTGCTGGCTTCCCTGCTGGTCCAAATCTCCCCTGCAAAGTTGTGCCATATGCTGCTATCCCAACACTAGTAAAGAACCATCATTAAAAGTAGACCACTGTTTTATACAATATAGAGTAACTTAGAGTAGGGTACCACCTGACCTCCACATATTGTCTATCAGATAGGATCATTTACAGCCCAGGCTGGCTTTGAATTTGCTATGTAGCTGAAGCTGACTCTGAAATTCAGGACACTAGGATTTTGTAGTGCTGAACACCAAGACTTCAGGAAGAACTGAGCCTCACCCCAATCCCCAATCTCTCTCTTCCTTTGAGTACATACATGCATCTTTCTCAATTCCATGAGAAAGATTTTTATTGGATCAGTCTAGACAAGGCCCCTCAACTATGATGAAGTAGGGAGATAATATAGGGAGAAGAGAGATCATGGGTCATATAGCAGACATATAGTATAGTTAGTTTAGGAACTACTGATATAGTTCTGCTGTAAGTGGCCATGCCTGAGCTTATATTCTGGCTTGGGTCAGGAAGTTGGATGCTAACTGGGCTGCAGGAAAAACAGCTAGGCAGGCCTGTCTCTGTATTGAGAGCCATGATTCACAGTCTGGTGCAATGAAGATGTTGGTTCTCCAATATAGAAAGGCTCACAATTTGGGATGCTATTAAAACTTCTAGGTAAGCATGAAGATGCAAATCTGAAACAAGACAAGAAGGTGAACATTCAGCAGCTGAGAGTTTTGTAAGCAGATTCCCAGACCCTACCCACACCTAAGGTTGAGTCTGAACCCTGAGGGCAACTTCCTGGAAGAGCTAGCAACCATGAAAATAGCTTTGAAGTGCACAGCAGCCAAACAGGCCCATTTCTTAGCTTCACTGAGATCTCTATAGATCTACATCGGCTCTTCAGAAATCTGAACTGTAGGTTGGCAGGGAGGAGAAACAGGACTGTGGAGGTAGTCTATCCCATGAGTTACTACCATGGGCTGGGGTTCCAGAACTGCATGTCTGCATTCTCATGAAGGTAGATACTGGGTAGTCTCTGGAAATACACAAACATGATGGATAAGCCACTGGCTATCTTCATGCTCTGATGTATTCTCTGGTTTTTTTGAGTTCTAAAGAAGGATCATAGCAGACCAAGATCTGTTCTGCAGGTTACCCAGTGATATTTTCACGGGTGGAAGGAATAATTCATGAAGCCTGTCCCCATCTCATTATGGAACATGTTTTACTCATTTACTTAATTTACTGAAGATTTTAATATCACATGGCTGCCAGAAAGGACATGGAAACATTTAGAAGCAGGACTCAGGGCATTAACTTCAAACGCCCACTCCTGAACCTTCTGCCAAGAAATAACAAAATATTTGTCTCTGAGATAGTTAACCTCCCTTCCATACACAATCTACAACACATTACCTTGGCAAGCTCTGCTCTGTCCCCCTTCTCCCCCACAGGGGATGGGAATCGTTTTACTTAGGTTTTTAACTTTTCCCACGAAGATGAGAAACACCAGGAACACACAGCATTTCCCAACAAATTAGCTTGTCCTGAGATCATTTTTCATCTAATTTGAGGGTAAATGTCACAGATGTGTTTCACTGTATTGGAACAAAAGAAGTGAAGTTCCAAATGTAGTCAAGAAATGCAGTCTGTTGTCCCTGTGGGCACAGTTAAGTTTTTATCTACATGGGACCCTTCTCCTGTCCCCCCAGAGTCAACAGACACTTTCAAGTGTGACCCTCCTCTAGAGATAGGGTGTGGCATCATTTTTTATTTTACTTTACTCCATGGACTCTGGATATATTAGGTCTAAAATTAACCATTGGCTTTCTGATACATTTTGCCTAACATAGACTTACACAATGTGCCAATCACTAGTAAGGAGTGATTGTTTATTCCTTAGCAAGGTGCTTTGAAGAACAGTGGGATGTGGCTTCAGAGAAATGACACATTTTGTGTTTTTTGAATAGTTCATGGAAAGTACTGATGTGAAGTGCCAATTATTTTTCTCCCCATGAATAAGGCTGCAAGTCTTATTGTATGTTTTAAAAGTCACAATTTGCTCACCCCCTTTTAATTCCACAGTGAAAAAGGATGCATTATTCTTGCTCTAAAGACTCAAGTTTGGTCTGTCTTCCTATTTGGTACAAGGAACTCCCTGAGACATCAGATTCTCATATCCTCCCAGATATCATTATGGGCTGTAAACTGGGTGATTGATGTCTACCAGGAGGGCCTCTAGAGGCTGCACTCTAGTTAAAATAACAAAATACTCCCTGTTTTCTGGCTGTGTCTGAAGAATAGCCCATAGCCATTGTTTCTCAGGCTGGAGAGAGCTTCTGCCTTTAATTCAGTCCATTTTGGACCCAACCTAAAAGCTAATGAAGTTACTAACAGACTCCTTCTCATTGTTTAATCTGAATGTTTGAAAGAGATTTATCTTAGGTCTGTCACATGAAAATTGAGAATCCTCCTCAATTACAAAATGGTACTCTGCTTACAACTGGTCACCATGCTGGAAATAAGAGAACTGTTGAGGGCTCAGCCCTAAATGGGGCACCTCTATCACTTTCTCCAAGGCTCGGGTAACTTTAGGGAAGAGGAGTTAGAAAGAATGTATAAATAGAAGAAGGTGGCACTTTCTGAGGATGTCTACTCAGGTGATGGCTGTTGAGGAAGGGAGAGACATTTTGTTCAGTGATATAGTCATTGTTCCATTTAGTAAGTCTAAGTCACTGAGTAATACCCAGATATGAAAGAAGAAAAAAAAAAAAGTATCAGCAGAGGAGACAAAAGAGGATCATGGAAATTAAATACGATTTAAAAAACATATGAAAATAAAATGGCTCTCTAGGCATGCCCATGGAAGCAAGGCAGCTGAGAAATTTAAACAATTTAAATGATGTCCCATGAATGCCCTTTCTTTTCTTACCAAAATTCTCTGAGTCAGAGGCAAACAGAAGGCAGAAGAGAGAAGATGTAGGCTTATATTTTTGAAACCCACTTTAATAAGGGTTCTTAATGCTTCAACCTCCCTTATAGACCTCCAACCAAAGGTAGGGGAGGAAGATGGCTAACAAGGCAAGGGGGATGTGGACCTGTTTACAAGTAGTTCTTTGGGATGGTTCCAGTCTTCACTGTCAGAAATCCAGTCCACTAGCAAAACACCAAATACGAATCAACAGCAGCAGCTTGATTTGGAAGAAACTGCAAGGCTCCACTGATCTGATCAGCACAAGTGAGAAGCAGCAGAAATACCACCAGAAGTTCTTTGGTGTGATTCTCTCTATGAAGTCACAACAAGGCAAAGATCTGAGAAGAAAGCAAGGCAAACCAACGTAAGAGTGTTGCCAGTGAAGACCAGCATCAGCAAAGACCAATGAAGACCAGCAACAAAAAGAACCAATGCCAGAGCCCTGTCTACAGAAAAATAACACTTGTCTGTTCTCAGCAAAACATCCTCTCAGAACAGTTTCCAGAAAAACATCACATGACACAACTGAGTCTCCAGTGAAACCAGAAATTCCCACTCCAGGAATGTGATAGTGTCCTGTGTTACTTTTCCTAATGTTGTAACAAAATCCCTAATTAAAACAACCAGAGGGAGAAAGAATTGATTTTTGGTGGAGAAGACATGGTGGCAAGAATGTGAGACTTGTGGTCACATTGCATCAGCAGTTGGGAAGTAGAAAGATATATATATATATATATATATATATATATATATATATATATATATATATATATGTGTGTGTGTGTGTGTGTGTGTGTGTGTGTGTGTGTGTGTGTGTGTGTGTGTGTGTGTGTGTATGTATGTATGTATGTATGTATGTATATACTATGCTGATCTATTTTTCTATTTTCTTTCTGTCTAGGACTCCAGACAGTGGATGGATACCACCCACAGATAAAATAGGTCTTCTTACATCAATTCACCTGTTCTAGAAACCCCCTTCCCTCCTATAGGCCCAAATGTGTATGTCTCAGCTGATTCTACATTCTGTCATGTTGAAAAATCAGTATTGACAGATACTACAGTGAGGCTGATAACTGGGATAAAACCCTGGAGTCCAACTTCTTCCCAAAGTCAAAGACAGAGAGCCAGAAATCTGTGAGAATTTAAAAGTTATCATTAAAGCTCATAAGAAGCCTGCAATTCAGCTTCAACCCAGAGTCTGTCCTGAAGTTTCTGCTGGGGAAGGAGAGACTCTCAATGATTATTGAGTCCAGAGCTGCCAAACATGGGTTGATGAGGATGAGTGTGTGCTAGAACATTGATGTGGCTTTATTGGATAAGCATACTTCTCATGATCTCCATTACCTAATATAGACCCCTTCCTGTTATGTTTTCCCCCCGAATGCCCAGAATAGCTTACTGCATGGTTTCCAACTTTTCAACTTTTCAGGCCATCTGGAGGCTTTGGATGAAAGACATCTATAATCTTAAAGTGCATTATCTGTATTATCATACCAAGTTCTGGGAAATGATTGCTCCCGTGCAGAGCTTTTCCCAGCAATGCCTAACACTAGGATAGCCTGCCTGTCTAAAAGGGGGAATTTAGAGAGGACAGAGGTTAGGTGGAGCTAACAGATAAGAGGAAAATGGTAAAGGGAGAGCAACACCAAGGCAGAGAAAATAGCAATAGTTGATACATCTACTGGACAGTTCTGATATGTTTACAATGTATGAAACTCTTCATGTATTATAGTTTGATTATGAAATGTCTCCTGTGATCTCATGTATTTCCAGCTGTTAGCTCTGCTTTAGAAAGCCTGTAAATATTTAGGATGTGGAATTTTGCTGGAGAAGTGAGCCACTAGGAGTAGGCTTGCCCTATGGATTGCCTGTCTGCTGTCTGTTTCTAGTCTGTGGACACAATGTGACCAGTCACCTCACCTCTTCTACCACCATTCCTTCTTAACCATGTTTGACTGTAGCCCCTCAAACCATAAGCTAGAATAAACCTTCCTCCATTATGTTGTTTTGTTGAGTCTATCAATGAGCAAAGTAGTGAATGCACATTGTTATCAACACAATGGAGCAAGGCAATGTTGGTGCCTTCACATTTGTCAGCAGGACATTGCTGAAAAAACCAGTAAGGAGACTTTTGGACCATTTCCTTCAGGACATCCTTGTAAATGCACAAAGAACGTGTTCAAGGGTTGGCAGTTCCATCTTACTTTTATGATTTTAGACAAATATCTAAATTTTTCTGGCTTTTAGCTTCCACCTGTATTGGACAAGTGGCATAATTGTTACATCTCTCTAGGAAAGGCACCATGGGGTGTGGCTGTAGTGCTTTGGACTCCAGAGGAATAGGATGGAGACAGAGAAGCTAGCTCTACCTGGTTGGGAGGTTGGAGCAGCCTTATAAACCTTTGTGCTGGGCTTTAAACCCTGAACACAAATGCTCCAGAAAAACAGAAATGGCACAAAGACTCTTTCTGGCAGAGAGCTGAGAAGCCAGCATTTATTAGGGTCCTGAAGTGTTTATCCCCTCAACAAACCTTTCTTAATTACTTACTCATTTATTTATTTATTTATTTATTTATTTATTTATTTATTTATCTATCTATCTATCTATTTATTTATTTATTTATTTATTTAAGAATTTATATTCTGAAGGATTTGTCTATTTATCATTTATTAATATTTTGAGATAGGATTTCATTTGTGCAGTTTAAGCTGTTCTCAAAATCACTATATAATCCAGGATGAGCCTGAATTCCTGATCCTCCTACCTATATATCCCAAGAACTAAGATTACAGATGTGTTTCACTACACTGGATTTACATGGTGCTAGAAACAGACTACAGGGCTTTCTGCATGCTAGCTGAGTAACTTTCTACCAGTTGAGCTACAAGAATGAATTAATCATTAGTTGATTCTAGCTAAACATTAATTGTCAGTATTGGTAGCTAACACTGTTCTAGACCTGGGAATCTAGAAACTAGTAAGGAGTACCACCAAGTCCCCTGTCCTCTGATAGTAGTAAGTGTTGGTAGAGTACATATATCAGTAGCATCCTTAAGGAATAATATGATGCAATAAAATTGCCAATGACAGCATGATGGGAACAGTCAAGCAATACAAGACAATGGATTGTGAGTGTACAAGTACTAAATAACATAGGTTGGATAATAAGAGAGGTCTTTCATGGAGTGGAAAGATGCAAAAGATAAAGGGCCCAAGAAGAGCCCTGAACATATCAGCACACAGATGACGCCAAGTTCGAGTTAACTACACAGAAATATTCAGACCTGGGAAAAGACTAGGTGGGGGTCAAGTTAGATAACTAGAGCCAGTTCCTATGGAACTTTGTAACTTTGGTTGTGAGTATTGGTATTATTGTCATGTATAGAGAGAGCCAACTCAGAACTAATCTATCTGTGACAAGATCAGAGGGAAGAATCTTTCATAGAGAGTAGGCAGGGTGTTGGACATGTTGGGTAGGAGGTGTGAGGAGGGCAGGAATAGAACCAATTAGAACAGAATCCTCATGTTAGTTAGAAATGATCGGGACTATTTGGGTATGGTGGCAGCTGTCAGTGATGCCACCACTCAGGAGGATGAGGCAGGAGGATCCCAAGTTCCAGACACTCTGAGATATATAGAAGGTTCTGGGTGATCCTGAGTTACATAGTAAACACTTAAAAAGAAGTGACTTTATTCCACTACTATTTTTTTTAAATAGCTGGCAAGGGAATGAAAGCATTTGTGACTTGAGGGTATATCCATACTGTGGGAAAGCACATAGCATCACTTGGATCCACCTGAAGTCTCTGAGAGTAGCCAGTATTTAGCATAGCAAGAGACCAAACCTCAACAAGCACCCAGGATACTCATCTCCCACCCATCAAAACCTTACCTTTGAGTATGTGATCTCTTTAAAACACCTACATGTGGACTCTGGGCAGGGTGTCCCTGTGCCTAATGGGAATGAGCAGGAGCTTTCTAGTCTCAGACTCTCATTCACACATACTTGTTAAGCACTTGGTGCTCCTGATACTGTTCCCACTCTTGGCCTGACAATCACAGAAGGTAAAATATTTATACATCACAAAAGAAAGTGATGCTGAGTCAGTTAAGTGACTTGTCTAGAACATCTACCAGTAAGGAACAGGTCACCCCTGAGCCCAGCTCTAAAATCTTAATCTCTTCAATTATATTAGATCAGCATCTCACATCATACTACGTCAGAATATGATGTATCAGAATTAAAAACAATACACCACAGCTAGCTTAAAATTTGGAAAAAACTGCCAATTGAAAAATAAAATTGACCTTTGGGGTAATATCTCATTCATTTAAAATATAACTTAGCATTTGTTACCACCTAAATGCGCACATGCATGTGTGCACTCACAGACAAACACACACATGTGCATGCACGCATGTGTGCACACACACACACATGCATCCACACGCACACATAAACACAATCAAAATTAAAACCCCCACAAAAATGTAAAGAATAGTTTGGATGCCAGAGTCTGTAGGAAAACCTGAACCCTCTGGGCGGTTATTTTTCTGGACACTTGCCCTTTTATTTGTTTGTTTGTTTGTTTTATGGTGTGCTGTGATCTCTCTAAGCTGTGTCCTCCAACTCAAAAGCAAAACAATAAATATCTCTGCATTTGCTTTAGTAATATATAAATCTAAAAAGAAAAAAAATAGATCTCAACTGGAGAAATCTGGTTTGGATCAAAGTAACTAAATCATTAATCTGGCCCTTATTCCAAACTGGAACGATCCCAGATCCAAACCATGATGTATATGGAAGAGGCTGGATACTTAGATGGATATTAATTCTTCCTTGCTGTTGACGTGTTCTCACTGACAGGAGGAGATGGAGACCAATGGTAAATACTGAAGGACTGGCTTTGGATATTTTTAGCTTGATTAAAATAAGGAATGATTTAAAACTATTTCAAACAGATCTTCCCACAGAGTTCTGTAAGCCTCCAGCACGATTTCTGCAGGGAAGAACTTGGCTACAAAGTTTGGATGTTGGGGAAGTGTCCTATTTGGACTGAGTCTCCAGCGTTCAGGGCTTACGCTCCAGTCCGACAACATTGTTTTTGATGAAAATACAGTTGTTTTTTATTGTCTTATAGGGGAAAACCCTGGCAGTTCCCATGACTTGATTGAGGATGTTAAAGATCACACAGTAGGGGGCTGGAGAGATAGATGGCTCAATTAAAGTGTTTGCCTTCCAAGCAGGAGGATCTGAATTCTATCCCCAGAACCCAAATTAAAACAAAACAACAGCAACAAAACCTACAACTGGCTATGCTAGCACATTCTTGTAATCCCAGCCCTGGGAGGCAAAGACAGACAGACTCCTGGAGGAGTCCTGGCCAGACAGAGGAATGAAACAAGGAGAATAGTGCCTGAAGTTATTCTCTGGCCTCCACATGCATATATACATGCATCTGTACACACATGAATACACACACACACAATCATACAAAGTTGGCAAGGCAACACCCTGCTTATCTCTGAAGGACACTCCTAGGTGATATCAACCATAGACAAGTTCTGAATTAGGGGTGACGGTATTGTGTACCAAGCTTACATTCTGTTCCAGCCTGTTTCCTTCTCCTTAAGCCAGCCTCATGATACAAAGAACTAGCTTGCTGGCTTTTAGGGCTAGAGCCAAGGAAGGGCTAGAGTGGAACCAGGTAGGGTGAGGTCCCAGCCTTGCACCTAGCACCAACACTGCTGTTCCTTTCTCCAATGTTTTTGTTAGAAAGCTTCGGCTAATGACACTAGGAGGTAGACAATCACCCTTCTGCACTCTCTTTTGCAGGGTGAGTTGGACAGTATATCCTATTTTGGTCCCTATGCTAGTCTGACTCATTTCTCCCACTCAAAGCTGAAGCAAGAACTCCTAGATATTATGGTCACCTTTGGAAGCCAATAAATAGAACAGGCTCACCTCACCCACTAAAATATTCACATAGTGACAAAACCCTTAGATCTGTTCTCCAGTACTGTTCTTTCACCTTGACTTCATGTCTAAGCTTCGTGCTGGGAGATTGCAGTTCAATATTTCAGAAATCTTGATTGTCAACTTGATGGGATTCACAATGGAAACAAACTTCTGAGCATATCAGTGAGAGGGTCTGTAGATTTAGGTTAGTTGAAGCGGTAGGACATAACCTAGATATGGGAGGTACTATTCCACATCTGGGGTTCTGGACTAAAAGGGAAAATCTAAATACCTACATTCACCACTCTCTGACATGTGACCAGCTGCCTCAAACACCAAGTCTTCCCCACTACCATAAGCCATACCCTTAGACTTTGCACCAAAACCAAAACCAAACTAAATCAAATAAAGCCAAATCAACGAACAACAACAACAACAACAAAAACCCAAAACAATGTCATCTGAGCATAAATGCACACACATGCACTGACCCACACATGTGCACACATTTGAGCAAGATTTCATATAGCAAGGTTTGTATGCTGTGTACTGGCAGTGAGCAGGTAGAAGTCTACATCTCTGTATGACTCTGGGTGATAATGTATATTCAAACTTCAGATGTGTGTGTGTGTGTGTGTGTGTGTGTGTAGTCCAAAGGTTGACTTTAGTTATCTTCTGTCATGGTTCACATATTGTTTTACTGAGACAGGGTCTCTCACTGAATCTGGAGTTGGCCATTTCTGCTAGACTGTTGTCTTCTACCTTTGCCCCACCTCAACCCATACAACACCAAGTTCAGTTTTCACATGGGTGCTGTAGATCCAAATTCAGTCCTTATGTTTATGCAGTAAGAATGTTTCCCACTAAGCCATATTCCCAGCCTCCAAGCTCATTTTACATAATGTGTGGTTTGCCTCTTCCTGTTTGCGCGTTGTCAGAGGAGATGGAAAAGACAAGTAGGATTCTACAGAAAGAAGCTAGACCTATCTACATCTACCACTGTGCCTCAACCTGCAGATGTACTGGCCAGTCAGGTAGCCTCTTGCCCAGCCGCTGGTAACCAGCATGTCTTAGCAGCAATATGGGCACATACAAGTTCCGTCAACAGCAAAGCTTCTCAACCTGGATTCAAATGTTTTCTCTAACAAAGGTTAAAAATGACCCCAAGTGATGCATTCAGTAGCATTTTTTTCCTTTCTTGAAAATCTCCATGTCAATTGTCCACATATATTGAACTCTTTCTTGAAGATTCAAACACAAGTAATTTTCATTTCAGTCAAAGTGGACAACATCCCTTAGAGACACAAAAGCCTGACCAAAGACTTCACTTACCCAGCTAGACACCTTTAGAATATTCTTGCATTCTGCCCTTTGCCTTTGCAGTAAAAAGAGGTAAGCTTGAAATTTTAAAATGGAAATTCCAGAACTGTGGGGCTAGGCGGGCCATGGAGCTGTGGGGAGCAGGTCTGGAGCAGGAGAGGGTTGAGACTTGTCCAAACGAAGAACCCTCATCATGAGATTGGCCGGAGAAGAATTGCTCCCCTGCTGGCTCTGGATCTGCATGTCCCAGTGCACAGACCTCTGCCCCCACCTGTGCCTGAATCTTTGCCCCACTAGTGGATGTCACATAGCCCAGTAGCCAGCTTAAACTTCTTTTCCTCTTACTGGGTCATGTCCAACAGTACCTGGAGTTCTTCATTATACAAATGAGGCATTTCTAGCACCCTGACCTGGCCAATGATGTACCCGCACCACAATCTACCCAACTCATCCCCCCAAAAGGTTTAAATTGAATTTGTTTACCCCAGTTAAACGAGCTGTCTCCCCGAAGCCTGACTCCCAAGAGTTTTTTCTCACCATGTGGTTTTGCCACCTAAGATGTCGTCACCCCCATACTTGCTTTCTCTCTTGGGCCACCGGCTACGGATAGGAGGGCAAGTACAAATGGCAAAGAGCCCTACTTCATTCCTGTTTGCAGGGATAAATGTCTCAAAATCTGAGATTCTCCAATTAAAAATCAATTACAAAATAATGCTTGCTGTGGGGAGTCAGTGAGATCAACTCTATCAGATGGCTAGCATTCTGTGCATTACGTGAGATGAATCTGATTCACTGACTATTAACTATCATTGCTGTCACATTATTATTATTATTATTATTATTATTATTATTATTATTAGCTACTTACTCTTCAGATGATCTGAAAAGCTCAGTGGCATTTCTAGGATTAAATCACATAATATTTATGTATATATTTTATCTTTTGAGACAGAGTTTCCTTTGGTCTTAGCTTGATTTGTAGCTGAGGTTGGCCTTGAATTGATCCTCCTGAGTGCTTTGAGAAATCCTGAGAAGATTTGAGGCATGTGTACCTTGCCCTGTTTATGTCACGTTAGATGTGGAACCCGGGGCTTAGTGCATTTAAGTTAGATTTTTAAAAGGAAACTTCTCAGTTCTCAATATAAGAGTTGATTCTCTGGAGTGTTGAGAAAATATTCTAGTTTTGTTAATAATCATTCTTTCTGCTCTCAGCATAGAGTGTAACAACCTGGACTCTTGACTGTATTCAAAATCTGCTAGGGTGATGTCAAGCCCTGAGTTGGAATGCAGGAGACAGTATGAATTTTCCATATTCACAGCCATGATTTGTGTCCTGGAATCTTTTATTTGCTCGGGGTCTGCTGGCTATAAAATTGTGAGGGTTGAAGACACCAATGACCACATTAATTTCATCTCTTGCTCCTATCCCAAGGTCATCCTTTGAGGGTCATGAGCGCCACAGCTCTGCCTTCCAATGTTAATGGGTATAATGGGGAGGCAGAAGGTGAACCTTGATTTCAGTCCAAGTTCTGGATAGAATGAAGAAGCAAGAATCATTTGAGAGATCAGAGTAAAGGCTATCAGAGTGAGATAAAGAATCTACAGGGTGTCTGCTGTAGGCGAAACAAGATTTCAGCTAGGAGCTCCCTTAACAATGCAACAAAACAAGATTAGAAAAAGATAAAACACATTTTCCCAGGAGAGGGTGGACACTGGAGTGAGCCAGAGGCTGACTCCCATTTTCCTGTTGTCTTTTCTTCCTTTCAATTTAATTCTCTCCTTTTTTATTAGTGTGTGTATGTGCATGTGTGTGTGTGTGTGTCTGTGTGTGTGTGTGCAGGCTTGAGTGAATTTATGAGTACCACATACATCAGAAACTCTTGAAAGTCAGAAGAGCGTGTTGAATCTCCTGAAACTGGAGTTTCAGATGGCTGTGAACTGCCGTGTGCTCAGAGTTCAGTCTGAATCCTCTGTAAAAGTAACATGTGCCTTTCACAATGGACTCATCCCTTCAGCCCCTTCAACTCTCATTTAGTATCTACAGAGATGAGCCTGGTTTGTCAGCATGACCCTGTGAAGTATACGACTCCTTTTCACATCATTCCTTCTCTTACAGATCCTAAACCATGGGTACATAATAGAAATCTTATCCTGAAAGTATTGACTTATTTCTGCTGACATCATTAAATCCTCAGCTTGAGTTTGATGTCATGTCCAAGATGGTTAAAAATACCTCTAATCCTTAAAAACAGAAAGTTGAGTTTTTTCTTTTAGTAAAAGAACTCAGTTCTAACGGGATTGAGCTCTGCCTAAATTTCCCACATATGATCTTGAAGATTGAAAATATCTGTTCTATCTTTTCAGCAGAATTTTCCCACAGTAAATGAACTAAAAGTGCACTGTCACTGGATAGGACAACCCTGAAAATCTGTCTCTAAATGATTCAATGCATCCTGCAGACATGTGAACCAGGCTATTTTTTCTCTCTCCTAAAGAAAGGAAGGAAGGAAGGAGTGGAAGAAGGAAGGAGAGAGGGAAAGGAGAGAGGGAAAAAAGGAGAGAGGGAGGGAAGGAAGGCAGGTTGGTAAAAAAAAAAAAAAACTCACTCATTTCTGTCTTTACTTCTTAAACAAAATTAATTAATGGCGTTTAAACTCTCTACACTAAAAATGGAAAGTACTTCCAGTTGACAGCTTAAATGATAAGTTGCAGTCCACTGTGTTTTGAAACAGACCAAGCATAAATCCGTCTTCAGTGGGGAGTTTAATTAGGAGCCACGCTGACCATTAATTCAGGGCTGCCACCACACTGCTTGTGATAATAAAGATGGACACATTGTCTTGGCTGGATGGAGCCTTCTGTGACTTGCCTCATCTGGCTTGGGCAAGTAGGCATTAGAAAAGGTGTAAGTTTCCATGGTAAAAGCTACAGAAGAGGATCCTCTGCATGGTGAAGCAGGTGTCTGGGATGGGAGGGTACAGGGCCTATCTGAACAACACCTCTGGGTTGAGGGTGTTATAGGAGGAAGGAGGAGTCAGGGAGCAGAGCAGCACATTTCTCCTGGGGAATTTTATCTGCTGGTGGCCTATGTGAACAGCCAGCTCTTGAACCTTCAAGGTTTCCTAAGACTCCGGTGGGAAGGGCTGAAACTCTTCTGTAGAGCCCTGAGGATGTCTTTTTCCTTAAAGAAAAGCAAAATAAAAAACAACAGGAGTATCTAGCTCCAAGGATGCTGCTGAGCAGAGATTGTGAGATTGAGACTATTCCAGGAGAGGAAGTTTTAAGGCCAAAATTAAAATAGAACATTTGTTCCTTACAATTTGACTTCAGAATTCCCCAAGACTCCTTCCATAAGAAACCTTAGTTTTTCATTTGAGAGATGTTATATGCACCATATGGATTTTTTTATGGTTTACATCTTAAATTTGCTAAGAATGTCTTCCGAGACACAGCACCTTACTTTATCACGGCCCTCCCAAGAGATGACAGGTAGTTCCAAAGCACATTGAGTTTGCTCTGTGAGATGTCAGCATGCAGTGTAGAATGCTAGTTAGCAAGTACGATGATACTCAGTAAGTAACATTTAAGCTGTTCAAACCATTACAGCAACTGCAGTAAGTATTGGCACTAACAGGCTTAGAAGTGAACGGAGTCTTGCCTTGATATTAGTCTATTGTGGTGCCAGGTTTAGCAGAGCACATGCGGGTGCTTGAACATTTTGACTTAATTTACTAGAAAATTCAATCAAAGTGAACTTCCAAGTTGACTGAACGGATTTGGGTTGGCACTGCATAGACACAGAAGTGGGGGCTTGCTCATGGGACAGACTAGGAACAGAAGGAGGGATGGAGAGTACAGAGGGTCTTACCATCATTGCTGCATTTCTTCAGCTTTGATGCTGGGGCCTCCAAGGATAATCTCCTAACATAGACTTCAAGTGGAGTGGCTGAGGTGTTGCTTTTAAGGGCTGTGTGCTCCATCCTAGGATGATAAGCTCCTCTAGACATTCCCTGGCAACCAGAGATCTCCCAGGGCCCCTCTTCTCACTGGGCTCACTGGAAGTCTGAGAGACTCTGTGAAGGATTTGGTTAAGTAAGAAACTAACCTCTCTTCTCTTTCTAAACAAGCTTAAAATTGAGAACAGTTACTCCCATTGTCTCTTTCATTTACTGATTTATGGAAATCTGACCCAAGGCTCCGCAAACACCCTAAGGACAGAAAGGGAAGGCAGAAGGACCAAGGACCTCAGACTTAAAGACCTTGTAGTTTGCTTATATAAGAGCTTTGTTTGGTTGGTCGATTCATAGTTAGGGTACTTTTGTCTTCTTTTCTTCATGTATCTTGGATATTCTAGCAAATATCATATGTGTGTGTGTGTGTGTGTGTGTGTGTGTAGCTATTATATGCACAAATATGTGTATGCACACACAACAATCTGACAAGTTATATCAAAAGTTTGATAATATTCACATGAAGATAGTATTCAATAAATGATTGTATTTGTCATAATAAATCAAAATGAAAGAAACACAAAAACAGTTGATGACCAGCAGCAGCTATAGCTTAGTCATTGGGAAATACTGGCCTGAAAAACCTTCTGAGAGCTGCCTTCCTATCCTTCACTAAAGCTACCTTTCTGAACCAACTGTTTCTGTGTTGCTTCTTGGTGTTGGCAGCAAACTGTTTCCATTAAGTTTACAAAGGGCAACATAGCAGACAGAGCCCTAGCTAATACAGTAGCTCAACCTAGAGTTGATCAATGGTAGACTTTTATAATCCAAACAACCATGGCATGAGCTGTGGAAATGATTTGTTGGTAGAGCTGCTTGCCTTTCAATCACAAGAACCTGAGTTCATATTCAGAACCCATGAAAAATCCAGTGTGATAAGCAATCTTGGCACTGGGCACTGGGGAGGCTGAGCCAGAAAGATTCCTTGCTGCCAGCTGACTTAGTTTAATCTGAGAGCTCCAGACCAATGAGAGAGTCAGTTTCAAAATAAGGAGGATGGTACCTGAGGTTGACCTCCACATGCCTCTGTTTTTAAGAGCTCTTTACACAAGGTCAAGGCTATTCCCTGAGAGGTTTTACCAGGACCTGGCCAATACAGATGCAGATACTCAGAGGCAACCACAAGACAGAGCCTGGAGACCCCAATGCAATAGCTTGGAGAAGGACTGAAGGAGCTGAAGAGGATTGCAACCCTATAGGAAGAACAATATCAACTAATGGGACCACCCAGAGTTCCCAGGGACTAAACCACCAACCAAAGAGTACACATAGAGGGACCCATGGCTCCAGATACATATGTATCAGAGGATGGTCTTATTTAACATCAGTGGGAAGGGAGGCCCTTGGTCCTATGGATGCTTGATGCCCCAGAGTAGGGGGATGCTAGAGCAGTGAGGCAGGGGTGGGTGAGTGGGTGAGGGAGCACCCTCATAGAGACAAAGGGGAGGGGAAGAGGGATGGGATGGGAGGGGTTTGCTTAGGGTAACCAGGAAGGGGGAATATCACATGAAACATAAATGAATAAAATGAATAAAAAACAAAAAGCAACCTATTAAATGCAAATGGTATAGGATATGCCACATAGATCATTCTGGCTTCACCTCAGCTCTGTCTTTGGCCATGTGGGTGGAGAATTGCCTCTTGACTTTTAAGTCTACTGTTTCAGTGGTGATCAGATGCATAGTGCATATCACCTGAGAATGACCTGACTGCTTTTGAATGCTGTTTACTACTGGGTACGCCTCAGACATGCACACACCATCTATCACACCAATTCTTCCAGTTTCTCTCACAGAGTTCATTTCCAAGACACTGGACCATCTTTGTTCCTCTTTCTGAATCAAGTCCAAGTTGTCCATGGTTCTTTTTAGCCCTGCTCTAAGCAGAACACAGCTTCCTAATTGGGGCCTGTTTGACACTGAATCAAAGACAGGAACTAGCCTATGCCTCATGCACATCATTTAACATGCTTCAGTCTCTAACATAACCCTGTAAAGTAGTTCACCATAATTACAATGGGGCAGCTGATTCATGGAGAAACTTAAAACTTACACAAAACCAGAAGCAATCTACCTTTTCCTTCTCCAGTCCAGTCTTTATTAGAAACCAATACCCCTTCTCCACTTCCTTCCTTGGGGGAACAAAAGCAGCTCGAGTACTTTGGGAGAGCTGAGTGAGTAGCAGGCCAGCCCTTTGTGTTATGGCAATGTAATGGTGTCTTACCTGCTTTGTTTGTTTGTTTTGTGCTCTTCTGTTCTTTTGTTTTTGTATTTAATTTTTAGGTTTTTCTAGACAGGGTCTCACTATGTATCCCTGGCTGGACTGAAACTTGCAGTGTAGACCAGGCTGACCTCAAACTCAGAGATCTGTCTGCCTCTGCCTCCTGACCGCATGTTCCACCACCATCAGGCAGTATCTTACCTTTTTTAAGTAGCTAAGGTTTTGCAGCCTTGGGCAGAGAGCTACCTGTATAACAAATGATTAGGACAACATTTTAGGACCAATAAAGCCCAAATTGTATTTTGGAAGGAAAACTTTGTGGCTCAAGTGTCTGGTGTGGACTGCTTTCTGGTTCATTTGACACTTGAAAACCAGTGTTCTCAAAACAAACTCAAACCCTAGCATGACTTCCTCAGCCATGTTATACTAAAGGGCATTCTGATTGGTAAGGAAGGATAAAATGTTGGGTTGTCTCTAGAGATATGCAAAGTGGGTAGAGTATCTGCTGTGCAAACGAGGATTTGAGAGTTTAATCTCTAGTATCATTCAGTGTGGCAAAGCTGAGCATGGAGGCACATGCTTGCAATCCCAGCACTGGGGAGGCAGAGACAGAAGGATCTGTGGGGCTCATTACCATGGCTGGCCTAACCAAACTGGCAAATTCTAGGATAGTGAGGGTCTCCATCTCTGATGAGCAGCAAAGCAAAACCAAAGGTGGATGGTGCCTGTGGAGAGGCATCTGAGGTTGTCCTCTGGTCTCCGAATGCACTGGTACACATGTAACATAACACACACACACACACACACACACACACACACACACACACACACACACACAGACAGAGGGGGGGAGAGAAAGGGAGAGAGTTGGGAAAGGTGGTACCTCTCCCATGCTCCATCATCTCCTCTGATGTTGTACATGTTAAAGCGTAAAGCCCACAATAGGTTAACTGTCCAGCCTCAAGCTCACATAGGTGAAGGTCCTAATCTGTCATCTACATCTAAGATGACAGTGTCCTGGGGCTCTGTCTGAGTCTTGCAAATGACCAGAGGGTGGGCACACTCAGATGACTATGACTTGGAAGAAATCTTACTGTGCCCAGCTCTTTCCTGAGAGGCTGTTTCCTGTGGAACAGATGACCCTTTGCAGGTCTGGCTTTGCCCATCTTTCATCAGTGCTGTTCCTTGAAGGCTGTGACCCACTGGAACTCTCTGTGAGAGCTGAGGAAGAAGTTTCTCAGTTTAGAAGAGTCGGTTTTAGGATTTTGTCAAATCTGTCAAAGGCAAGGCCCCAGAGGAGGCTGAAAACTTCCCTCTGCTAAAAGCCAGTGGATTTCTCCTGGTCTCTGGCATCCTGAATGTTCCTCAGAAGATAACACAGTGCAGGTCCTAGGGAAAGATTCCTGTCCTCAGAGAAGCCCAGAGTGCTTTAGGGGTCAGGAACAAGGCCCAGAGTTCAACCTGCAGCCCCTCTGAGTGCTTTACCCTGTGTCCGGCCTAGCAGCAACGGTGACAGTTAACAGCCAGATTCTTGAGGCCTTGGGAAACTTGATCTCCACATCAGTCTGCAGACCATCAAACCCATGACCCTGGGGTGAAAGTCCCCATGTTTTGTTACCTCTCCTGGCTCAGCCAGTCCTGCAAAGCACTGTTTTTCAATCCATATTCACACCCTCCACGTAAGGCGGGTGACAACGGTAATAAATGTGGCCGTCCTCAGGACGGGACTGTGACAGGCTCAATAAGGAGAGGACTGATTTGTTGCTTTGGGGTTGAAAGCTCAGACTTTCATGAAACAAAAATATTATATTCAGGGTAATGATTTATGGCCTCAACTCGCGTTTGATTGCAGGCCATAAATACCGACAAATGGTCCTTAGGCATCTCTTGAGGACATTAGGGACACACTCAAGTTTATTTTATATGGCAATTATGAATTCAGTGCAAGCACAGACATTGCTCTAAAGGCATTATTTCCCCCCAAATAAGTCCGAGTAGTCAACAAAGCTCAAGAGTAATTTCCGCACCCAGCAGCCTCACCTGTGACGCAAAGCATACGAACACATCCAAAGAGGAGGCAGCCGCTGCTCTGAGAGAGATGCCATCTTTTCCAAACAATCCCCTGCCATATGCTTCTTACTCAAATGTGCACCCTGTGAGTGACATTGCCTCTTCAAAGTTTGGAAACAGCTGAGTCGTACTGGGAATATATAGGCAGGAACTGTGGAGTGAACTTTAATTCCTTGTGCCTGATGCCATCAGCTTTAAAGCAAAGACACCTTCTTCACGGTGCTTTAGGCCTTATTCCCTCCTTCTCTCTTTTACTTCCTTATTCCTTCCTTCCTTTTTTCTTTCTTCTCTTTCTTTATTCCCCCTTCTTTCCTTTCCCTCCCCTGCCTCCTATCTCTTCTCCTCCTTCCCTCCCTCTCTCCTTCCCCCTTCTTTCTTTGTCCTCTCCTTCCCTCTCACCCTTCCTCCCTTCCTCTCTCTGCCTTCCTCTTTTCCCCTTTCTCTTCTCTGCTGTGCATAGAACCCTGCTTTGTGCTCGCACTGAAGCCCATGTGCCTTTGAGTTAGCTGCCTCCTCTAGAACAATCTTGCTGTAGCTCTTCTCCTGAACTTTGCTCTCATTTCTCTCCTTCATTTAGTCACTCTTGAGTCTTGTATGACTGTTATAACATCACCCCTTTGTAACTGAAGCCTGAGCTAACCAGAAGGCAGGAGATGGGGACAGTGAGAACAGGCACCATATATATCACAGAGAATTTTCAATCCCAGGAGGAAATTTATACTCCCCAGTGCTTAACACTCACCTAATTAATATATTTAAAGCAGTGAATACTATTGCTCCATGATACTGATTTGATCTCTGTGGAAATGGAAAAGCACTCGCTAAAAGCTTCCACTGAGGTATATGAGTTGGAGCCAGGAGCTGTTTTGGACAACCATCGAAGGAGAGCCCCACTGCTGGCGAGGGCAGCCCAGGTGCTCAGACATACTCAGTGTAACTGTGCACAGCCTCTCTCCTTCCTTGTCTTATTCAGGAGACTTCCCAGAAGATAGAAACCAATTAACTCTTTATTTTGGCAGCAATCATCCTAGGTATTCTTTTAATGGGCATTATTCCTGCTAAATTATAGATGAGATGAATAGTAAGGCAAGTGCCATTATCTGAGTTATTTATTCATGGGACATTGTCTGTAACATGCCCATACTAGGTTTCTCCTCATTTGGTATTGATCAATCGCTTTAAACAGGACACTAAGGATTCAGTGATACCAGCAGACCCCCATCTATGTCTCTTACTGCCAGGCTAGGGGCAGACACTGCTGTTATTCTCTCTTGTCCTCTTTCTTGTGTAGTGTGTATGTGCTCATATGTGCATTTATTTATGTGTGAGCATGGGTGTATGTTCGTGTATATGGAGATCAGGGGACAACCGCAGATGGCATTCCTTAGGTACTACCCTCTTTGTTTACTAAGACTGCATCTCTCATGGGACCCGGAGCCCACAGATGAAACTAGACCAGCTGGAACTAGGCTAGCCAGTTCCAGGGATTACAGGTATGTTTGGCCACGCCCAGCTGCTTATGTAAGTGCTGGGGTTCTAAGCTTGCAAGACAAGCACTCTGCTGGCTGAACCCTCCTCAGCCCTTTGCCATCACGTCCAAACCTTCCTAACAAGGGCATGGGGCAGAGCTGGGGAATCCCTGCCATCCACAGGGTGAAAGTACAGCACCACTTTTCCTGCTTCACAGTCAAATGTGTCACAGTGACGATGCACAGTTTTAGATTTGTTTTTAATTTATGTGTCTGTGTAAGTATAAGCCACGTGTGTGTATGTAGGTGCGCTGGCTTTTAGAAGAGGATGTTTATTCCCTGGAGCTGGGATTGCAGGCAGTTGTACCCTAACCCTGATGGTGGAGCAGTCTCTCTAGTGCTCTCATTCTATCTGGACACTGTGACCAGTCACCATGTGAAGTGGAGGAACCACAGGCCCCTGATTCTCACTCTGTGGTAATGACACACACATATCTTTTCTGACTTTGCTTGCAAAGCAAGGGGCAGCTCTCTGCTGGATCCCCAGAAGCACATGGCCAAAGCTTCGGTAGCTAATCAGCATTCTGCCTAGAAGCAATTAAAGATGATATAGCCAGGGCTCTATTTTTATTTATACTGTGTAATGAGGCTCCAAATTAAAAAAAGTTACATCCTAATCTCCACTAATGTAAAGTGCCGTTGTCTTGGGAGTGCAGTGGTCTAGATTAGGTGACAAATTTATCATTTTTATGCTTCTTTCTGTGCCAAGATTCAGCATTTCCCAAGGACAAGCACTGGTGCAAACAGCAGAGCTGCCTACCCAGCTCTCCTGCCCCTCGCACCCTTTGGGGAAGGAGTTTCATTTGAGCAATAAGACATGATGAAACATGCTTTTGTGGTCAATTATGGCACACCTTGGGTGGTATAAGAAAGTGCAAGGTCAAAGGAGGGGGCCTTAACTTCCTAAGGAGGGTGATAATGACCCCTGAGACTCACAGCTTGGGCTCCTTATTACAACGGTAAGATGGAATATATTAACATACAGAAAACAAGGAATAAAGGCCTAAGTGGGAATGATGGGTGGGGGCTGAAATCAGTATCAGACAATCACTGCTCTTTGTGTTTGATGTCTGAAGGCACTGGGGTTTTATAGTAGATTGCTCCTTCACGAGGCTTCCCTGCTCTCTCATGTACAATCAGGACTGATTGTTGAAAAGATCTCAAGCAGTCTATCACTTTTCTCCTTTTTTCTCCTTTTTTTTCCTGCCTGCTTATCTTTGTTTTATCTTCCTCCCTCCCTTCTTCCTTCCTTCTTTCCTTCCTTCTCCCCACCTCTCTTTCTTTCCTTTTTCTTTTGAGTCAGGGCTTCCAACCAGCTAACTAGGCCAGAACAAACAGGCTAAGCAACTGCTCTACCACTGAACCACATCTCAACCCCTTTAGTACTTCAGTACTTTATATCCGTGCTTATAAGAACTGAAAAAACAATGGAGCTTGTTTTTTGATAGATAACTATGCCAAGTCTGGTAGCCCACTGAGGTCTGACCAGCATTAGCCCTGGGCTTAAGGTCAGAATTTTGAGAAAAGGCAACTCTTCTGAGTAAGCGGAGTTATGACTATTTGTTTATTTAAACAAGTGAAAGGTCTTGACAGATTGTAAAGTTAAAGGTGTTAAGCAGGAAATGTTGTCACGGATTATCTTTGTAGAGCATCTGCATTGCCTGTTCATTTGTAATGTGTGTGTGTGTGTGTGTGTGTGTGTGTGTGTGTGTGTGCTCTTGCATATCTTGGCCAGAGTACAACTTCATGTATCATTTATTAGGTACCATCTACCTTTTCTCCCTGCTCTAGAGGCCACTAAGTAAGGTAGGCTTGCTGGCCAGTGAGTCCCAGAGATCCATCTGTCTTCAGCTTCTAGGACTAGGATTTTAAAAACACTACCATGTCTCTCTTTGGTTTTTTTATAAGCTTTAAATGGAACATGTTTTCCTGTGTGTGAGAGAGAGAGAGAGAAGGGGAGAAGAGAGAGAGAGAGAGAGCAAGAGAGAGAAAGAGAGTCCATTATTTGATGTACTCATAAGCTAAGAGATGCCTACAACTTTTAGATGTTGGGGAAAGACTCAGTGTGGATTCTGTCCTGTAGCTTCAAAGGCCTAGATGACGGAGACCTTTGGTCTCTAAAGTTGTGGGAACACGTTTCTGATATCTTTTTTGCATCCAAGTTTGGGAAAAACTGTTATTACATGGTCACAGAAACTAAATTAAATGCTGTAGTATTTGGTTACAGTTGGGCAAGAGTCTGGAGATGCCATAAAAACCTTAATAGTTGAACCCATAGCTTTATTATGCCAACTTCAGCCTTGTACAGTTGTCTGATAAATGCTGTGTTTTGTGAACAAGTTCCTGGAGTGGAACACATCCTGAAGGGATGAATCCTTTGACCCTTATTTCTCTGGGCAGTTGGATACTGCCTCTCACCATGGTATGTTGACATCCTTTGAAAGTGTTTCCTTGGGCCAAATATAAATGTTACCCATGACTGGCAGCCTGTTCTCAAGCTCCTGCCTAGACCCAGAGGGACTTTATTCTGTGGGTACAAAGTGATGCCTAAGCTCTAGGAGGTAGGGATGAAGAAGCTGACATCCAGAGACAGGCAGAAGCTGAAGAAATGGAGCAAGCAAGGTGAGGTCATGTTGCAGATGCTTCTGACAGCTGCAGGTGGTGTTAGAAAACCCACAGCTTGCATGACTACAGTTCTGGGAAGATGGCTCAATCATGAAATATCAAGGGGCTGCAAAGACTATTCTATAATAAACAGGTAAGGGGATGGGCATATGTTCAGTCAGTAATGTGCCTGCCACATAAGCATAAGGACCCAAGTTCAAGCCCCAAGTAAAAAGCTACATGAATAGTATATGCATGTAATCTCAGCATTAAGAGGGAGAAACAGGAGAATGCCTGGGGCCTGGAGGCCAGCTAGTCTAATAAAACTGATGAGCCCCTGGTCTGAGTGAGAGACCTATCTTCTAAACAAGCTAGAGAGCAGTTTCTTAGAAGACATCAGAAGTTAGCTTTTGACCGCTATGTATACACATATGTAGACCTGCATACCCCCACAAAAGGGGCAATTTTTTTTTAAAAAAGTCAAAGGGATATATATAAGCAAGTACCTTGCCTCCTCTTTCCATGAACATACTATCCCACCTTCTTCCACAGGCACCTCACCTCTCTGCTGTTCAACAGAGTTTGGTCTCCAGCCTCCAGCACCCTTCCCAGAGGTCAGCAGGCATGACTGGAAGTTTCAGACTGGGTAACCTGATATTCCCAATAACTGGCATCTACTTAAAAACCCTATCTAAGTAGCCTCACTAACCTAATCACAGAGGTCATCAAGGGAGCTCATTAGGAATACAGTAGTACAGAAGCTGCACCTATGTGAACTCTCCATTTCTATATTTTTAAGTTACCTGTGCTCAACCATGGTCTGGAAACTAGCTAGAATGTTCCAGGGGTAAACTGTAAAATTTAGGCTGTGCACTGTCCTGAGTAGTGTCGTACAAGCTCATGCCAACTGCCTGCCCAACCTGATGTAAACCTGATCATACCTTGTATAACCACTGTATTTGCCACTTGCCCAGGATTGACTTGGTGGCTGTCTTGTCTTTCAGACCCTCCACTGTGCTATCAAGCAACCCTGTTTTACTTAGTAACAGCTTCGAAGCACAAGGGTACAAAGTGACATCAAGTGCACAGCAGGGAGACTGACTCTGCTGCACAGGGCAGGGAAGGAATGATGTGTGGAATGGCAGCTGCTACTCTCTGCTGCTTGCAGTGTCCCTCAGGGAACTACTATGTAAAAGACACACTTGTCCGTGGGGTGCTGTACCCTCTTCAGAAAGAACTTCCTATTACACTACAGCATCATTACCAACTCTCAAGTGCAAGGATACTTGTACCTCATAAATAGTATGATTTGTGGACTAAAGTTTAGGGACATCTACTCAAAAAGTTAAGCAATGATTTTTCACAGAATTACATGGACTACACTAGAGCACTCCAGGGTTTGTTATCTGTAAGAAATGAGACTCGGGTGCTTGCTATGCAAGAGCAAGGACCTGAGTTGTGATCCTCAGCACACACAAAGATGAGTGTCATGGTGTAGGCCTCTAACTTCAGTGGTGGGGTTTGGGAAGACACTGAATCCCAGTGGCTCACTTGCCAGCCACTTATACATTTAGTGTGCATCAGAGTCGGCGAAATACCATCTCAAAAAATAAGACTCAGAGCAATGGAGGAAGACACTTGGTAACTACCTCTGGCCTCTTGCAGGTGAGTATGTAAGTACAAATGGTTTCCATGCAAGCAGACACTTGCACGTGCACACACACGCACATACACATGTGCACACACAGCATACACCACACATACAGACTCACATGTTTAGACAGTAAAAAAGAAGTAACCCTCTGTCTTCCTTCTTGTTACCTGCAATGTATTTTGACTCCTTTGAGTCTGAATCCTTTGAGTCTTTCAGAATTGGAGCCCTCGTTCTCTCTTCAGATTGGATCAAAAAGCCAATGGTTTTTAAACTACCAAAAATTGCCACAAGGCTATCTTCTTAGCTCTTGAGTTATTAATGATTTAAGATCTAGGTGTACCCACTCTGAAAGCATGCTATACACTTATTGTTTTTGTTTGTTTGTTTGTTTGTTTGTTTTTTCCTTAGAAAGACTGAGGCTTCGACTTTTTGGCCTTTCCTCTTTTTTTTTTCTTTTCTTTTTTTTTTCTTTCTTTTTCTTTTTAGCCTCATATGGTCTGTGAGTTGTTTCTTGGGTATTCAGAGCTTTCTGGGGCTAGTATCAAATTATCAGTGACTGCATATTATGTCTGTTCTTTTGTGACTGGGTTACCTCACTCAGGCTGATATTCTCTAGATACATCCATTTTCCTAGGATTTCATAAAGTCATTGTTTATAATAGCTGAGTAGTACTCCATTGTGTAAATATACAACAGTTTCTGTATCCATTCATCTACTGAAGGACATCTGGGAACTAAGAAGATAGCCTTATGGCAATTTCTGGTAGTTAAAAATCATGTTTAATCTTTACGCACCAAGAAAACTTTGACTATTTCCATGTTACGTTTTGTTTTACATACACTTTATGATCATTGTAAATAGTAAGATTTCAATGCATACTATCAAACCTTTAAAAAAATCAAATACTGACAAAAATATATTCATGCTTATAATAATCTGTACATGTATCTCTGTTTTTTTTATTATTATTTAATAAAGGTGTAAGGGGATTCATCCTGGAAGGGCTTGTGCTCCCTGCTGAGGTCCCAGCAGTTAGCCTTTTAAGATCCAGGAAAAATTCCTTTCTCACAAAAACAAAACAAGGAAAGAAAGAAAGGAAGGAAGGAAGGAAGGAAGAAAGAAAAGAAAAAAGAAAACAGCTCTCAAGGTGCTTTGTTTCCTAAGCAATGCCATTATCTAGAGACCCAAAGACGTGTTTATTTGTTTATTTCTGAAGGCTATTGTGAAAGAAGATCAATATTAGTTGGGGTTATTGCTATGGTGGAAAAGTTCAATGCTTAAAAATTCATATGCTAATGGGATATTTGGAGGTTAGTAATAAGGACTGAATGAAATTACAGGGTAGGGTTCTATAAGAATAAGAGAGATCTGGGCTGGCATGCTGGATTTGCTGGTCATGTGATGTTCTCTGCTGAGTTAGGATGTTGTAAGAATGTATTCACCAGATGTGAGCACTCTCCTCTCTCAGACTACCAGTATTGGAAACAATCTGTCAAACCAACCTCTCTTCTCTATTAAGTATCCAGTCTGTGATATTTTGTTACAGCAACAGAAAACAGATTAAGATGGCTATCTATAAAAAATATGATTTTAAAGAATAGATCTCTCTTTTACATTTAGAATAAAGACTTGTATACATTTGGATGGATTAATTTATCATGATAGCTGAGCCTTTGCTCTGTGCCCAAGGTCAGTTCCCGGGGTGGTTGCAAGCAGCAGCGAAAAGATGGGTCTTGCCTGTACAAGGAAGACAATGAGGTCAGAAGGGTTAAGAAACTTGGTGAAAACTCTGAACCCAAGTCATCTTCATAAGTGTGCTCTTAATACATAAAAACAGGATCAAAAGATTTATACTTCCAGAGCAGATGTAAATCTTAGCCTATAAATTCAGGTGTCTTTCTTTTCATAAATCAATTTAACACTGTTTTCAAGTCCTTCTCCCGAAGGGTTGGAGGAAATAAAAGCTGAGCCTACAGGGCCTTCCTCCTCCTGCCCCATAGCAGATTTGAGCAAGGCTTGTGGGGTGAGGTGGAGGTGGGTCTGACCAACATGGCAAGGCACCATGTCTATGTGTGAGACTGGTGGCTGCCAAGTGACAGACTGTCCCAACCCATATCACTATTCTGTGGCTTTTATACAGAGCCGGGGCATCTTCTTGGCATGTTCATCTATCCTGTTTCTGTTGCCATCATCTCTGAACTTTGTACTCGGACTGAAAACCAGGGGCTCTCTGGGAATCCTTCAGGTTTTCAGCACCACGTTGGAACTGCTGAGGTACCCAGCCATGTGAACTGAGTGGCTACTTCATTCTTATTCTCTGCAGTGTCAACACAGGACTATCTGGACTACTGTGTAAGCCAGTCTAACACATCTCTTCTCAATATATAATCACTCTGTCAGTTTTGTTCCTCAAGGGGAGCCAGTATACAGACTCTGTGATCTTTCTTTGGCTTCCTCTTTTCCCGATAAACTTAGAATACCAACAGCTCATTCAGGAAACATCCCCAGCAGTGTGCGTTTTTAAATATTTTCTTGCCTGGCAGAGTTAAGGCGGGCTAGTGCAGAATTCCCATTAAGGTTTGCTAAACACAGCTAGGACATCAGCTTTCACTGATTCCCACCTCAGTGGCTTGTACCTTAACTGAAAATGCTCATTCTCATACTCACAGATATCATACTGCAGGCATTATTTTCCAATTTTATACTTAATATTCTCTCTTGCCTTATCATATAGTTTATGTAATAAGCTTTTTTCTGACAATACTGAAGTTGTTAAGGCAATTCGTGAAACCATTCTTTGTAAAACTCCCAGTAACTGTGGATGAGAGCGAATGCTCATATTTTGATGATTAACTTGACTGGTTCCTCTGTGTTGATTCATCCCACAGAGCTTTCTGGTATATCTTATAACTTCAGCCTAATTAGTAGCTTCTTTTGGAAGATCTGATGGGTCGGCAGGCCATCTACTCTGTTATTTGATTCCTTACTAAAAGATTTACTAGAAGGGTGTTTCAGTGTCCTCAACCACAGAGATTGGAATCACTGGCCTGTCACACACACACACACATACACACACACACACACACACACACATACATACACACACACACACACATTCAGAAAATGGACATAAAATCCCACAGGGAAGGCACAGGATCCACCATCCTCAATGGTCCCAATATGGCTGTGCACAGCATTTTAATCTGTAAGTTCCTGTATTTTTCTCACGGACCCATCTTTCTATCACTAGTAAATCCTTGTGCTGTTAGCACACATAGGACATGTGTTGGGATGTGCTCATAGTAGACCTTATCTTTGGGGATCATTTTATTTCCTCAGTTTAGTGCCTCGTCACTAAAATAGAGCACTCCATAATTTTTTCTAAAGATTCTATCAGTCTTGATCCAGTGTGCTAAGTGATAAATGACAGTAGGCTGGCCACAGAGGAGAAGCTGGCAATGAGTCATGCTGTCTCCTAGTAACCAGTCAGTAAATAGCTTCCAGGGAGCACCTAAGGCCCACAATACATTTACTGTCTGTGGGCAGGTTCCCCTAATCTATATCTGTGCATTTACCTTCTTTAAGAACTTACAATAAGACAGAGAAAGTGGGATTTGTTTGTCTATTGCCTCCTACTAATCCCTAGTGAAAACTTGTTTAAAACCTTTGGTTCTTGACCCATTTCTCTGTACTTTGTTCACCTTCAAATCTTACAAAGCAACTTCTGCTGTCTGTTAATTTTTTTTTTTGATGGATAGGCTATATTATGTAACCAATAAATCAGTTTATTTTGCTATGTAACACCAGAATTCAGAAGGATGCCCTGAAGACTCTATGTGTGGCAGCAAGCCTCTGGGTAACACATGGACTCTGAACAGAGGATATGTTTTCCCTGTCTTCTTTTCTCTTCTTAAACATGTGCATGGGAATGTTGGCTGGACAGACAAGCTTTGATGGTGAGTGAACAAGAGATGATCTCAGACATTTCTGATTAATAGGGAAAGGTCCTCAGTGCAGCAGATCTGGTTGGATGTCATATGGAAGTGTCAGTGAGGGAATACTGGGAATGGATATCAAAGTCATCAGATTTCTTCCCCTAGCTTCAGATGGACTGATGTTTTTCCAAGGCTTGGAAAGTAATTCATTATAAATCTTTTTTTTTTATGTTTCAGTAGCAACAATAAGGAATTGTCACCAATCCTGAGAAACTGTTTTGTTTCATTTAATCTTGTCTTTTTAATTAATGGCATAGCCATCCCTTCTAGTGCCTGTATCACATCTCAAACACAATGTGAGTTTTTGATACATGATTATATTAATCCTCCCCAAATTCCATGAACAGAGGATATTTGCTCTGGATCTACAGCCCAAGGCTTAGCGAAGCTAAACAAACTGCCCCATGTTGCAAAACTAACAGACTACACAGCTGAGACTTGAACCTGTGATTTCCTGGCTCCTAAGTTCATTAATGTAATCCACATTAATTCCCTTTCTGTAAGCCTTGAATCTGAAGGAGACAACTTTAGTGTTTATTAATCTGGCTAAAGAGTTGTAGAATTATATGACACCCATAAATGTGGGCTTGGGTAGGAGGATTAGGAAGCACTTAACCCTGGTGTTTTCAACTATAATTCATAGATTCTGCTGAGGATTTTAGAGGTGCCTGAGGGGAAGAAGAGGTGGTGGGAAGTTGTTTGCAAGGGCAGCTCAGGACTTTCAGCTCCTGATTCTGGAGGCAGATGGCTTCTGTGTTCTTATGATAAAGTTTCATATGAGAATCTCATTAAATCACAGTGATGGTGGGGGAGGCTCAACACTTTGTAAGAAAATAAATATCAATAATGGCTGAGTTAGGCCGTATCTGCTGTTTCCTAGCATGAAATAACAAAGACTGGGAGAACAATTTAACCAGTCTGTTCTGTAGCTGATATGTTAACTTCTTTTGGGGAGACAAGAACAGATGTCTACTCACCCCAGATTCTGCAGGGAGACAGAACAATGTACAACTCAACCCAAGCCCAACCTGATCAACCACTGCATTTATAAGACTTACTTACAGAACATGTGTGAGAGGGTTAAGGGATCATAGGTGACCCCCCCAAACAGCTGTACCTCTTTATTATGGATGGTGACCTAATGAAATTTGCACCACAGAGTAGCTCTTCTACTTCCCATATACTCTAGCATCTCCTGAGATCCTTTGTAGACATGGAGGGCAGGGAAAATTCTGGCTACAATCTCAGGTGAGGGTCCTATGACCCTCCCTACTTAGGGGGTGTCAATAGCTCTATTACCATTGCCATTGCTGCAGTCTTAGGTACTTCTGTATTGTTCTGCTCAATTAGTTGCCATGGCTACAGGCCAAGGTAATCTGATCTAAAATGGCATGTGGTGATCCTGCTATGTCCAGAGGAAAAAGACACACTATAATAGTTATAATCATAGTCCTTTGAGGTAGGAGCACCCCAAGTATTTCTTAGCCCTACCATCTGCAAGAACTGGTGTTTCCTCCCTTTTTATGTTCATATTTCTCCACTACTGAGAGTAGACCATCAATGACACTCCTCCCTCTCCTTAGCCCTTACTATGTTTTTTTTTCATAATATGCTTAAATCTGCCTTTCATATCCTTGGGAGACAAGCTGGGTAAAGTTATTCTTCTGCGTAATCACATTTCACATACTGAAGATGTTGAGCATACCTACTACCTACAGCATAGCACTTCCAGGCCCACATCTCTTATTCTCTTAAACACTCTGCAGGCTGTCAGACTTCTTCAGAGCAGGCTGACACACTCCAAAAAAGCTTCTGTGTTGTTTCCCCTTTACGATTTCAGTGCAGAATTAAACAAAGATTCCAGTAGTATTTTAAGTCATGTATTATCCCTTAAATGTTCACTACACACAATGGTTACTCTTCATAATCAATTCGACA
Organism: Micromys minutus; assembly: GCF_963924665.1. NCBI lineage: Eukaryota > Metazoa > Chordata > Mammalia > Rodentia > Muridae > Micromys > Micromys minutus. Next base: position 49,732,425 of record NC_137959.1, on the reverse strand, counting down.
GGATCTAGAGTCACCTAGGAGACAGAAAATACTTTTAAGTGGCACTTGAGTCTCTCAATATGACTCTTATGTTATTTACTCCAAAGTAATGTAAATTTCCTCAGGAAGCTCACGCTGGGAGAATGAAAATGCTGCCACCCTGCTCCCCAAATGCCCATGTGAGAAACTTGTGTCCTAAAACCAGATTTTACACAGTTCTAACAACTTGTCAGGCCATCTGACAAGATGATACTGAAGTCCAGACAATGATGGGTCAATGGTGGGCAGCATCTTGAACCAAACTGATTAATTGTCTCATCCTTGGCACTCTATTTAAACTCTAATCTCATTTCAGGATCCTACTTAGATGAACTTGGGCAAATCAGTTCACAGAGCTTTTGTCCCTGGGGGGGAAAACTTCTTTGTTTGTTTTCCACAATTAATTGGCTTATTGGAGATGGTGGCTGGACTTGGTTTGCGACCCTAGGTTTGATAATGAATGTAAGCTGATCATTCTTTAACTGCTGATGTAGCACAGTCCTGCTTCCTGCTCCTGAAACCATGGATTCCCTGACACAACCAACTGTACTCTCCAACTGAAGACCGAAATAAATTCTTCCTTTCTTGAGCTATTTCAGTCAGATGCTTCATCAGAGTATCAAGGAAAGTGACTAATGCACACACTTCCTCCGGATGGGTAGGGAGTGACTGCCATGGGAATTAAAGTTCAAGTGCTATTACCTTGAAGCTGGATTCTCTCAGGCAGACAAAAATTCAGGTGTTCCTTTTGTCTTCCTCATCTTTTTCTTTCTTTCTTCTTTCTTGGAGATAGGGTCTTATGATCTAGCTCAGACTGGCCTGGAACCAGTCGATCTTTCTGCCTCAGTCTCCCAGTGCTGGAATTAAAGATGTGTATCACCCTGCCTGGCTTCTCCCTATACCCTCCAAGTCACCCTGGTATGCTGGTTGTGATTCCTTTCCCAAAGCAAGCCATTACTTACTGATGTTAGTTATACAAGCTCTACAAAAAAATGTTGCAAGTTGGAGACAATTGATAGATTGAGGGTAGAGATTCACTGGCCCAGATTTAGGTTGTTTTGCTCAAGCTATAGCAAAAACGGCAGCTCACTGATATGTACTATATGTACAATGATGAAGCCTGGAGTCTCTGTATGATAGGAATTCAAGGGATGAGGAAATGGCTCAGTAGATAAGGTGCTGGCTGTTATGCATAGGAATTTTAATTTGATCTCTAGTGCCCAAGTGCAAAAGCTAGGCATGGGGCATCCACACCTAAAATCCCAGTGCTGAGTAAGCAGAGCAGAAAGGACTCTAAGTTCAGCAAGACACACTCAATAACGAAAAGCAGTGCCCAAGGGATAACATCTGAGGTGGCCTCTGGTTCATGCATGTATGCACACATACATGTACCTGCATCCACATCCCAACATCATATATGTTGAATCATATACATTTGTTGGTGAGAATATAAAGCAAAAAATAGTGATGATAAGTAAAAAGCATTTTCTAAATGTTGCAAAAAGTATTACAATTGGGCCTCACCTCTTCAGCTGATGAAGTTGCAATATCTCCAATCTCAACCAGCAACAGAATGCCATTAAACCCTAGGCTGGAGTTTACCTCTCTGAAGTGAATGCAGATTACCATTTTAATAATGTGCAGTTTTGATAAATGTTAATAGTAGCCCCAAGTTCATCCTGGCCCACAACGTCTGAAAGGCAGAAGATTCACTTTGGAATTGGGTATCCATGAGAAAGAATTCATTAAAGAAATATGTCCCTCTTCATCTCAGGCTAATTTTAATCCCACAGTTCCTGGCTATCTCCAAGCTGCCTAAGTGATTCTTGGTGTATTTTCACATTGCTTTTTATTCAAAGAATAAATGTGAATTATCTTGTTTACTGTCACCACAGCTCGGTAATTATTATTAGCTCCATCTTATATTTGGAAAAATGAAAGTTCCAGATCTTTCAAGAGTCACAGCTGAGGAGACACAGAGAGCAAATCTCACAGGGAATATTCACAGGACTTAGACTTCATGGGTGTTTCGGCCAGAGATGTCCCAATGATCATACAGTTAACCTCGTCATTTTGAGGATAAGAATGGGAAGGAACATCAAGACCATCCCAGTGTTCTATTTAGTGAACTTAAATACTCTCTATTTCATTTCCATTTCCTGAGTTTGAGATGAGAATACTTTCAGTAGCTGTTTTCTAATAATAGGACTCTCATAACCACTAATGCGACTGTACCAGGATGGATGAAAGCATCTCTCAGTGTGATGTCTAGGTAATGTATATGCCAGGCTTGCAGAAGAGGGCACTGGGTGGGGGACAAGCCTGCCTCCATCAAATCTCTTGTGGGACATTTGTTTACTTCCTGTAAACAGGCCTCAGGCCTGCTTCTGGATCATCATCTCTACCTCTAAAATTAGGCATTGCGCTAAATCTTTAATGTTCTTAGAGTCTTACTCGCCACCGTTCTCGCATTCTTTATATAAATTTTTCAAATGCATAACATACACATATGTTATAGGTATGCAAATTCGTAGACACTATAGAGTGAGGGGAAAAAAGCAGAAAGTAGAAATGAAAGATTCCAGGGCAGTTGACTACATTTCAAGGTAACTGTTCTCTAAGGAGAAAGATGAATTCATGTTTCTTAATGTGCTTTCTATAAGACAATAGATTCTGGGCACCTGGTATCTTGTCTATTTCCTTCCTGGAGTTCTGAAGTTTGTTCTTTGAAATTGGCATCAAACTCTGTCAACCTGACATGGCTGTTAGGTTCTTTGTCAACTTGATACAGGCTAGAGTCATATAGAAAGATGGAACTTCAATTGAAAAAAAATGGCTCCATCACTTTGGCCTGTAGGCAAGTCTGTGGGACATTTTCTTGATCAATGATTGATGTGAAAGGACCCAAGCTCATGGTGGGCCATGCCATCCCCTGGAAGTTGGTCCTCAGTTGTAAAAAAAAACAAACAAACAAACAAAAAAACAAAAAAACAAAACAAAACAAAAAAAAAACCAAAACTTGAACAAGCCTTAGAAAACAAGCCAGTGTTTCTCCATGGTCTCTGCTGCAGTTCTTGCTAGAGTTCCTGTCCTAGCTTCTCTTTATAGTGGACTGTGATTGAGATGAGTAAGACAAATAAACCCTTCCCTCCCTAAGTGTGTTAGCAGTGAAAAGCAAACAAGAACACATGGCTATTGTGGTTGCCTTGCACAAGGGAGGACTTGGGATATGTAACTCTATCTCAGTGAGGAAGAGAAGATCAGACTTGTTTCTGAATGGAGCTCCCCGAGTTCATCTGTACCGTGGATCGATGACTTGGTTCCACTACGTTCGTCAGCTATGCTCCTGCCATCACACATGGGGGAGTATCGGGCTGTGACTCAGTTTTTCCACATTCCTCTAGCAAGGGTCCCACGCCATCACAGATGGGGGAGTATGACTCAGTCCTACCACGTTCCTCTGGCAATGATCACAGCATTACAGATGGAGCTCTATAAGCCTGACTCTAGAGAAGCATGAGTCAGGATGAATTATGAGAGTCTGTAGGCCTGCAAACACTTTCTTTAATAATTAGCCTAAGGTGGAGGGGGGGAATAACCTCACTAAACTTCCATTTCATACAACCCAACCATGTACTGCTAATATCTGGCTGAGCACAGAAATCTATCTTCAGGTGATGCCGCTTAAAATCTCATTTGTAAAGCACAGCCTGAAGGGCTTCCAGAAAAGGGTGAGGAGCTGCAAACACTGCCTTGGATCCCCACCATTTCTTTGGGGGACAGCTTAGGTCACCGATCAGAGCCTTGCAGCTGTGGTTGAATGCACCTTGGAGAGAGCCCATAGGCAAACACAGCATGGGTATATGTTCCTGGAGGGAAAGGAGAATCTCCCATAACACACACAAACTTTGTGCTTTTTTTATACAGGTTCACAAAAATCAGTGGGCAGAAAACGTCATATGTCCAGAACCCTTCAATGAGACAAAGGAGGACTACGTCACTGCCTTGGCAGGTCAGCACTCAGACACAGTAAACAAACTATGCAGACAAATCCTCATCCATTCCATTGTAGAAACCTGCTTTCAGAAGCTATTGAGAAAACATTTCAGGAAAAACAAAACAAAAATATCCCAATCTACCTGTCAATGTTGTGTATCTATAGTCTGAAGGGAGTTACTGTAAAGCACACTGGGAAGAGCTAAGTATGAAGCGTAGTTCCAGCTCTCAGAATATTGCAGTCTATCTCAAAGGCAGCACAGCTGAACAGATGATCCCAGGAAGAGCACTGCAAGTAAACAAAAATGATGGGTTGATGGAGCTCAAAGTAGGAACTGAGCAGGGATTGTAGAAGTCAAGAGATGTTTCTTAAAAGTTGGGCTGAAGATAATGCTCACCTGGCACAGTGCCTGTCTAATGAAGGCATTCACTCCTAATCCCCGCACTGGAAAGGCTGAAGCAGAAGGATTACAAGTTTAAGGTCATCCTTCCAAACATAGTGAGCTCAAGGCTGCTTGAGATCCTGTCTCAAAGACTCAAAGAAGGAGGAAGAACAGCGGCAAGAAAAAAAAAAAAAAAGGAGGAAGGATAGAGATCCTTGGAGGAGTCACTTGAACAAAGATTTGGGGCTAGAAATATGGCTATGGTGGTAGCCTATGTTTGATGTCTAGAAGGGGCAGGGCTCAGAAATGAAGTACAGAATGAAGCACTACAAGGTGTAAGTCACCGGACACTCTCCATGTCTTATCTGATCCTCAAATGCTCAAGTAACTCATGTCATTATACAGACCGGAAAACAAGATAGAGCTCAGAGGGAAGAAAAGTGATCGATGTGTGTGATCGATCATATGTGTACGTGTGTATTGTGTGTGTTTGTGTGTGTGTGTGTGTGTGTGTGTGTGTGGTGTAGGCTGAGGGTAGGGAAGAAGAGAGAAGGTGGGGGTAAAGGGAGAGTGATGGGAAGTGAGACAGGGGGAGAGAAGGAGAGAAGAAGAAATTTATGGGAAGAAGAGAAAGAGATGGAAGGGGAGGGGTCAGCCATGGAGTGTCTTAGGAGGTCACCCTGTCATTTGCCCTGCACTTGTCCATGGCTCCAACTACCTACTGCTTTGCTGCTGCAGAGCTGAGGCCAATCCTTCAGAAAAGGCCACTGAAACTGTACACTAGTCAATCAGTACCAGGGGATGGGCCATCAGGTAGCCTCTAAACTCCAAGGTCAAATAAAAAGAAGCCAGCTCTCTGTCAGGCATGGGCTAGTTCTTTACCAACCAGTGACTCCTTTCGCATCTGCTTCTCCCTTTTCTTTGGAGAATGTTGGGCATCAGGATGAACCCTCTTGCTTCAGTGTAATATAGAATTCTGGACTGCAGATTTGGCTTGTCAACATGACTGGGCTTAGAAAATCGTGGTAAGTGTTCTCCTTTCCCTCATTCCCTCTGTTCTTCACCTTCCCTTCCCTACTTCCTTTCCTTCTACCTTCTCTTTTCTCAGTTTTCAATACAGCATACAAGGTCATGGGTTTCATGAGGAAAATTTTAGACACATATGTCATACACTTTGTCTCCCCATTTTCTGTCTGCTTTCATGTTAGGTTGATGATAATGATGATGATGATGATGATGATGATGATGATGATGATGGTGATGATGATGGTGAAGATTTGTATGCGTGTGTATGTGTGTGTGTGTGAAGAGACAGAGACAGACAGACAGGCAGACACACACAGAGCAAGAAAGAGAGAGAGAGAGAGAGAGAGAGAGAGAGAGAGAGAGAGAGAGAGAGTACATGTGTGCAGAAGAAGACATGACATTTTTCTTTCTGAGGCTGGCTTATTTTTCATCACATACTCCTCTAATTTTCATTCTTCTGTTCTTTCATTTATTCTTTTGTCTTAATGGATGCTGGCTTTTGTCAGGGCTGCATTATAGTGGGGCTCTAAATATAGAAATAAGATATTGATCCCTTGTCTCTGAGACTCCTGCATGCTCTGCTCCCTTCACACCACAGCCATGACCCAGGTCCAGAGCAGGAAAATGCCCAGGGAATTGAAATGCCCTGAATGGCTGTTCAGCTGAAACTCGTCCTACAAAAGCATCTGAGAGTTGCAAGAATGAGAAGGGATGGACTTTTCCCAGCAAAGATGAGTGCAAGCTATGGTGCCAATTTCTCCCTTCCCACCCACAAAGTTGGTCAGCACTGGTTCATTTGGGTACCACAGGAATTCAAAAAAGCCAGGGTGGCCAGCAGGCAGTTGCTGGGAGATTCTCATTGCTACCTAGCATTTATTAGACTCTCAGACCAAAACAGCAAGAACAGGAGCTGGAGAGCCAAGGCTGTGTGGCTCCCAGGCAGAAAATCGGCAATACACCCCGGATGACAGGGCCAACAGTCATTAGCCCAACCTGGGCATGAGGTCTGGAGTTCCTGGAAGCTTGTCCTTCAGAAAGAGACTACATTTTGGTGGCTAAGCCTGGAAGATGTCCTTTAACTGATTTTTTGAAAAGTTAACGTCAGTGATATTTGGACAAGCTGGCATCTAAAGACTCCCAAGAGGGTTCCTTGGAAAAACCTAGTCACTTCTGTGAGATCCTGCCAAAGTTCATGACCATTTAAGCGGGAAGAAACATCAGAGAAAATGAGCAGAAAGACAAACTAGAACACTTCCAAAGGTCAAAGTCAGGAGAGATAGAGTAAAGGCATTGTTTCAGATTCAGAGGACTGAAGAGGTGTGATGAGAATGAGGTGGATCACATAGCTACAAAAGGCATAAAGCCAAGGAAACCCAAGCTTGTACTGTGGAGGAGGTGATGGCATGATAAGAAGATTATGCTCCTTCAACAACTGTCCTGAGGCTAAGTATGTACATGCACTCTGCTCTTGGGAAACAATGTACCATGACTGGCAAAGATACATGATGCCACCACTTAGTCTTCAATGACACAGGGGAAAAAGTCTATCTGCTAATCATCTACATGTCAGTCATCTACATCTATGTATCTATGTATCTATCTATCTATCATCTATCTATCTATGTATCTATCTATCATCTATCTATTTATCTATCTTCCTAGCTAACATCTACCATTCTATCTTCTGTTTACCTATCAACTTACCACCTATCTGTATCTATTAAGAAAAAGGATAATGAATAAGGCAATAATAACAATAAATAAGGCAAAATGTAAATAATTAATGTATGCAAAGAGTCTTAGTTTTATTAAATTTTATTTTGCCACCACCAGGAATTGAAACTACAACCTTATACATTCAAAGTAAGCACTCTACTACTGAGATAATTCCCCAGTTAGTAAGGGTTGGCTTGATAAACAGACAGACAGACAGAAAGTCTTGCAACCATTCTGGTATTTGAAAAATATTGAAATCTAAAATTAATATTGTTTCTCTAATATTAAAATGTTATTAGTGTTTCTATTAGAGTTAAAATGTTTCTATTAGTGTTTCTATTAATGTTAAAATGTTAATAGTATTTCTCTAATGTTAAAATATAGAACAAGGACTATAGTTATACTAACTTTGTTGAGAATCTAATTTTGTTATAGTACTTAGTGATGTGACCACAAGCTGAAGGAGTGTGTGAGGGAATAAGGCAAGGTCTCCTCTATGTCTGGATTGAGGGAGAGGACCAGGGCTCTAAACCTCAGTTCCAATTCAGATAGCTGAACCCACAATGTTAATTGTGCTGAATGTAACTTTAAAATTAATATTAAATGAAGAGAAAGGAAAACTATCAACTATGCTTTCCAAGAAAATAAAATTACTTGATAAATAGTCATAAGATTTGAGTCAATCACCAAACAAGGGCCAGACTCTGACAGATCCATTTTTCCCCCTTTTTTTGATTTGTTGCTTGGGTGATCTGGAGAAAAGGCTCACATTTTAACAACTATCTTGACAACTAGATTCTATAGTCAAGAACAGGATCCTGATCAGCCTGTGGGGTGCTTCTTCAGCCTAGGAAGTCTTCCTGCAGAGGAGGGCCTCTGGATTTGAGAATGCCTCAGATAGTAGCGGTGGGAAAGATGGGGTTTTTACAAGGAGGCTCAGCCAGCAGGTGCCAGAGTATTTTGGGCTTTTCTAGGGATGAGAGAACAAATCAAATGAATAAGTGCTATAGGGGGGGTCTCTTAAACTGGTTTGCATGATATGGCTGCATAGTCCAACAGTGGCTGCATACTGGGGAGGTTGAGAATCTGGTAGCTGCTTAGTCCACAGGGCTGGACATCATGTCCTCATCTGTCATAAAGACCTGAAGGCTCCCTGGAAAACCAGTAGAGGGTACCTAGAGAGCCACTGTCTTCAGTCCTTGGTGAGGGTGGAGATTGGGGTAGAAGAGCCTGTTTTTTGCTCAGACCCTTTTGTATGCAGGCCTTTGCCTGAAGTATAATGGACTGAGCATGCTCTGGGAATAGCCCTTATAGTCTTGGGGCCAGAGAGTTGATTTGAACTTCCTGGATGGAGAGAGATCATTGAGAAGTTCCTTCAGGGTTTCTATACACTCAAGAGCTGACACTTTTTTATAGAAATGCCTACCATCTCCCAATCATTTGTTTTTCATTCATGTCTCCCACATTTCTCAGGTACTTTTAATGTGTCAGATGTCCACAGCAGGCAATGATATGCAAAGATAAATAATTATGTGTGCTGCTCAGAACAGCTATTAGACTCCCAGAGACTGTGATGTAGGGCAGAGATGGAGATGGGCAAGTGACAGCTCTTCTAGACACTGTGGCAATGAGTTTTCCCTGTTGTGAGTTAAAGTCAGATTAGGTTCAATTGGCCACTCTCCTATGAATCACTTACTAAAATGCATTATTCTCCACACTGACTACAGTGAGGAAACATAAAACCATATGATTTACCACAATCTGGAAGTTCTGATGAGTAACTGGGCCTCTGTGGAAGTCTAGACTTTATCCCAACATTAACTGTAGGACCTAATGGGAGGGACCTGTAAATTCATCTCATGGACTATTTCTACATCTACTTTCACTCAAACCCTCTACCCTCACTGTCTTATGTTATCCAACACAGCACTTCCATCAAGCTAAGAGACCTTGAGCAGAGTCTTGGTCTTGTTTATGTTCCATGTCCCTTCCCCATTGCTAGCAGGTACTTTGTGGATCTGTGAGTGGCCCTTCAGGGAATTATGCTCATGTCAAATGCCTGACAAGACACAGCATAAGAGAGGGAGGGTTTATTTCATTTCAGTTTGATGAGACAGTCTCTCATGGAAGAAAAGCATGTTGGGGAATCAGGAAACTGAGACAGGGGAATGCTAACATGCACAAGGTCTTCTCATTTCTTACATTTAATTGTATATCTAACCCATGAAATGGCACCATTCAAGTTAAGCTTGGGTCTTCTACCCCCTCTCCCCCGACCCCCATAGTTAGTCATTCCTGAAAATGCCTGAAGGAATACCAGCCAGCTAAAATGTGGCAAGCATGGCTCTGGCAGGTCTTGCTAAAAAGCTGTTACATTACATTCATAAAGCTGGCCCCTAAGATCTATGCCCTTATTTAACCACCTGCTTCTCCTGAGGAAGACAATCAACATCTAGCTAGCAAAGTATTGAAGTCCGGGAATCGAAAGCCACCTTTGGCTCACCTAATTAAGATGCCCAATTAAAATTAAACACCTCAGCCCCTAGGGGTTGAGAAACTGGTGAGTGGGAAATTTGGGCGGCCAGGGAGCAGAGATCTCTGCGGAGTGAGCATGCGGAGCGCGCCCTCCGACCTGCCTGATCCAGGGACCAGGAACAGAACTTTGGAACTTCTGTTTCCACCCGGCGGTGACTTCAGGGTGCAGAGCAGAGCCTGGCCCATCTGCCATGCTGACTGCCAGCTCCTAAGGTTGAGAGACTGGTGAGTGGGAGATCTGGGCGGCCGGGGAGCAGAGAGATCTCTGTGGAGTGCGCATGCGGGGCGCACCCTCCGACAAGCCTGATCCTGGGACCAGAAACAGAATTTTGGAACCTCTGTTCCCACCCGGCGACTCTGAGGCATAGAACAGGGCAGGGCCCATCTGCCACCTGGACCAGTGGAGATCCAGGGACTCAGACCAGATACAAGGGAAAGGCGAGAACATATCACTGACAACAAAATGGCAAAAGGAAAGCAAAAGAGTATATCCCAAGGAAACCAAGACAACCAGGCATCACCAGAACCCAGCTCTCCCATATCAGCAAACATCAGAATTCCAAACACTCCAGAAAAAGAAGACGCAGACCTGAAATCATACCTCAAGATGCTGATAGAGATACTTAAACAAGAACAGGAGGAAAAGCAAAAAAGATTCAGAAGCTTTTAAAGAAGAAACAAGAAAAACACTCAAAGAACTCAAAGAACTAGAGGAAAACAGAACCAAAGAAATGAAGGAATGGAAGAGGGAAATTAAAACGGAAATTGACACAATAAGGAAAACACTAAAAGAGATAACCCTACAGGCAGAACACCAAAAAAAGAAATCAGGAGTCAAAGAAGCAAGCATTTCCAGTAGATTACAAGAGATGGAAGAGAGAATCTCAGGGGCAGAAGACAACATTGTAAACATAGACAAAACAGCCAGAGAAGATGCAAAAAACAAAAAGCTCCTAACCCAAAATGTCCAGGAAATCCAAGACACAATGAGAAGATCGAACCTAAGGATAATAGGAATAGAAGAGGGAGAAGAGTATCAACTAAGAGGCACAGTAAATATCTTCAACAAAATCGTAGAAGAAAACTTCCCTACCCTTAAGAATGAGATGACCACGAGCATAAAAGAAGCCTTCAGAACCCCAAATAGGTTGGACCAGAAAAGAAATACCTTCTGACACATAATAGTCAAAACACCAAGTGCCCAAAGCAAAGAAAGAATACTAAAAGCAGTAAGGGAAAAAAGGTCAGGTAACATAAAAGGCAGGCTAATCAGAATCACACTCGATTTTTCAACAGAGACTATGAAAGCTAGAAGAGCCTGGACAGACATCATGCAGACCCTAAGAGAGCACAAGTGCCAGCCCAAGCTGCTACACCCAGCAAAACTATCAATCACCATAGATGGAGAGATAAAGATATTTCAAGACAAATCAAAATTTACACAATATCTGATCACAAACCCAGCACTACAATGAATTATAGGTAGAAAACCCAATACAATGAGGGGAAATACAGCCTAGTGAAAACAAGAAAACTCCTAAACAAGAAAACTAAAAGAAGAAAAAGACACAGACACAACTCAACCCACAAAAGCAATAATGGTAGGAAACAGAAATAACTATTTCTTGATATCTATTAACATAAATGGACTCAACTCCCCAATAAAGAGACATAGGCTATCAGACTGGATACATAAACAAAATCCAGCCTTTTGCTGCATACAGGAAACTCATCTCAGAGACAAAGACAGACACTATCTCAGAGTAAAAGGGTGGGAAAAAAACTTCCAAGCAAACAGCCCCAAGAAGCAAGCTGGAATGGCTATTCTAATATCGAATAAAATAAATTTCCAACCAAAAGTTATCAAAAAAGATAAGGAAGGACACTTTTTACTCATTACCAGGGAAATCTGTCAGTAGGAACTCTCAATTCTTAACATATATGCTCCAAATAAAAAAGCACCCACATTCATAAAAGAAACCCTACTAAAGCTCAAAAAATACATTTCACCCCACACATTAATAGTGGGAGACTTAAATACCCCACTCTCTCCAATGGACAGATCATAGAAACAGAAACTGAACAAGGACACTGCAAAACTAGCAGAGACTTTGAACCAACCAGAATTAATAGATATATACAATATATATACAATAGATATATATCATCCTAAAGTAAAAGAATACCCCTTCTTCTCGGCACCCTGTGGCACCTTCTCGAAAATTGACCACATGATTGGACACAGAACTAGCCTCAATCGATATAAGAAGATTGAAATATTCCCATGCATCCTCTCAGATCACCATGGTCTATGGATGGTCTTTAACGAAAACAAAGACAACAAAAAGCCCACATAAACATGGAAACTAAACAACGCTCTGTTAAACGATAGCAGGGTCAAAGAAAAAATGAAGAAAGAAATTATGGACTTTCTAGAATTCAACGAAAATGAAAACACAACATACCCAAACCTATGGGATGCAATGAAAGCAGTACTGAGAGGAAAACTCATAGCCCTAACTGCTTCTAAAAAGAAACTGGAGAGAGCTTACATAAGCAACCTGACAGCACAGCTAAAAGCCCTAGAACAGAAGGAAGCAGATATACCCAAGAAGAGTAGACGGCAATAAATAATCAAAATTAGGGCAGAAATAGACCAAATAGAAACAAAGAGAACCACTGAAAAAATCAACAAAACCAAGAGTGGGTTCTTTGAGAAAATCAACAAGATTGATAAACCCCTAGCCAGACTAACTAGAGGGCAAAGAGAGTATACAAATTAACAAAATCAGAAAGGAAAGTGGAGACATAACAACTGAAACTGAGGAAATTCAAGAAATCATCAGATCCTACTACAAAAACTTATACTGCACAAAACTGGAAAATCTGGAGGAAATGGACGAATTCCTAGACAGATACAAGATCCCAAAGTTAAACCAGGACCAAGTAAACCATCTAAATAACCCTATAACACCTAAAGAAATAGAAGAAGTCATCAAAAGCCTCCCAACCAAAAAAAGCCCAGGTCCAGACGGGTTCAGTGCAGAATTTTATCAGACATTTATTGCGGATATAACAAAAATACTCTCCAAACTATTCCAAAAGATAGAATCAGATGGAATACTACCTAACTCATTTTTTGAGGCTACAATAACCCTCATCCCTAAACCACACAAAGACCCTACAAGGAAAGAGAACTTCAGACAAATCTCACTTATGAACATTGACGCAAAAATACTCAACAAAATCCTTGCAAACCGAATGCAAGAACACATCAAAACAATCATTCATCATGAACAAGTAGGCTTTATCCCTGGGATGCAGGGATGGTTTAATATAAGGAAATCCATCAACGTAATCCACCATATAAACAAACTCAAAGAACAAAATCACATGGTCATCTCACTAGATGCTGAGAAAGCATTCGACAAAATTCAACACCCCTTCATGTTAAAAGTCCTGGAAAGAACAGGAATCCAAGGTCCATACTTAAACATAATAAAAGCAATATACAGCAAACCAACAGCCAACATCAAACTTAACGGTGGGAAACTTGAAGCAATCCCACTAAAATCAGGGACTCGACAAGGCTGCCCACTCTCCCCCTACCTATTCAACATAGTACTGGAAGTCCTGGCTGGAGCAATTAGACAGCAAAAGGAGATCAAGGGGATACAAATCAGAAAGGAAGTGATAAAAACATCACTCTTTGCCGATGACAAGATAGTGTACTTAAGTGACCCCAAAAACTCCACCAGAGAACTCCTACAGCTGATAAACAAGTTCAGCAAAGTGGCTGGATACAAAATTAACTCAAACAAATCAGTAGCCTTCCTGTACTCAAAGGACAAACATGTGGAGAAAGAAATTAGGGAAAACGTACCCTTCACAATCGTTACAAAAACTATGAAATACCTTGGTGTGACTCTAACTAAGCAAGTGAAGGACCTGTATGACAAGAACTTCAAACCTCTAAAGAAAGAAATTGAGGAGGATCTCAGAAAATGGAAAGATCTCCCATGCTCATGGATTGGAAAAATCAACATCTTAAAAATGGCCATCCTACCAAAAGCAATCTACAAATTCAATGCAATCCCCATCAAAATTCCAACCCAGTTCTTCATGGAATTGGAAGATCAATGTGCAATTTCATATGGAATAACAAAAGACCTAGAATAGCGAAATCCATCCTCAACAACAAAAAAAATCTGCGGAAATCACTATCCATGACCTCAAGCTATATTACAAGGCAATTGTGCTGAAAACTGCATGGTACTGGTACAGAAATAGGCATGTGGATCAATGGAATAGAATAGAAGATCCAGAAATGAGCCCTCATGTATATGGTCACCTGATTTTTGACAAAGGAGCAGTAAACATTCAATGGAAAAAGAACAGCCTATTCAACAAATGGTGCTGGTCCAACTGGCACTCAACATGCAAAAGAATGAAAATAGACCCTTTCTTATCTCCTTGTACAAAGCTCAAGTGTAAGTGGATCAAAGATCTCCACATTAAACCAGATACACTGAAACTATTAGATGAGAAAGTAGAGAAAACTTTAGAACATATAGGCACAGGAGAAAATTTTCTGAACAAAACACCAATAGTTCAAGCTCTAAGGTCAAAGATTAACAAATGGGACTTAATGAGATTGCAAAGTTTCTGTAAGGCTAAGGACATTGTCAAGAAAACAAAACGGCAGCCAACAGAATGGGAAAAGATTTTTACCAACTCCACATCAGATAGAGGCCTAATATCTAAGGCATACAAAGAACTCAAAAAGCTAGACACCAGAGAATTAAATAACCCTATTAAAAATGGGGTACAGAGCTAAAGAAAACAATCTCAGTTGAGGAATATCGAATGGCTTAGAAACATCTGAGAAAGTGCTGGACATCCTTAGCCATCAGGGAAATGCAAATCAAAACAACCCTGAGATGCCACCTCACACCAGTCAGATTGGCCAAGATCCAAAGCTCAGATGACAACAGATGCTGGCGAGGTTGCGGAGAAAGAGGAACACTTCTCCACTGTTGGTGGGGTTGCAAACTAATACAACCACTCTGGAAATCAGTCTGGCGATACCTCAGAAAATTGGACATAATACTACCTGAAGACCCAGCTATTCCACTTCTGGGCATATACCCCAGAGACACCTTAGTACACAACAAAGATATATGCACTACAATGTTCATAGCAGCTCTATTTATAATAGCCAGAAGCTGGAAAGAACCCAGATGTCCTTCAGAAGATGAATGGATACAAAAATTGTGGTACATTTACACAATGGAATACTACTCAGCCACCAGAAACAATGACTTGACCAAATTCTTAAGAAAATGGCTGCATCTAGAGAATATCATTCTGAGTGAGATAACCCAGTCACAAAAGAACAGACATAATATGCAGTCACTGATAGTGGGATGCTAACCCCAGAGGCTCGCACTGCCCCAGAAACAACCCACAGACTGTATGAAGTCCAAGAAATAAAGAAAACAAAACAAAACAAAACAAAAAAATTTCTATACAATAAGAAAACTTTGACTATTTCCATGTTACATTTTGTTTTACATGTACTTTATGCTCATTGTAACTATTAAGTTTTCAATGCATACTATCAAAACTTTAAAAATATCAAATACTGACTAAAAAATATATTCATACAGTTTTATGTAAAAATTTTAAAATCTGAAAAAAAAGTACTGACAAAAATGTATTGTACAATTTTATGCAAAAAATGCTTAAAATCTGTACATTTATCTTTGATTTGTAAAATAAAGTTGTTAAAATAAATAAATAAATATACATTTATAGAAAAAAAAATTAAACACCTCATTCATCCTAACATAGTTTCCCATTTTATCTTTATAAGCCACCATTTGCCCACAGGCCACATCTGTCTCCTGTCTATCCAGAAGCAGTCCTTTATGTTCCAGGACAAATACTCCTTTCCCCCTCTTCCTGGTTCCCTTGCTCTTCTCCCTCAACCTGTATCTCCTGCCTTTTCCCCTTATACATGCCTTATGTCTTTCTGGGGTAAACAAGTCTCTTTTGTGCTGAGAACTCCATATTGGGGTATCTTGAGACAACTCCAAGGTCCCCTACAATGCCCTCATAGACTTGCTTAGAAATGTGTCTTTTAGGAGATTCTAAATTTAGTGAAGCTGACAGGCAAAGATTAGATATCATAATGCCTGTGAAAACTGGGGTCAGGAGGAGTGGTGTGTGGAGGGAAACAGCAGCAGCAGCTGCAGCAACAACCAGACAGACAAAAAACAGAAAGGAAAAAAAAAAAAGGAGGTTGGAGGCTTATGCAGCTTAAATTTCAAGTTTCTTTAAGTATCCCTTAAGAACAGCTTATTTTTATTTTTTTATTGAAGAACTTTATTTTGAAAAAAACAAAGATAAATGTACAAATTTTAAGCATTTTTGCATAAAAGTATACGGATACATTTTTGTCATTGCTTGGCTTTTTTTTTTTAAGGTTTGATAGTGTGCATTAAGATCTTACTAGTTACAATGAGCATAAAGTACCTGTAAAACAGGATGTAACCTGGAATTAGTCAAAGTTTTCATGGTGTGTAAGGAGTAAAAATAATCTTTTTTTTTTCTTGAATTTCACAGTCTGTGAGTTGTTTCTGGGGTGTTCAAAAATTTCTAGGGTTAGTATCCAATTATCAGTGACTGCATATTATGTCTGTTCTTTTGTGACTGGGTTATCTCACTCAGGATGATATTCTCTAGATGCATCCATTTTCTTAAGAATTTCATAAGGTCATTGTTTCTGATAGCTGAGTAGTACTCCATTGTGTAAATGTATCACAATTTCTGTATCCATTCATCTACTGAAGGACATCTGGGTTCTTTCCAGCTTCTGGCTATTATAAATAGGGCTGCTATGAACATTGTGGTGCTTTGTTGTATGTTGGAGCGTCTCTGGGGTAAATGCCCAGAAGTGGAATAGCTGGGTGTTCAGGTAGTACTATGTCCAATTTTCTGAGGAACCACCAGACTGATTTCCAGAGTGCTTGTACTAGTTTACAACCCCACCAACAGTGGAGAAGTATTCCTCTTTCTCCACATCCTTGCCAGCATCTGCTGTCATCTGAACTTCTGATCTTGGCCAATCTGGTGTGAGGTGGAATCTCAGTGTTGTTTTGATTTGCATTTCCCTGATGGCTAATGATGTCCAGCACTTCCTTAGATGCTTCTCAGCAATTTGATATTCCTCAATTGAGAATTTTTTGTTTAGCTCTGTACCCCATTTTTAATAGGGTTGTTTGATTCTCTGGTGTCTAGATTCTTGAGTTCTTTGTATACCTTGGATATTAGTCCTCTATCTGATATGGGGTTGGTGAAGATCTTCTCCCACTCTGTTGGCTGCAGTTTTGTTTTCTTGACAGTATCTTTAGCCTTACAGAAACTTTGCAATCTCATTAAGTCCCATTTGTCAAACCTTAGAGCACGAGCCATTGGTGTTCTGTTCAGGAAATTTTCTCCTGTGCCTATGTGAAGAACAGCTTATTTTTAATTGGTTATCTGGGGCTGGAGAGATGGCTCAGCAGTTAAGAGCACTGACTGTTCTTTCAGAGGACCTGAGTTCAATTCCCAGCAACCACATAATGGCTCACAATGATCTGTAATGGGATCTGATGCTCTCTTTTGGTGTGTCTGAAGACAGAGACAGTGTACATATGTAATAAATAAATCTTTTTTAAAAAATGGGCTAGTGTAAAAATTATACTTCACAACAGGAAAAAGGTGAGGGGATGTTTTAACTTGGCTACCATTTGTTGGCCTGTTGCTATCTTTGCAAGGTAATTCCCATGTAACTTGGATTTCTCAATCATAAAAATGGTCATGTTTTAGCTAGAGAAAATCTGAATACTCTAGTATTCAGATGTAGAGATGAGAGTTTCTCTGAGTTTCTTTACTGTTTGTAAATTGTCTCACCATTTTCCTTGACACTTAAAAGAATTTATGAAAGCTACTAATGTAAGAGGCAACTTTCCACAAACATCCTATCATGTATGTTTTCTATTAGGGTTTTTGACATTCGGCATGTTTTCAAAGGTAATTGGAAATGCTGGAGACAATTTAAGGGTCATTATTGTGTTAGTCGAGAGAACTAATGATGTCTTAGCTACTGGGCTATTGAGCTGATCACAGAAGCCATTAGCTCAATTAAGTAAATCAAATAGGAAAAACATTTCTACTCCAAGAGCCACCCACTGCTGCCCATCGCTGGTCTGAAAGGCTTGTGTTTCATGGGACATTCACACTGTTCACTCTGTGTGGAAGACAAAGGCTAGGCATCTGTACAGAGCACTGATTCAGGCCCACTGATAACCTCTGGGTCACTCAAAGCAGCAATGTTAAGAAAGCTGGTAAGACTAGAAGCTGCTGTGAGAAGCCTGGATTTTTCTACTACACAGAAGCAAGAGTTGGGAAGCAGCATGTGAACTTCTTTAAAGGAGTCTTTTCTGTCCTGAATCTTGTGCTGCTTCATTTGTGAGGAAGCAAGGGCATGCGTTGCACAGAGAGAAGCAGTTTTGATCCAGTTCTGGGTTTCAGCATTCAGTGAGGGAACAGCACTTAAGCTTTCAGAAGCCAAGCTCTTTAGGAAACGCTGAGGTTAACTTGCAGTATTATGTTATTCACGTGGGCAGTTCCTAGGTTGATGGAGGTGTCTGGCAGAAGGGAAGGCATACCACATCTTGTGTTATTAATATTTATTGTGTAGCGATTCAAATTGGAGAGCATGCTGTGGCCAAAGAGAGCTAGTGCATTGAATAAATGTTTAATTTTGATAGAATAGTGACTACTTCATCCAATAAAAAGTACATACATATATATATATATATATATATATATATATATATTATATGCAGGAGCTGATGTAATCTGTTCTGGTGAATGTGGGACAAGTGCATAGTCAGCATTTGGAGATTTTCATGGTGTGGACCCTCCCCTCGTGGCTGAAATCAGAGTTCTAAAGTGTTGACTTTTGTCTGGCTGCAGGAAGTTCAACACCAGGCTGCTCTAGTGAGCTGGTGGTATACTCTGACCTATGGCATTAGTGAACATGACTTAAACTAAACATTAAGGGGGAAATGGAATTGGATTTTAATAAATTCATCCTTAAATTGTTCATTGAAATTCCTTCTTTGTTGTTAACATTCATCCCTAATTGGAAAAACATGTGGGGTTTCCTTTAAAATAACATTACTGTGAAGAAGCCTTCATAGTACAGTGGGGTTCCAGAGGTCCCTCTTCTACTAAATGCCCAAGAGAAAGAGTGGTCAGAGGTTTCCCTGGAAATTGTAAAATAAACAAACTCTGTGCATGAAAGGTGCAGGTTCTCCTGTTATGATGCTCAGTTCACAGTAGAGTTCCCCAGTCCGGTCCAGTGAAAATCATTGTGACTGCAGATGTTTGAACCCAAAAATTCTCCTAAAGCCCCAGTGCTCATGTCCCTAGCTTGACACTAGAAGGTGGTGGGATTTTTAAGAGGTGAGACCTCATGAGGGATTTCTTACTTTATTGAAGTTATATTCTCAAAGGTAACTATAGCATGTAGTATATGAATGTGTGCAAGTGAGTGTGTGTATGTGTGTGTGTGTGTGTGCATGTGCATGTGTACATCAAAGGTTAGTTTTGGCTGTCCTTTGAGGATTCTTTGGAACAGGGTTGCTCATTGAGCTTAGAACTCATCAATTAATCAAGCCTGTCTGGCTATTGAGTCCCAGAGGATATGACTGTTTGCTGACTCCCTGGTGCTGAGATTATTCATGCTTACTGTCATGCCCAGCTTTTTATGTGAGTACTTAGGATCTGGTCTCCAGCCGTCATGCTTATACACAAATACTTGACCAACTGAGCCATCTCTCCAGTTCTTTCTTCTTCTACTGAGATTTTCATCTTGGCCACAAAAATAAAAAGTTTTCCTTATACACTCTCTACCCTGTGTACATCACACTGGCCCAGAGTCAGTGAGGCCAACAAACAGTGGACAGAAGCGTGTACAGCGAAGCTAAGATTAATTCTCGGGTAGCAATTGGTACAGGATCAGTATGGATATGAGAGAAAGCTGCTCACACATTCCCCTAGGCAACCTAAGATAAACCCCTGCCCAGGCCTTTTTACTGACCCTGCAGACAGTAAGGAGTAGATTAGCTTTCTCTGGGATCCTATCTTCCCTTCTGGGTCCAACATCCCTTCTTTGTAACTCATCCAGTGCTGTTGTTAATCCTGCCTTTATTCTAGGGTCTGAAAAGCAACTTGTTTCTCTTTCCACCTCTAAGTTTACCTGTGTGTCATGATGGCCAGATGTACAGTCTGGCACATTCATGCTGAGACATTCACTGCTCGAAAGAATTTAGAATACTGAGTGGGGAAATTCACCCAGAATTGAATCCTCATATAATAATGCTACCAAAGAAGCCAAGTGGACGTGTCCTGTTAACTGTACCCTGCAACCCATTGTCTTTGAATCCATGTCTATTCAAGCACCACTCTGTGCACAGGCCACACATAGGTGCCTTTGAGCACATAGATGAACAAAAGGCTAAAGTTCAAGCTGGCTTCCAGCTCACTTTTACCCTCTAGGTAAAAACACATTTCCCCACTTGCCCTCCTTCTCTTTGGGTTCTCTGTTGATTTCCAGAGATGGCAGGTAGCTTCCTGCACCATTTAAGGGATCTTGGCAGGAAACTGTCACTCTTTACCTGTCAACTACCTTCTAGGAATCATGCCTGGGGAGAAATGAGTGTAGGAAACATGCCTTACAATTGCTGACAGTTGGTAGAGCAGCACGTGGGCTGGAGTGGTAGGCATTTGTCCCCGTTTACTATGCTCTGATCTGAGACTCATATAGCAGCTGCACAGGGATTGGAGGTTGGCAGTGCACATTTGTAGAAGGGACACACTAGGGGACTGTACAGACTTAAGCAGGTGAGCTCTAAACTTGTCTGCCCTGCAGGTGGGTTCTCTCCAGCAACCTTTCAACCATTTGCAATGCCGGAAGCCTCAGCAAGCATTTCTCCTTCTAGTTGTACATAAGGCCAGCACTCCAGGACAGAATTGTGGGAATCTTTATGTTTATATCTCAGTAAATGTTAACTTCCAACTCAAAATTGGCATCCCAGAGATCTTTTGTGTTGCTATTTTTTAATTATAAAAATGGTATGAGGGCTATAATTCTAGTATTCCTTCTCGAGTGTGGGCATGAGTGCGTGCAAACACATACATACACGCATACACACACACACACACACACACACACTACCTTATGTGAAGAACGTGTAAATTAAAACAAAACCAAAACACCAAACTTTAAAAAAAAAAAACAGACAGATTAAAGTAGCCATTCTAATGAGCATTTACTGAGACCTGAAGTCTACACACCTCAATAACTTCCAAAGAGTTAAGGCAGCTATGCTTTGGATTTTACACTATCAACTACTACATGTTTATACACTTATCTACCACAAAAACAAAACAAGACTAATGACAATTAACATTAGAAAACTATTAGCTTTATATTCTTTCGTGATTCAAATTTCCATTACTTATACTCTGTCTTTGCTTATCATTTCCTGTTCCTCTTTCTGCATGATAGACTATACCCACACATACATTTTATACAGATTTAGATGCATAGATTATGGTTTAGGGTCTGCATCTAAGAATGTTTCCATTTCGAATTTGGGTGATCTCACTTAATATACATTCTAAGTCCATCTGTTTCTTGCAAATTTTGTGGTTTCATCTTTCTTTAGAGTTGGATAGCATTCTGTTTGATATATGTGCCAATTTTTCATTATCTATTTATCTGTTTGTGAGCAACTAAATTGGTTTCATTTCCTCACCACAGTGAAGAAAGCAGTAATAATCATGGAAGTGCAAACATCTCTATGATAGTGTATGGAGTTCTGTGGGTTTATGCCCAGGAGAGGATAACTTCATAATATGGTAGTTCTATTTTTACTCGTGGGAAAGAATATCTACACTGATTTTCACAATGGTTGCATTAATTTGTATCTCTGCCAACAGTGACTAAAGGTTCCTCTCTGTCCATAACCCTCCCAACATTTGTTGTCAGATATTTTTGGTGACAGCCATTCTGACTAGAACAAGCAAAAATCCCAAGTAATTTTAATTTATATTTTTCTGATGACTAAGACCATTGAATAATTTTAAAAATAGCTATTAGCCATTTTATTCCTCTTTATTTCAGTCTGTCCATTCATTTCATTACCCCTTTTGTTAACTGACACTTTTATTTACTTGTATTTAAGTTTTCAAAGTAATCTCTAGCAATAATCTATATTTTACTGGAGCTTGGGCAATGACACCCTATTTTTGTGAATTTAAGTCTTTTTCCTCTTTCTTTGTGTAAGATTGGCAACGGATTTGTCACTCTCACTAAATTTCCCAACCAACTTCTTGATTAATTTTTAAAAATTTTTTTTAGTCTCTCATTAATTTCTTCCATACTTTTTACTGTTTCTTGGGGTCTACTAGGTTTAGAATTGGTTTCTAATTTTTGAGATTCTTGAAGTACATCATTAAGGTATTTGATACCTCTTAGATTAAAGAGAAAAGGAGATTTATTTTATTTTATGTATTTCAGTGCTTTGCCTGCTTGTACACTTGTGCCCAGTGAGGTAAGAAGAAAGTACTGGATCTCACAGAACTGCAGTTATGGACAGTTGTAAACCACCTTGTGAGTACTGGAGATTGAACCTTAGTTCTCTGAAAGAGTAATGTGTGCTCTGAATCACTGAGCCATCTCTGTCTCTCTTTCTCTCTTTAACTGCTATGTCTCAGCATTTTAAAAGATCACTGGTTGCAATAAGCATAGCTTGGGTTCACTAAGAAATTCATTGTCTTCAGTATTTCATGGTTTCTGTAGTTTCTCTTGTCGATTTCCAGATTTACTCTATCATGTGATAGAATTTAATGAAGGCTTCATGTGCCATTAAAATAATGTGTATTTTCTGTCTGTTGGATGGAGTATCTTATTAGCACCCATAATGAGTTTTTATTCTGAAGTTTCTCTACTTATTTTTAGCATGGAAGACCTATCTAAATATCAGGTTGGAGCATTACTGAAATCCTTCACTATTATTGTGTCAAGACCTATGAGACACTTTAAGCCTCTTAGTGTTTGTTTTAGGCAATTAGGGGCTCCAACATTTAATGCATGCATGCTTAGAATTGTTATATTTGCTTTTAAATTAATTATTCTCTTAATTGACTTGTAATGGTTTTGTAAAAAGTCTCTCTTACATAGTTTTGGTTTGTTGTTTCCTTTGATACAAGAATAGCTGTGTACCTGATTTTTGACAGTTTTCATTTGCTTGGTAGTTTGCTTTTATCCTTCGATATTAAGATCTTGGATGTCTTTGCTATTAAGTGTGTTTCTTACAGGTTGGCTCTTGCTTTTCAATCTGGTGCATTAGTCTGTACGTTTTGAGTGGTAAGTTGAGGTCATTGACATTTAAGATTATTATAGAAAGAGGTTTGCTACTTCCTATAACTTCTGCTTTGCTACATTGTAGAAATTTCTTCTGATTCCCCTTATTAGATTTGAGGCTTTGTTGAGTTGCTGTGTTGAATATTGTTGCAGTAAATATTTTTAAAAAAATAAGTTTATCTCTTTACCGGCCCTGAGGTCTTACTCCTCAGGCTGATATGGAGCCGTGCGCACCTCTGGAGCCCGGTCCGAGCCACTACGGCCCAACTCGTCCACACAACTCCCTTCCCTTAGCGGTTTACTACCACCTGTTCTCTGCTTCTGTCCTGGGGTACTTCTGTACCCCTAAATCCCACACAAACACAACTCTATAGCCCGATAGGTTTTCATACAGGTTTATATATTCAACTCTCAATCCACAAACCCTCTACACAACAAGATTACATCAAATAGACAAAAATACAAACTGCCCTTCATATAAGATGCTAGACCTATAAAATCCTTAATGTTCATAGTTATTTAATGCCAATTAATATCACCTGGGTTTAACTGGTCCTTGGGAAACTCCATGGTACCATGACAACCTTCACCCTCAGTCCTCTGACCTCCTCAGAGCTCTCAGCTCTCTCTAC
This sequence comes from Micromys minutus, assembly GCF_963924665.1. Classification (NCBI taxonomy): domain Eukaryota; kingdom Metazoa; phylum Chordata; class Mammalia; order Rodentia; family Muridae; genus Micromys; species Micromys minutus. The sequence continues at coordinate 49,708,636 of NC_137959.1, read as the reverse complement.
TTCCTTTGCCCTGCCCAGTCACTGGCTTTACTTTATTTTACTAATTAAAATGGGATGGTTCAGTTGGAGTCATGACTAGGTAGGCCTTTTTGGGGATGTGGAATTAACATTAAAATACAACAGCTTCAGGACAATCTACAAAATATGGCTATTTTTCTCCCAAAGTCTAGGTTATTTATATCTTGTTTTCAGGCAGTGTATCTGCTCATGTAGTCATGTGAAGCAAATTATTTTTATTTACTTTTTCATGTAAATCACTGGTTCTCAACCTTCCCAATGCTGTGCCCCTTTAATACAGTTTCTCACGTTGTGCTGACATCAAACCATAAAGTTATTTTTATGGCTACTTGGTAACTGTAATTTTGTTAGTTATGAATCATAGTATAAACATCTGATATTCTGGATATCTGATAAGTGTCCCCTGTGAAAGGATCATTCATTTGACTGTCAAAGTGATTGTGGCCCACAGGTTGAGAACCAGTGATGTGAACTATACCATTGAGAATTTTCTATAGGAGTTGCTTAGTTTTCATACATTGCCTTAATTTATGTGTTTTTAAATAACCTTATTTCTCTACTGGTTTTGAAAGGTGACTTAGCAGGATAAAGCATTCTTGGTTGATAGTTACTTACTTTCAGAATTTGGAACACTTCATCCTGTGCTTTTCTGGTTGCTGATGAAAATTTGGAGTGGTTTTGATATTTCTAAGTTTGTATGGAAGGCTCTTACATTCTGAATTCTGCAGGACCACAGAACACAGTGTGCAGATTTCCTGTCCAGAAAGCCCTGTGTGCCCAGGTTTCCCATGGAAGCAGAAAATACATTGTAATACAGCTTCCATCCCTGGTGGCCTAGGAGGTCCAACGTTTGGCTCCACAGAAGGTCAATGTGGGTGTCTGGTTGTGACTTTTGAGGTCCTAGAGGTCACAGCAGGATTTAAGGTCTATACTTCTGTGGAACCAGAAATTACTTATGGCCCAAATCTTTAATTGCAGACTGGACCTTAAACATCACATAGGCTGGCTATTCTTCTCCAGTGGAGTTCAAAAAATTCAAGTAGTAACTGGAGTATTGACACCATCAGTTGCCTTAATGCTTAGAGTGTTGCAGGAACCTTGGTCCTGTTGGGACACAGCATGGTAAGGTCATCTCATTGATTCTCCTTACCAATCATCCCCAAGATTCACTAGTCCCTGTAGCTGAATTCATACAGCTGTTCCTCTAGGTAGGAAATAGTCAAATGGGCTCATAAAATGAGGGTAATCAAAACTTACTCCAACATGACCCAGAATATGACACAGCCATCACTATGATTCACCTTCAACCAACCAACTTCCTTATAAGGGAATCTAAAAGTATAGAAACAGCTCAATTATCTGTGGGGTGGGAGGAATGAGGGTGTCACTTTTTAAAAGACTTAATAATCATATAGATTAAAAAATTTTGAGTCTTATAATCATAAGTATTATACGACTCAAACAAGCAGATACATAGGTTAAAGGGATCCATATCAGACTCCATGTAGGTTCTTCAAAGTGGATATAATAAAATACTAGAAACGGAAGTCAAAATGGAGGGGAAAGATGTCAAGAAGACTAAAAAGGGACCAAACAGAAATACTTGAAACAAAGAATTTGATAAATGAAATAAAATTGCAGTAAATAACATCATTAAGAAACAAGACTATGCAGAAGAGTGAATTCCAAGGATAGAGGACAAAGCCAAGGCAGTAATTTAAACAGACTTATACAAGAGAAAAAGAGAACACAAATGGTGTTTTCAAACAAACAAACAAATTTCTGATGCATTCAAGAAGTTCAACCTGAGAATTCATAGAGTAGTAGAAGAAATCACATAGAATAGACAGACCAGCTAATGGAACTATAGCAGAATACTCCCAAAACTTAGAGAAAGAAGTAAATGTCCAAACACAAGTTGTATACAGACCTCCAAGTAACCACGACCAGGGAAGTTCTTCTTGACACAGCACAACCAGGGTGTCAATGAAACAAAACCCAACCAACCAACCAACCAAACAAACAAACAAACAAAATTCAGACAAACAAATGAAAATAGGAAAACAACAAAAAAGTAAATGACTTAGTTATTTTTCTATTGCTTGGCTTGTTTTTGAGTTTGTGGTTTTAGAGAGAGAAGAGTACCTCATGATCATGGTAAAGAAATATGGCAGCCAGCAAACATGGAGCTGGAGCTGGAGCTGGAGCTGGAGCTGGAGCTGGAGCTGGAGCTGGAGCTGGAGCTGGAGCTGTGAGCTTACATCTTCATCTATAAGCAGAAAAGAAAGAATGCAGTAGGAATAGTATGTGGCTTTTAAAACTTCAAAACTCTTGACATATTTCCTCTAGCAGGGTCACACATACTAAACCCACCCAACCACCTCAACAAACTAGGGATTAACTAATTATCCAAGTAAACCACACAATCTAAAAGGCAGCCTGAGAGAAACGTCAGGTCTGTTCCTGTCTAGTCAGCCTGGGGTGTGTTGTGTGTAGGCATTGCTTCCTCTTGGCTTGCCATCTCTTGGTTCATTTCTCTCATTCAATACCTGGTCCAGTTCCTGTGTTTCTGTAAGTAAAACAACAACAGAAATCTCAGGAAGCTCTAGGGCTAATAATCTTCTTAGCATATCAAATAAATTCTGCCCAGGATCTTAGGATATATTTCTACAATAAAAACGGTTTAAAAAATTATCCATGTCAAAATGACAATTTATTTACAATTATCAAGTCTGAACTAGTCATTAATCCTATACTTTTAATCAGTGTATATATTTATTCTAATTGGGGTTGTAAGTCCAGGACAGACGTGGGTTTTTCTGGTCTTCATTTAACTAGAAGAAAGTAGAAACCTCTCAGATTTCTATTTCTTAAAATTAAAGCAAAAATGATAATTGACAGAAGATGTGACATTAGTACTTCCTAAGACGTTGTGGAGAAGAATGTTTGTCTCTAATCACACAGGCTGGTGAGGGATGAAAATTTCAGTCAGTTGATATTTTCCCTTTCATTATTTATGATCTAAGCTAGTTTGTCTTTCTCCCTTTCATTATTTACATGACAGCTAATGGCTGGTCTGATTGACTTTAAACATCTGTGGCGGTTGCTTCTGGCTGGATGCAGCAGCACCAGTGTCTTCCACAGTCCTGCGTCATCAGCACGACCTTCCTGTTTTAAAGGGAATAGCATTTCAAAAAGTGTTTTTCCAACAGACTGTGGCGACTCACACCTGTAATTTCAGTCCTCAGAAGGGTGTGGCAAGAAGAGCAGTGTGAGTTGCAGGATACTTGGACTATAGATTCAGTTTTGAGCCAGCCTTGGTTTCCCTGCTTTGAAATATTTTAAGTTGGTTTTTGTTTTCTTCAGCTTGATTCTGTGCTGATGCCCATAAAATTGTGTGAACAAACTCATTCACCACCAGCAACATTACCTGTGAGGAGAGGATGGAATACATGCCTTAACAATCTCTACATTGTGATATGTATATATTATTTATAACATATATGTAATAGTCTATATAATATATGTAAATATATACTTTCATTTTATAGCTGTGTCTAAGTGAGTATGTATGTGCACCACACACATATAGCAGCCTGGGGAGGTAAGAAGAGATCTTAGACCCCTGGGTGCTTAGTACTGAACCTGGGTACTGTTAAAGAGCAACAGTTGCTATGAGACAGCTCTCCAGTTTTTATATTATCTTTTATGAGGATTTCCTCATTGACTTTAACATTAGTTTTCCTTGTAACCTGGACTCCAAATACAAGGATTTGGGAGAAAATGAAAAGATTTTATTTGAGGTTGATGTGGTATTATAGATCTTTAATATCAGCACTTGGAAGGTGAAGGCAGGCAGGATTCTGTGAGTTTGAAACTAACTTGATATGAAACAAGTTCCAGGACAGACAGGGACAATTGAGACCCTGTTTCAAAACAAAGCAAAATGACTTTATTTGAAAAGAACTAAAGAAAAACTCATAATTTCACACACTATCTACTCTCTGGCTGGTCTTAATAGTCAAAGTATAGAAGCTTCTAGGAGCTCATGCCTATGTCCTTACCTTGTGCCTAGAATCCACTCAGAAGAGAGAATTACCTCAGGCAGAACAATCTGAGGATCACTTATGAACCTATCACAAACCCAGAAAAGAAAAAAATGGCAGCACATAGAAATAGTTTTTTTAGATATACTCAATAGTTTGGCAACTACCCCAATCTGTAAGTACATTTTATGAAGCTCAAGGGCAGTGATTGATGTTGACTTCTGTCTTAGGGTTTTACCACTGTGAGCAAACACCATAACCAAGGCAACTCTTTTCAGCACAACATTTAATTGGGGCTGGCTTATAGGTTCAGAGGTTCAGTCCATTATCATTAAGGCAGGAATATGGCAGCATCCAGGTAGGCATGGCAGTAGAGTAGCATCTGAAGGTTGCTAGCAGAATACTGACTTCCAGGCAGCTAAGATGAGGGTCTTAAAGCCCACACTCACAGTGACATACCTACTCCAACAAGGCCACACCCACTCCAACAAGGCCACACCTACTTCAACAAGGGTACACCTCCTAATAGTACCACTCCCTGGGCCTAGAATATACAAACCATCACAGCTCTACAATCTGTTTCAACAGAGCACACATGTCCACGAGTCTTGCTTTTCATGGGTCAAATTTGGGGAAGCTACTGCAAATATTATAGTGTCACACACACACCCTGTGTGAGTTATTGTTGTGTCACTGTAACAGAGTAGCTACTAGAGAAACATAATAGAAGAAGGGTTTTGCTTAGCTCATGGTTTCATAGTGTTTTGGTCTATCTCAGTGGACAAGGTAGGGCAGAATGAGATGGACTATGGAGGCAGGGCTTGTAGGGGCAGTGGTTATTGAGGTGGCAGTTCACCAAGAAGGAGAGTGCAATCCTCAAAGACCCATCTGCAGTGACTTGGCTTGGCTTTATAGCCTTCTAAAATTTTACTATTAGTTGGGGGACCAGCACCCATAATACCAGCCTGCAGGGGACATTTCAGATTTAAACCACAACGTAGCTATCAGCACATTTTTTTGTTCGAGAGCAAATGACTAATTAAGACAATTATTCCCATCTCCCTGCAACAAAGTGGTATGTGAACAAAGTCTTAAGGCTAGTTCAGAAATTGTACCCTGTGGAATTCTAGTGTTTACCCAACATTAGTGATACACAGTGGGACCTAATGGGAGTCAATAGAAAGAAAAGAAAGCATAAAAATAACAAAGACTATAGCCTCAACAAAACAACAACTCTGCTTTTAATGTTCATCAGGTGGTAACCCTGATTATTTTAAAGCTGAGACAGATATTAGAGGCTGTAAAACAGGACCATGAGGAAGGGGAGTCACGCCAGTATAATAAGAAAACCCTAAAGCTGGAGTCAAATGCTGCATATGAAATGTTTTCGGGATCATGGAAGGTGCTGTGTCAGCTGGGATGATGGTTATAAGCTATTTTCTTGAATGCTGAGGCCGCAATTACTGAAGGCATTCTATAGGGATCAAGTTCTGAGCACAGGGCAGAACTCTTGATGTTCCTGAGTTACAAAACTCACTGGTGTTCAGTGTTTAGATGTCTCTAATACAACTAGAGATGCTGACCAATCAATTACAAAAAAGTAAATGTGACTCAAAATAAATGTGTGTATATGTGTATACACACACATTTCATGTATAAATACATACATTTGTTTATATATGTGAGTCAATGACCACTAAAAGAACAGAACTGATAGAATGAATATATACATACATACACATATATGCGCACACACACACTCGCTGAGACCCTCCAAAAGAACCAAAATGCCCCTTTTTCTATAAGTTAGGTCAAGAGGTCAGAAGACATCCCATGTTTCAATGTTGTTTTGTTCTTAGTAGGACTCTGAGGTGAGGACAGTCCTTCTATGGCTGGTAATAAAGTTGAGACTTTAAAGCTCATAGACCACCCAGCAAAGCAACTGAGCCAGAAAAATAAAGGACATCCACACTGAAAAGGGAGACACCAAACCAGCCCTGCTTAAAGATGACATGGTTTTACACACACACACACACACACACACACACACACACACACACGGCATGCAGAGAGGAGCAGGGAAGAGAGAGAGAGAGAGAGAGAGAGAGAGAGAGAGAGAGAGAGAGAGAAAGAGAGAGAGAGAGAGAGAGAGAGAGAGAGAGAGAGAGAGAGAGAGAGAGAGAGAGAGAGAGAGAGAGAGAGAGAGAGAGAGAGAGAGAGAGAGAGAGAGACCTAGATGCTTCTTAGACGTATTAAACAATTCAAAGCATTGAAAGAAACAAAACTAACACACAGAGATCAGCAGTATTTTGTACACCAGTAACTAGTCATAAGGAAGCGAGAAAGGGATCCTATGTACAATGTCTACAAACTAGGCAGGAGTAAGCTTAATGAAGGTGGTAAAATAACTAAAATTTAAAAGTTATAAAACATTAATCAAAAAATTCAACACACACCAAACTGGAAAGACATCTCATGTTTACATATTCATATAAACTCTTACTAATGTGTCCATAGCAACTTACAGAGCTAATGCAGGTTAGTCTATCAAAATATCAATAATTATTTTTTTCTCCATTAAAACTGAAAAATGACAAAATCCCATCCATATAAGATTTGTATCTACAAAGGACCTTGAAGAGCCAAAACATTATGAGCAAAATGTGGCGAACATGTAGAAAAGCTACTGCAGCATGCTTCTGTGTGTGGCAGATTAATCCTCTGTTATAATAAGCACAGAGCATAGCACATATGAAAGGAAACTGTCTTAGGCACTGGAAACAGTGCAAGCCTCACCATTCCTGAGACAGATGAACTTTCAATCTCATCAGCCCTCTACCTTGTTTCTATTACAGCAAGCCAGACCTCAGGTAGAGGTGATGATCATGGAAAAACTTTCTCCAGAAATAAATGCCTAGAAACTAATTTCAGGGCATTTGTAGACACTGTCTATAAGCTAGGATGCAGAAGATGAGCTTATGATGGAATGAGTCTTCATCAGGTTGTCTGGGCATAAACTGAGGGTGGACTAGCAGTGGTAGGAAAGTGGGATTAATTTGCTAGGGGTTGGGTAATGTTGAGCAATAACAGAACCATGACCCAGTTGGATTGAAGGACCTGGTTACCAGAAAATTCTCTCTGAGGCTTCGTCAATATGGGTGCTAAAACAATGATACCAAAGTGATCCAGTGTGTCAGAGAGGACAAAGGTACATAGAAACACGGATCTCGGAGATGTTAGAAACAGTGTAAAATATCTAATTTATATATAATTGGAAACCCAGGCAAAGAGGAGGCTACACTAAAAATGATAGCTCAACTAGTCATGAATTTGACAGAAAATCATGTCTACTTCCAGGAAGCTCACTGAAACCCATGCAAGAAAATTGCAGAGGAACACAGTATCCCCCATTGTTTGCAAGCTTCTGAAATGCAAATATAAGTGTATTAAGTCCAGAAAGTACATGCTAGGGGAAGCCATATTAGTGACAGCTTTTTAACTGAAATAATAGAGTCTGGGTGACAGTGGAAAAAATTAAATGTTAGTAGCAAAACAAAACATTATGTCAACCTATGATTGGACATGAATTAAAAATACTCCACAAAACCAAGACTGAAGCATAGACTTTTTCAGATGAATGAAAGCCTAGGAAATTATGTCAGTAGAACTGAACTGTAAGAAGAAAATAATAAAGACATTCTTGGGTTGAAGGCATAGGATGCCATACTAAGGTGAAGTCATGGTGAGGAATGTGCTTCACCAAGGATTGGAAATGAAGACATACCAAGCTTTGCTTCTTTCCTCCTCTAAGATCCTAGATGACAGCTATTAGTTTAAACTTGAAATCATACTTTTTATTTATGTCTATATTTCTTTGAGTGTGTGCACCATATGTGTAGAAATTGTCAGATTCTCTAGATCTGGAGTTACAAGCAGTTGTGAGCCACCCCCATCCTGAGAACTGGATTTGGGTTTGCTGGAAGAGTAGCAAGCATCCATAACCAAAGAGCTTCCCTTTAGGAAATGGAGATAACGTTGTGGGTTGAGCACTGGTTCCACAGGTAGACATAGCACGTAAGCCTTAGGATCATGGCAGAGCAGGTGGGATCACACCACTGTGAATGTGCTTGCACACTGGGAAATGAGAAGGCACAAGTGCACTGTGTGAATTGGAGAGTCAGAAACAGAAGTAGGAGGTGGGAAACACTGACTCAATACAGACTTGGAACTGAACACTGCTTTTACTGTTTTGCAAAGTTGGCCCATCAAATGGTAGCATCATCTTGTGTGTAGTTGCAGAAAGATTTCTTGCCATGTAGGTTTTTCTTGTGCCTAGGTTTCACTAGACATGTCTCTGAGTAATGTCCTGATAACACTACAAGTTAAGCATTGATTCTATATCTAGACATAGACAGATGATGACTTGTGTTGAAAAAACCTGATCTAAAACAGTGTTCCTGGTACTACTTAGATTTGTATGCTACTCTCAAGAAGCCAAAATTAAAATTAAAAAAATGAATCACTTAATTATTTTTACATGGACTTTGGTAAATTTAGGCTATTAGATCTTAAATTTACTACTAAGGGGGGAAAAACAGTTTTATCTGTGAGAACATTAAATTCGGGTGATCTAAGGGTACAAATAAAAAGCTTGAGATTTTTTAGAATAAGTGTTTAAATTTCAAGATCCAGTCTATGCTACTGTATATAGGAGACATCTTTTAGCTAGAAAAGATGGAGACAAAGTTGGAGCTAAAAAAATGGGAAAACTGAATATGAAAAACTTATGCAAAAATAAACAGCAAGCATGGCTATATTAATGCATGGCAAAGTTTGTCAGGAAATAGACTATTACAAAAGATGACAATTCATATGAGTTTACAAACTTAATTCACTGAGAACATATAACATTTCTACATGCATTGGACCTAGTAATAAATTCTGCAAACACAAAAAGTAAAGTCACACAGCAGAGGAACATACAGAGAGTTCTATGCCCAGTGTTGGGGGAATTCTAGAATATTCTTATTGTAATTGTTAATTCAAATACAACAAAACTGTTAAATATACAGATGCCCTGAACATTGTCAACCAGTGTGACAAGTGGCAGAGGCAGAGCATGCAGAGCAGCTTTGGAATGCATGTCCCTCTCAACTATGAATAGCCGGTATAGACCATGGATTTTCTAAGTTTGTTTTCTATTTTGTGATAAAATAGAATAGCCTCAGGCAACCTGCAGAAGAAAGGGTTTATTTCTGCTTAAGGTTTATAGTACATGAAAGGAAATCAGAGCAGGAATTCAGAGTAGGAATCTGGAGGTAGGAACTGATGCAGAGACTATGAAGAAATCATACTTCAGAGTTGCTGTCTATTGCTTGCTCAGTTTGTGTTCTTAAACATCCCAATACACTGGGCCCTTATAAATTAGTCATTTATCAAGGACATTCCTGGCTATTGTGTTTCTTAAACTTTTTTTTGGCTTGTTTCTCTCTGTTAGCTTGACTGGACCTATTTTGGTTTATTTATTTTTATTTATTATAATTATTTTAAATTATATATATTACCACATATAAAATCTATAATATATTATTATATATGTCATATTATATATTACGTATAATAGTATTATTATATATTATTAGTGCTATATCTTATATTATTGTATTAATTAACATATGATATAGTATAAATAATATAATATATAAATGTATATAGAATATAATGTAGCATATAGAATAACTAATATATAACATAGAACAATTAATAATATATGATAATATATTATATATTATTAGCATATATTATAATTATACACAATATAATGCATAATATATAATAAATATATTAATCATTATATTATATGTTGTTGTTATTATATGGCCATTTGTACCCTAGTTAGAAAGCAAGAGTCTTGATAGACTATGGGGAGAATTGGGAGATCTAGGAGGAGCTGGGGGAGGGAAAACCATAATCAGAAAATATAATATTAAAAAATCAATTTTCCAATAAAAAACATGCTTCCCTCCTTACAGAAAACATTACTGCACATAATGACTAACAGTATGGTCAAACAAAAAGAAATAGCATACCTAGAGAAGCCACTGACATTTAGAATGTTAGTCAGATGTACTAGTTTGTTTTGTAGTTTTTGTTTGTTTTTCTGTTTTGGCAACTTGACATAAGCTAGAACTGTCTGGGAACCTCAACTGAAGGAATGCCTCCACCCAGGTCATCTGTAGGCAAATCTGTAGCACATTTTTTAGATTAATGACTGATATGGGGAGGCCCAGCCTGTTGAGGGTGAAGGCCTACCACCTCTGTGCAGGTGGTCTTGGATGGATAAGAAAGCAAACTAGGCAAGCCATGGAAAGCAAGCCAGTAAGCAGTGTTACTTCATGGCCTCTGCTAGAGTTCCTGTTTCGACTTTTCTCTGTTAGGTAAAACAAACCTTTTCCTTCCCACGTTTCTTTTGGTGTGATGATTATTACAGCAATAGAAATCCAGTTAATACACAAGTATTTCTAAACCTATGAGTTTCTAAAGTTAAAAACATTTGGATTTGAATTAACAATTAAAATATAGCACTTTTAAATTTGTAGCATGCAGCAAAAAAAGAGTATAAATTAAAATTAATAATTGCTAATTCCTCAACAATATAAAAAAATTAAAATTCATGACTAGGTTTCTACCTTTTAATCAAAGAATACTATGTTACACTGAAAAGAAATGCAATGAAATAATGATAATAAAGAAAATATTAACAAAGTAAAAATTGGTTCTCTGAAACGGTCCACAAAGTTGATAATCTACAAATGATACAATCAAGAAGTCAGGATAAGAAGGCCTAACCTTTGACAAGAGTGAGATTCAGAGGCATTTCATTGTGTGCACAACAAGTTTATGTAGAGGAAATTTAACAAATTGGTATGATACTTTAGAAGTGAACACATGGTTTGACATACACTTAGTAAAACAGTTTTAAAGCAGCAACAATAGAAAATCTGAATGTCATCTATCTATTAGGGAAATTAAATCTCTCAATAAAAGACCTCCATGATGATACTCAGAGCCCAGATGGTCCCACTGGTAAGCGCCATGTAACTGTGAAGAGAGGAATGGGATGAATGGGCAATCCTCAGTGAACAGAGAAAACTCCAGCTAACAAAAGAGCCACGGGGAAGAGTCTCACCGTGTAGCCTAAGCTGCCATGAAACTCATGGCTGCATCATTAGAAAGTGATGAGGTTGTTTTTCTGTCACTGGTACTGTAAACAATCATAATAAATTGTTGGTTCATCAAAGAGAGAGAGAGAGATAGAGAGATAGAGAGAGAGAGAGAGAGAGAGAGAGAGAGAGAGAGAGAGAGAGAGAGAGAGAGAAGGAAGAAAGAAAGAAAGAAAGAAAGGAAGGAAGAAAGAAAGAAAGAAAGAAAGAAAGAAAGGGCTATACTAGTTCTGACAGTGAAACATGACAGAAAAAAATGCAAGAAAATAATTGAATAAAACAGCAAGCCTTATGAGCACACATAGAACCAAAGTTACCCTGTGAGATATCAACCAATCAATTCAATGCCCTGTCACAGAACATATCAAGAGACCTCGGTGATGAGAGGAGATTACTCATGAAATGTACAATTAGGCCTGCACACAGTCAGTTCATGACCTTTTGTACTAATGAGATGTAGAGAGCCTGAGTGCTATTCTTTATAATTGGGCTGGGCATGGGCCAGGTAGAATGCCCTTTCTTGAATCCATTAAAGGTCTGATGTGGCAGAAGAAATACTGGAAACCTGGTGTGGACTGGTTGTCAGAGAGAAGCAAGAATGGACACAGCATGACTAGGACACACATGTCCTCTAGTCTCTAGAGGGTTCCCTAAGAAAACAGCAATAAGAGTCTCAGTGGGACATGGAGATGACTACCCCTACCAGTCCTTATCCTGAAGGAAATCTGTTAGGTGCTCTAGAGGACTATCCATGGCTTATGTGTAAGTTTGGGGGCTGGGGTAATAGAAACAGTTCCACACTGCACCTGCAGAAGCCAGGATTCTCTTCAGGCCCCCCACTCCACGGTGGTGGGCTTCTTCACTAGAGAATTTCAAGACGAGCCAGTATAAAGCAAATCTGGAATTAATTAAGAAATTTGAACATAATCTAAGCATGGGGAAGTGGTTAATGACAGGGAGCCAAAGAAAGGACAGGACACACCAAAGCGTAAGCATGAACTTCCTAGCAGCCATGTTTAAGTATCTTTTCAGTAGCCATATGCACAATTTTGATGTGTTCTCAATTACACCTCAAGGGTTCCCAAGGAACCTAAATTTAGTCCTAGGGTAGTTCCTATGCACTGGACCAGATCACAGCTGATAAGGTCACAGGGCCTCAGGGAATCAATTTTTTAACTGTAAAAAGCATATAAATACTTGTTTGTGAGATTTCCAAAAGAACTACAGGCACACATCTGGGAAAGGTATAAAGCCATCGTGGACAGACAGAGGCTCAGGCTGAAGGCACAACCCATCACTGTTTTGATATTCTTACTTAGAACATGGCCATAGAAAATCAATACTGTTCCTCTGCAGCTAACCTTCACAGCATTTTTGTGAGTCTCATCTGGTGAGAAATTTAATTCAACTAAGTGGAGATAAAGACACACTTTCCCTTTATATGCTCCTTTAAATTTAACTTTTCCTGTCATTCCACCTGGCCCCAAAGCTCCTCCTTCTGCTCTGGCTTAGGCTAGGAAGAGTAGCCACTGTTGAAAACCTGATTTGACCTAACTCCATAGTCCTTCCTTCATATGTGGGGAAACATGATTTGAACCCTCTCCTTACAGAAATGGTGACAATCTAGTGTTGCTTCAGAAAAGGCAGAGAACTGCATACCAGAGAGTTGTGGCACAGGGCTCTAAGGGATAAGAAGACTAATGACTGCTTATAAGCCCATCTCCCTAAGATCTAGCATGTAAGCCTACCTCCTTAGGAAGTCCAGCTAAGAACATCACACAATATTGGCTTTGCTCCACATGTTAAGGAGGGTTGAGAAGGTATGGCAAACCTAGAGAGCAGATAGAATCTCTGTGGAAACACTGTAGAAGGAAAACTCTGAGTGAAAATACAGCTAGAAACTGAACAAAACAACCAAACCACAGTTTCTGGCAAGTTAGCCCAGGTGATGCACATAAAGTGTCACTGGAGAACCTGAGGCAGTGGAACAGGCAGATCATGGGTGGAGGCAACAGTGAGTCTCAAATCCAGTCCAGCTGCCAAAGCCTTACACCCCTTAGATCTGGTACCTTTGCTGAAAGACCAACTGAAATTGTGAAGCCAGGATATGTCCCTTGTAGAACCAGCTAGAACATTCTTTGTCTCAACTCTGATTCAAGGAGTAACTCTGGTTTGCTTTAGTATGGATTGAATTTTATGTTCAGTTAAACTTACAGAGAGCAGAAAAACTATCCCCAAATAAGGAAAGAATAAAACAGAGAAACCAGTCATCAAGATGGTTCGTCATAATTCAACCATTTCAAAAACCACGGAGTATGGGAGTATGAGTGTTCAGCACACTAGCTGCTCCCAGGGCACAGGTAGGGTCAGAGTTCAGAGGGCATCCAAGGAAACATTCAGGTTCTTATGTAACAGAACAAAGAATTGGGCCAGCGATGCACAGTTAAAAATAGACTCAGAGACAGCTTATTACCCTAGAACGCACGGCATACTCCAGTACACTGGCATGAGCCCCATGAACCTTTGTTTACACATAGAGATCACCATGTGTACTCTCTCAGCTTTCCTAGGACATAGCCCAGATGAGGAGAGGTCTCTGATCCATGTTTTGTCAGCTAGTTTTCAGTTAATTTTGATGTCAGTTTCTGCTCTCCTGACACAGCAGCACCTTTGTGTCAACAGCAATGGTGATAGTGGTGGTGTGTGCTCCATTTTCCTTGTGATGACTTATGTCTTTTCCCCGCTAGTCTGACACGGAACACTGTAGAGTGCACAATTTCATTTAAGTGAAAAATTTAGTGCATCCCAAAGTGTTCCCCTCCTTCTGGGAGGAGCCCAGTCAATATAATTCTTTCTGTATGGGATTGATAGATGGGTGACCCCTAAATGACCTTGACAACTGAAGAGAATTACAGGTGATTTGGCATAGGAAAACCTGATTGGAGGGAACAAACAGGATCTTTCCCGAAGCCTTTTTTGTTGTTGTTGTTGTATTTGTGACAAATACCTATGCTGATGAGACACTTGACTTTTTAAAAGTCCTCCCCTTAGATAGCACAGTGGGCAGTCCATCAGTCTTGCACAGCACAGTTCTCCCTGAATATGTCTCTTCCTTCCTAGACTTCATGGTTATAGTTTGAGAAGCTCTTCAGAGTTAAGGTCAGCTGCGAGAAGAAAGTAATAAAGAGAAGGAGCCCATGTGTCCATTTAATTCTGACCCTGTCTTCAGGTAAAGTATTTTTGGAGTCTTTCCCATGTTCGGCTGTCCAGAAAAGGATGATTTCAAGAGTGGGTATATACTATGGTGACAACCAGGGCCAATGTTAGAAGCTCTAGGGGTAATATTCAGACTTTTTGTTGGGAAGAGAGCAACGTAGGAAGGCAAGGAGCTGGGAAGAGGTTGAGGGTGGATAATGCTGAATCACCTTGAAAATCACTTGGCTGTAGGCAGGAGGAAATCTGGAGGAGGGAGTGGGAGATTTGAATGGAGCAAAGGTTATTTGGTTTTGGCAAACATACCTGAAGACATCTCAATTATTCTAAATACGGCAGTGACTATTGATGGCACATCAGGGTTGGAATGTACCTGTCAGCATCACAGAACATGGGTTTGCTGCTGTGGTTGGTGGGCTCCTGTTAGCATTACAGAATGTGGGTTTGCTGCTGTGGGTGGAGTGGTAGAGTTTGAAACCTTTTTTGAGCTCTGCAGACAGCTAGGTCAATAAAGTATTTCTGTTAAAATATGAAAATCTGGGTTCAAGTCACACAAACCTGCGTATGGTGATGTAGGCTTGTAATGCCAGAGCTGAAGAAAACAACATTCAAGATTCTCTCCTGACCTTCATGGGCATTGGTACATTACTGAACACTTAAACTTAAACTTAAACTTCATGTGCATCAATTCATGCACACACACACACATACACACATAACACATGCATGTGTGTACACACAGATGCACAAGTATGCACACATGTATATATGTTCACATACATGTATACAAACACACATACATGTATACACAAAGTCATGTACATAAGCACACATAAATACATACATGCATGTACACAGCCATGTGCATGTGTATATACACCCACACATATCAGCACATGTACACACAACTACACACCTGATTGCACATGGGTGCACATGCATGCATATACACACACTCACATACATGTATTCACATGTACATTCATATACATATGAACACACATGCATACAAACACAGACACCCCTTCCATGCCTGCATGATCTTGTCTGAAGCTTTGGAATTCATTTTGAGTCACCTTCACTTGTGATTTTAAAGAAAGTGGGCCTTTTCATTGCTCCACTTCCCACGCACAGAAATGACCTTCCCTCTTTCTAGGTGCATTTCACCATTTATGGAACAATTTCTGCTGTCTAATAAAACACATTAAAACTCTTAAAACACTTACTTTTGATTTCCTCAGCTGAGGTGATTGTTAATGATCATGTTGTCAACTTTTCTAGAGTTGGCACCAAAACTTTTCTCATTCTCCTTAGAAATTCTGCCATCATCCCACTGTAAAACTGTCATTATTTCTCAGAGTCACACTCCTGACATCTGTTAAGTAAAGGTTTATTTTTCACTTCAAAAGTCAATCTACACAGCTGACTGACTCCTTTGGAATCTCACAGCTTTCTCTTGTCAAATATTTGGGAGAATGAAATTTGCTTTTAGAAAAATATTTGGCTTTCATGGAAAAGAAAATATTCTTTATTTATAAAAAAGAATTACTGTGCTTCTTTTTCTTGAAAAAAAATAATAAAATGAAATAAAGTCCCCCAACTTTTCTTATCTATAGGTTTTTCGGGCAGGGGGTGAGTAAAAGTAGAAAAAAATAAAATGGTTTGCTTCATTTCAAATGGCAATTTCTTCCAATGTCTCTGAAGGTTGAATGGGTCTTAGAAGTTACAGATAATGTAGAAGAAAAAAATCACAGCATTGAAATGAGCCGGGAACAAGGCAAGAGGTCCTTACCCATCTCTACCTGGTGGCTGTACCCATTTATTCCACAACCTGTAGTACTGGAATCCTCATTCCCCAAAGTGCCAGCTCAGAGGACGTCCCCACATTACCTCCAAATGCCATTGGAAACAAAATGAAAGAATGAATGACTCATGGAGAGTGTATTCCATGCTGGCCCTGTTCTAGAACTTTCCACGTGTTACCTTCTTATACTCTGAAATGTCCTTAACACTAATATGTTGAAGGCTCTCCCCCAAGGCAGGTGGGTTAAGTTATGAAAGCAGTGGATAAATAGGTTGATGACGCAGTATCTTAACTGACTATTGGGAGGTGATGGCAACTTCAGGAAGTGAGGCCTAGTTAGAAGGAAGGTTGACTGGGGGGCTTTTGGAAGGAATTTTTAGCCCCAGCCTCTCCCACTCATTGTTTCCTGGCTGCCATTGGGTACCAGCTTTGCTCCATCATGTGACCCTACATCTCTGTTGTTCTGTTTCTCTGAGGCTTAGAAACAATGCAGTAGTGTGACTGTGGACTCATCTCTGGGAAACTGTACTCACAAACGGACCTTTGTCCCTGCAAAGCTGATTAATCTCGGGTGTTTTGTCACAATGACAGAAAGCTGCCCAATAGACTTGCTTAATTTTTATTGTTGTCATCCACCAAGTTTGGATAGTCTTAACTGGAATTTGATCATGATTTGACCCTAAATCATGACTGTTTCCCAGCAGGCTGTAAACATCGTGTTTGTTTGTCCCTTTTACCAACCAGTTCTTTTTTCCTTGCTGTTTGTCATATGAGGATTTCAAACTTCAAATTTTTTTCCCTTGATGGAATCTCATGCCTCTGTGGCCATGCACATTTGTGAACCTAAAAATACCTAGCAGCTGGGACCAGACTTTGTAGTTGCACTGCACTCTGGGAATGCTACCTTTCTCTCATGAGGCTCTGCCATGTGTTATCAGTAGTGAGGGTCTGTACACAGGACCTACAGGATTTCTGTGGTGTTTTCATGTATAGAAGTCTTTGCTGATTCTAGCAAGGGTCTTGTGAAAAGCACAGTCTGTCGCCGCATCTGGACATTAAAGTCACTGCAGGACTAGCAGAGTACACAAGGAATCTGAAGACTTGCTCTCTCGTGGTTGTTTTGCCTTTGCTTGGCTATTTTACACTAAAAAGAAAATTGTATGGCTTCTTTCAGATACATTCTCTTTTGGGTGCAAAGAAGAAAAATAATAGTAACTACTTCTCTTGTTGCTATAAAAAACAAACCAATCATGTATGAGTTGGCTAGTTTTTATGTCAACTTGACACAAGCTAGAGCCATCTGGGAGGAGGGGACCTCAGGTGAGAAAATATATCCACCTGATTGGCCTGTGGGCAAGTCTGTGGTTCATTTTCTTGATTAATGATTGTTGTAAGAGGGCCCAGCCACCCCTGGGCTGGTGGTTCTGGATGTGACAAGAAAGCAAGCTGAGCAAGCCAGGAGAATCAAGACAATAAGTCTGGACTTCATAAGCTCTGCATCAGTTCCTGCCTTAGGTACTTGCTCTGACTTTAGTCAGTGATACATGATGAACTGAGAGTCATAAGATGAAGTAACCCTTTTCTCCCCGAGTTGCCTTTGGTAATGTTGTTTATCACAGCAATAGACTTAACTAAGGTAATGAGGAAGTAATTTGAAAACTAGAAAGGACTTCCATTGAAGCTCAAATTCAAACTCCTGTTACATCCTGGGCAGAGCCTGTTGTGGATTCTGATGCTCTTTGATTAATAGCCAACATATCCGTGACTGCATTATGAGTTAAAGAAACCTGAAAAGAGGATGCCTTAGGGTTTCTATTGCTGTGAAGAGACACCATGGCTATGACAACTCTTATAAAAAAAAAAAAAACATTTAATTGAGACTGGCTTACAGATTCAGAGGTCCATTATCATCATGGTGGGAGGCATGGTAACATAAAGGCAGCCATGGTGCTAGAAAGGAAAGTGAGAGTTCTACATCTTGATCCTCAGTTAGCAAGAAAAGAATTGTATGCCATTGAGCCTTGGCATAAGCATCTGAGAACTCAGAGCCAACACCCACAGTGACAGACTTCCCCCAAGAAGGCCTATTCCAACAAGACCACACCTCCTAATAGTGCTACTCCCTATGGACCAAGCATTCAAACACTTGAGTCCATGGGGCCATTCCTATTCAACCACTAGAGCAAGGAGGAGGAAGAGGCAGAGAAAGAGAGGGGGGGAGAGGGGGAGGGGAAGAGAGTGAAGAGAACGGGGAGGAGAGGGGAGGGTGGGAGAGGGAGAGGAAGCAAGTATCCAGCTCATAAGTATGTAGGGGAAGGGGAATGTATATACATGTATGTTTGGAGGCCAAAGAATAATACCATACGTGTTCCTTGATTACTTAACACCATATTTTTACACTTATTTATTTACTTATTAGTGTGTGTGTATGTATGTATGTCACAGCTCACATGGGGCTCAGGTTGTCTGACTTGACCACAACTACCTTCATCTGCTGAGCCGCCTTACCACCACAACTTATTTTTGAGACAAGGTCTCTCAGTGAACCTAGAGCTCACCAATTCCACTAGGGTGGCCAGTCAGCACACTCCACTGATCCTATCTCCACCTCCCCAGTGCTGCAATAACAGGAATGTGTTAGTGAACACAGCTTTTACAAAGTGCTGAATCAAACTCTAGTCTTCTTTGTTGGACAGCAAGTACTTTAGTGACAAAGCAAATTATCCAGCCCTTCCACCTTCTTTCTGAGATGGGGCCTATAGCTGGACTGGACAGGGAGCCCCAAAGATCTGCTTATCTCTACCTTCCTGTGCTGGAATTATAAGTATATGCTATTATGCGGGTACTTTTTAAAGTCCGCATATCTCATTCAATTATCTAAGCTTTCAAATCTCCAAACTCCAAAAGATTATCTCTCTCTCCCAAAATACTTTTAAAAATTATTTCTTTCATTTTTTGAGATTATAATGTAATTACATCATCGCTCCCTACCTTTTGCTCCCTCTAAACCCTCTCATATACCATCCTTGCTCTCTTTCAAATTTATTGCCTACTTTTTCATTAATTGTTACATACATAACATACACATTGGTACATATACACACACAGACACACACATACATACATTGGAATATAATTTACTAATAAGTAAATAAATATATGTTTAAAAAATAAGGTGTCTAGTAATCACAGAGCACACATGACATTCATTATCCTCTGTCTTCCAAACACACATGCATACACATTCCCCTTTTCTACATTTCCTTGGTATTTGATACAAAACTTCTCAGTCTGTATAATGAATGCTATGTGTGTGTATGTTTTCAAGGACGACCATGTAATGTTGAAAAACTAATTGCTGTGCTTGTCTCCAAGGAAGAATAATTCTCCTTCTCTCAGAATTCTTTAGTTGCCTGTATCAGGCACAATTTATTTCTGGTGGCAATTTTTACATCCAATTATAGAGCTGTTGGTTGCCACCAAAGTATGTGTGATACAACTGCACCCTCAGGGTTATTGTGCAAATAGGCATCATAGTTGGGTGGTTATTGGTTTTGTCCATTCTTTGGAATCTTGCATGGATAAAACAATCTGAGCACCAGTTCTAGCTACTGCCACTGTCTAATGTTCCACTGTTCCAAGGTATAGATAAATACATCTCTTAATTTTACATCATTTGCTCTGAATTTGAGATCCAAGGATGACTGATTGAACTTAGGTCCTAGTTGATGGCAGGGGTTGGGTGGAGGGTCTCTTCTGTTCATCCTTCATTCTTAACAGGAAAATACTGTTGTGTAAATGGCAGGTTTCATGCATAGTGGGCAATGTCCCCAAGTAGAAATGGATAGAGGCTAGATGGTAAAATCTCCAGCAAATACACACCCATGACCACCCGCATCAGCAGCTCTGCTTGCTCCCTAGTGCCCATCCTCCCACAAACCACATTAATTATGTTCCACTTGCTTTGGGGTAACAAGTTCTCTTCTACTTTAGGGCTACGCCATTGACACACTTATGGTTCCTCATCATTCTCTGTCCTCTCTTTGATTGATCCCTTTTCAGCCTTTAAGTCTCAGTTTCTAGGAACACTAGGGCATTCAGATACATTACTATTGGCCAAATCCAAGTGAGTCTCTGAGATGTTTAGTCTTTACAGCCGACTTTATGGGTTTTTTAATTGCCATGGAAACAAACTGGTTAGAAGGGATTATCTAGATTAGTTCAAATTAAGTGGGAATACCTATCCTAAACTCTAAATGTGGGCAACATCCCATGAGCTTTGGTCCTGGACTGACTAAACAGTAGAAAGCAAGCTAAGCACCAGGATCTATTTCTCCATTTCCTGACTGTGGATGCAATGTGAAGACTTGCCACATGCTACCCCCATCATGCCTTCCTCAGCTATGATAGACTGTGCCCTCAAACTGTCAGTCAGAAAACAACAACCAACCCTTCCCTAGTACAGTACTTTTGTCAGGTATTTTGTTGTAACTACGAGCTAAGTCATTAACACTGCCCTTGCCACACGAGTCTATTGGGGAATCCCCCCCTCACATACACACACACATACACACACATACACACACAAATTGCATACTCTAACCCCATAGCTGCACATACACGTTACATTAACCCTCCTTCATTACATGTCCCCCACATTGCATACTTCCCCCACCACAGCTGCACATTGCATTGCAAACCCTACACATACACATTACATACCCCTTACACATATTACATACCCCCACACACATTGCATACCCCCACATTACATAACCCCACACACATTGGATACCTCCCACATACTCCATACCCCACACATACACACGACCCCCTGAACATATTGCAAAACCTCCCACACACACATTGCATACCCCTACACCCCCCATAATACTCCTGGCAGCTTCTGCGCAATACTCACAGTCATGACATCACTGCTGGAATCTGCAACCCTCTGTCCCACCCTCAGGAAGCAAGCATAAGGTCTACATCCATCATATGCATGAAAGTATCACAGTTTTAATCAGTATTGATTTATTTGGTGACTGGTTTTCCTACCCTTGGAGCTCTGGAGAAGCACAACTTGATTTCTGAGCCTTCCCCTCTGCTGGAAGATCACATTAGACATGGAGTGTAATTTTTCTTGATGCTCCTTTCTTGTTGGTGTGATTTTGGAAACTCTGAATGGAGCCTTGGCATGAGAATAGAATTCTGGGATTAAAGTGGTGCAGTCCTATAGTTCCAGTGCTGAGGAGGCAGAGGCCGGAGATCCCTGCAATTCCCTGATCATCCAGTCTGTCTAGATCAGCAAGTTCCAGGTTTAGTGAGAAACACTGTATCAAAAATTAATGTGAAGAGTGATTCAAAAGGATACCTGATATTGACCTCTGTCCTATACACACATATACACACATGTATGTGCACCTGTACACTCATGTGCATAGAAGAACTCATGAATCAATATTGAGACTCAATTTCTGTTAAAATTTAAGGTTGGGGTAGGGGAACATAGAATTGGAGGGAATGGAGCTGGGTTAGCTAAAACTAAGGATGTATAGGAAAACCCTTATAGAAACCAACTGATTTGTAAACTAATCAAGATATAGATATCTCGATATACACTGTCTTAGTCAGGGTTTTTATTCCTGCACAAAAGATCATGACCAAGAAGCAAGTTGAGGAGGAAAGGGTTTATTCAGCTTATGCTTCCAAATTGCTGTTCATTACTGAAGGAAGTCAGGAGTGGGACCCAAGCAGATCAGGAAATAGGAGCTGGTACAGAGACCATGGAGGGATGTTACTTACTGGCTTGCTTCTCCTGGCTTGCTTCCCCTCTCCTTGCTCAGCCTGCTTTCTTATAAAGCCCAGGTCTACCAGCTAAGGGATGGCACCACCCACAATGGGCTGGTCCCTCCCCCTTGATTACTGGTTGAGAAAATGCCTTACAGCTGGATATCATGGAGGTATTTCCTCAACTGAGGGTCCTTTCTCTGTGATAACTCCAACTTGTGTCAAATTGACACAAAACCATCTAGGACAGACACACACACACACACACACACACACACACACACACACACACATTTTAACACAGGTACCCTGAATGACTGGACAATGCTTCTCCCATGAGATATGGGTTGTTAAATGAAAATCTCAATTCCAGGCATCAGAAACTTTTCTCTGAAGTACTGTTTAGGAAGGCCACAGAGGCTTCCAAAACAACATGGGCCCTTGTTGCCCACCAGAACTAGATGGGGATACCTATTTGATGAAAACACAATGAAGCTTGAACTAGCCACATTTCCTCTCCATTGGCTAACTTTCATAGTGTCAGAAGGTGGTGTGCAGGATACTGGAGGAGAAAACTATTAAGATATTACATAGTAATGCATGTTATGTACTACCATAAAAGTTTTCCAGGCAAGATATATCCATTGGTACAATTGTGACACATAGGTTTTGAGGGTAAGCAACTGCATTTGGATTCTATTTGAAAGCTTGAAGCTGTAAACCTGGTCAAAAGCCCACGGATCATGGTCATATGCCTTAGGCAGGGACCTACTACTAGGTTGTGTTTCCAAACGGACATGTCAAACTACTTTCTAAAGATTTGTTTATACTCATTAGTATCCTCAACATTGGGCAGAGAAGCTTCTCTCTATAGTAGTCAGTAGCTGATACAAAGACTCAAAATTGATCAAAGTGCTGAAAATAAATGGCTGTTGAATGCTCAGCCTTGAATAGAACATTTCTGTGATCCTCAGCATCACCACCCAGCCCACAACTTCCAAAGCTTGGTGGCACTGTGGAAGAGGGCAGGACTGTGAGAACTGGAGGGTGGGAATGACTGGTGTGACGTGTGCTCTTCTGGCCACAGCTCTGCGATTGTACTCATGAACTCACTGCAGCTATTGTGGGCTGCACAAGGCCAAGCCAAGAAGATCAGTCAACATTAAAGCACTAATTGGATTCAGTGGGTTATGAGCATGGGGTGAGGCATGCAAGGGGGAGTGCTGGGGGTGCCTAGTGGGAGTGAGGGGGAAGTTGGGAGAGATATTGGAGATGATCGAGATACCCTGTTTACATGCATTAAATTGTCAAAGAATTAATAAAATATACTCTATTTAAAAAAAATACATCGATTTCATTGTCATTCAGAGAACTTCTATGTTGTAAGGAATGCAGGATGGTAACATGTGGGAATTTAAACACTGGCTAGTGATGGTTATAGCTCCAGTAGTAAAGGATCTGTTATGTGGTAGTGTATTACTAATTGCCAGCAGGGAAGGGATGAGAGCTATTCATTCTGGAGAGAGTAGGGTTTTAGCTTTTACGGTGACCCTTCCCAAACTGTCTACTCTCTATAGACAACTCTTCCCAAAGGAATTAGGCCTTTTAATAATACTCTCCTCATCCTCTTTCTGCCTGTCTCTATACCCTCTTCCACGTTCTCAAGGGCACTTAGAGTTAGGAGTTCTGGTTATGATTACCTTTACATACTCTGAGGTTCGGGCTACGGCCTTTCTCAAGAAGCTTCATGAGTCATTGAGCAGCTGTCAAAGCAGAAGCCGTAAGCACAACGTCCTGTTCTGTACCATGGTGAGTACATAGGCAGAGGCATGTGTTCCCACTGCAAAACAGGGCCCACCATTTGCTGTATTTATACAAGTCATTCCCAACCACTTAAAGAGCAGCCACATTTCATCTCTTAGCTGGTGTGTTAGTTCATTTCCACACATACCTCAGACAGTCCCCTTATAAAGATGAGATGTTGTTTTGACTCACTTTTTTTTCTTTTTTCTTTTCTTTTGGAGATTCAGTATATCATTCTTTGGTGCCTGCTTTGGTGCCTGCTCAAGGCAAAGCATGGTGATGGTATCATGGATAGCAGAGCCTAAATATGCACTCTATATCTGAGAACAAAAGAGAGTTGTCCAGAGATATCTTCAGGAATATTCCCAGTAGTTAACACCCTTATCACATCCCACCTCCCAAACTTTTACATGAATCCTAACAGCTCCACACTGAGGATCAAGCTTTCTGCAGCTAAGAAACACTATAGATCAACCCTTAGGGACTAGAAATGGACACACTTGAATTACTTTTGACCCTGCTCCATGGGCCCTCAGCCTAGGGGTTTCCTTAGGAAAATGGGATCAAGTTCTAAGACAAATCGCTCCATGAAGGGTCAGCATGGCACATGACAGAAAGGAAAGGCCCTTAAGTAGGGCATGGTTTTGAGTAGCCCAAACCTCTTCGGTGACCTTGGTTGTTGTATGGGTAAATGTGCCATATCTGTTAGTTACTTTTAATTATTGCTCTGACAAAAAGCAACTTAAGGGGGAAATGCTTACTTTTGCTAAGTTTGGGAGTTTAGTGAAGTATGTGTGAAAGGAATGGTGGCAAGAACTTAAGGCAACTGGTCATAAGGTAGTCACACCTGGTAGGAAGCAGAGGGAGATGCTGGGGCTCAGTTCACTTTATTATTTTTCTCCATTCAGTCTGTGACTCAATCTTTGGAATGATGCCACTCATAATTAGGGGCGATTGTCCTACTCCAATTAACCTGGTCTAGAAACCTCTTCACACACAAACCCAAAGGTGTGTCTCCTAGATAATTTTAGATTCTGTCAGTTAATGTCTCAGTGAATGATATGTGCTTTCTGATGGACCTCCTTTTTCCCCCAGCATTTATTTTATAGCAAAATCGTGTACCTGGGCAAGAGAGTACTGGGAAAATTACCCATGGCACTCTTAGAATGACCCACCAGAGCAGTGTATACGTCTGGGGCAAGGATGCACTTCGAGGGGCAAGGTGGATAGCACAAGCATTGTGGGGGGGGGCACATTATTCTGCAGTAAAACTCCCAGAGTGCCACTGAAGCTGAATCCCCAAGATGGGAGGCATTATCCCCAAGATGAGAAGCAGTACCCCCATGATTTCCTGGTTTTGTCTTTCTTATTCTCCTCCACTACCCCAGCCCATCCCAGGTCAGAGCAACTGTGTAAAAAGATGACTTCTGTCATTTCAGCACCCAGTGGTCTGAATAGTGCTCATCTCAGTATGATCAGAAAAACAAGTCCAACCAACAGAACAGGTCATGAACATACTAATCAGAAAAGCAATTTCCACCGGGCCACCAGGGAGGACAAACACTATGCCATTTTCAGACAATTAGAGATAGTTGCCCTCTTTCCTATGTGCATGGTAAGTTGTGTGTGAACAGCACAGGAAGAAAAACTGGGTGGGAAGGAGGAAAAGAGTCCCGTGACCCTGTTTTTAGGCAACATCTCCTCCAACATGATCAAAGTGACCCTGTTCACTCATGTCAGGTCTTCAGATTGTTCCTGAATATGGCAATCAGTGTTTACCCCTACACCTAACAGGCACCTGTTAGGTTCTGAAAGTATATGTCTGTCCGTGGAGGCTGTCCAGAATCATTTACCCTTTTCTCCTTGTTGATGGAGGTGTTCAGGTTTTAAAATTCGACCATCCCCTGGTCTAGGGCTCGGTGTGTTAACCTGAGGTGGGATCAGTTGGTGTGGTTTTCTATGGAGTGATCCTGGGTGGCAAAAGTTGGCTCATGGTCAGGTCTCTGAGCAAGAGCCCAGCTCTGTGTCCCCCAATTACTTTGTCAGCTGTTTCATAATGAGTTGTCATCTCTCTGCTATTAATTGCCCTTGATGGGCAGTGGGCTTTTAAAATCAGATTTGCCTCCAAATAACTGGAAATAAAGTGGAATGACTGTGTGAAGGGTTAATGTGGATTGCTAACAGGAGAGGATTGGTGATTTAAGATGACCTTTTTAACTTTCTTAGTCTGGAAA
This sequence comes from Micromys minutus, assembly GCF_963924665.1. Taxonomy (NCBI): domain Eukaryota; kingdom Metazoa; phylum Chordata; class Mammalia; order Rodentia; family Muridae; genus Micromys; species Micromys minutus. Next base: position 49,682,505 of record NC_137959.1, on the reverse strand, counting down.
TAGAGAAGCAGGTAGGGGGATACAAAGTAGCAATCCAAGAGCCCTTGTGGTAACTACACAGACAAGGGATACAAAGTAGCAATCCAAGAGCCCTTGTGGTAACCACGGCAATTGCTTTCTTTTTCTGTTCCTGGCTTTATTTAATGGATTGCCTCAATATCAAGGTGTCCTAAAGCTCTTCCTTAAGTTAGAAGTGGGAAAGATGCCAGGAAGGGCCCATAGGATGTGCCCTGATTTCAGAGACTCCAGGGACCAAAAGAAACAAAAATTCAACTTTAGGAATAAAACGGAACTTTATATAGATTCCTTAAGAGATTTCAAATACTATCCACATTGCCAATGGCAGAGGAGATAAGAACTATTAAGGCAGAGTTCTACGCACCTGGGAGTTCGGAAGGAACACTTAGAGGATCAAGCCCTTGTCAGAGAGTATGTGAAGTATTCTTGGCAAAAGCAGGTTATCTGTCATCTTGACAGCTAGACAAAGAAGTCATTTTTGTTCTTTCAAAGAACAAACAGCATTGGGGTTGGGCGTGGTGGCTCATGGCTTTAGTCCTAGGACTCTGGAGGCAGAGGCAGGGAGTGATCTGTGAGTGTCAAGCTGCTTCCTTCTACATAGTGAGTTCTAGTCCAGCTGGGGATACAGATCTTATCTCAGAAACAAAACAAAACAAAAATCGAACCAAGACAATTATTATTCAATATATTAGGAAAAGGAAGTTTATGCATTGGAGGAAAAAAACCTAACCCACTTGACCTGAAGTAGATGAACATACTTCTTTCAACAAAGTTGTCAGGATGTGATGGGGTGTCTTAGTCAGGGTTTCTATTTCTGCACAAAACATCATGACCAAGAAGCAAGTTGTGGAAGAAAAGGGTTATTTAGCTTACACAACATTGTTGCTCATCACCAAAAGAAGTCAGGACAGGACTTCACACAGGACAGGAACCTGGAGGCAGGAGCTGATGCAGGGGCTATAAAGGAATGCTGTTTACTGGCTTGCTTCCCCTGCCTTGCTCAGCTTGCTTTCTTACAGAATCCAGGTCTACCAGCCCAGGGATGGCAACACCCACAATGGGCTGGGCGCTCCTTGATCACTAGTTCAGAAAATGCCTTACAGCTGGATCTCCTGGAGGCATCTCCTCAACTGAGGCTCCTTTCTCTGTGATAACTCAAGCTTTTGTCAAGTTGACACACAAAATCAGCCAGTATATAGGGCTATAGATGACACCACAGGTGGTGAAGACCAGAAGGTTTCAAGGATAGATAGGAGACTGAGACCTCTATTCTTTGTTTCCAGGGTCCTATATGTCATATAGGAAATACAAGGAGATGATCCCTAAAAACGAGCTAAGTGAGGCTGTAGAGAAGATTTAGTCATTAAGGTTCTTACCACATAAGCAGGAGAATCTGATTAAAATCTCTAGCACTCTAGTAAAACAAACAAACAAACAGACAGACAGACATAAGGTACACAGCTGTAACCCCAGTGCTGAGTAGGTGGACACAGGAGGATCCCTGGGTTCACTGGTCAGTAAGCTCAGCTTATTAGGTGATGTCTAGGACTTGTCTAGGAAAATAGGGGCAACAGTCAAAGTTGACAATCACAGGCATGCAAAAGCACATAGAACAGGTCGCCCATATACAGATATCACCACCCCTTCACAGACACTCATAAAAAGAATTTTTAATTAGCTAGGCATTTCCAGTCATCTCCACTCTGAGTCTTGACAAAGCAACATAGGGAAGGACATACAGTCCTTGCTGGCTGGAATCATTGGCTAGTCAGGTTGGTGAGGCTGCTGAAGGATGTCAGTGAACACCCTGCTATCAGGACTTGGCACAGAGGCTGTGAGTATGAGATTTGTCTCTGACCCTCCGTGAACCAGTGCCAGATATTAATGAGTCATCTCCCAGGACCATGCACAGTGTCTGTTGTGAGCATTCCCAGCATTCAACTTTGGTTGCATTCCAGTTGCCTCAGACAAGTCCCACTTTGCATGATAGATGTGTTCTTTGCTTTCATAAGCCTCAGGTGGGAGGGAAGGAAACCACAGCAAAAGAATCCAGCAGGAAGTTCCCTTCAAAAAGATCCATGTACCACCTTGGATGATGGCTTCTGAAAGCCTAAATTCCTCAGCATTCTGTCTGAGTTCATCTGCTTACTGTTTGCCAAGAGGCTGAAGGGCAGTAACTTGGTGGGTGTTATTTTATGAGTGTAGTTTTACATTTGGCTGTCTCTAGATGAATGAGTCTTTAATTTTCACTAGGCAAGGTCATCATCAGAAAGGTAGATTCTGCATCTGACAGAGCTCATTTGGGAAACAACACAGAAATGTGCAGTCCTCCCCCCTCCAATGTGTTCTTGCTTGGAGGCAGAGTGCGAAGAGGACAGGCTGATTTAGTTATTTTGGTAAAGACACGGCCCATCATTTAAGGGAAACAAGTAAGAAAGAAATGTGTAGTCATCAATAGAATGCCTTGACCTGCATATCCTTGACCTGAATAGCTTGGGGCTAAGAGAGAATGAAGGAAGGACAGACACACTGACACATATAGAGAAATGCTGGGATTGGGTGGGCAGTGCAATCTGATGGGGATTCACCAGTAATTCAAAAACTCAGTTCATTTACTATACACCAATGAACAAAAAGGGGAGGAATGTAGCTAATCTCAGTAGGAGGTTTCTTAGAGGGGCAGTACCAGGTTACAGTCACTTGGGAGAGGAAAGCTGTGGTTGGTAGTTTCTGCATACACTGGTTTTAGATAAAAGTCAGTCATTTATAAAATCTATATTGAGACTAGAGGAAAACTTGGTCATTCCTCTGATTCTGACCCAAGGAAGGAAGGCCTCACTAGTCCCGTGGGTCTGAGATATTGGGTTCTTGACTTTGCCATGCTCATATTAGCAAAACACTTTTACTCAGGACTTTGTTGGTTCCCAACACTTAAACATTTATAGCTTTTCTACCCTTCTGGGTCCGCAAATAGAATGAGAAAGAAAGGCATTCTGAATTCCATTAAACTATTTAATAATTGTTAAATATAGAATAATATATATTAATATAAAATATATGTGCACATATATACATACACATGTGTACAAATATAGTACACACATGTGTGTATACATATATATGATATATATTATATATACATACATAGAGAGAGACAAGGTCTTGCTATGCAATCCAGACTGGCTTAAAGTCAAAATATTCTTTCCTTATCCCACAAATGCTGGAATTATGGCTGTGTGCCACTACATTCAACTACTTACAATATTTATTCATTTTAAAGCAATAGAGATTCTATTGAATGTTTATGAATTGGTCATAATTGATGTACATCAAAAAAGACCTGCTTTTATTACCTCTGTTTTGTGTGTACATGTGTGATGTGTGCACAGGTGTGTGTGTGTGTGTGTGTGTGTGTGTGTAAGAGAAAAAACTGAGGTGTCTTTCCTTAGATGCCATCTTCCTTTACTATTGAGACAAAGTCTCGTAATAGGATCTGGAACATGCTAACAAGGACAGGTGGTTTGGAAGGTGAGTCCCAGGGATCCCTGTGTCTCTGATTCCCAGTTGTGTAGACTCCACACTCAACATTTTACATGGGTTGGATGACCCAATACCAGTCTTCAGGCTCCTAAGGCAGTCACTTTGCCAATTGAGCTATCCTTGCCTCTGCTCAGTCCATGTGGCTTCTGTTTCACAGACAAAGAAAGTGGAAGCTGGGAAAATACCTGGTAGAGGAAAGCCACACATCACATACAACAGAACTACAGTCACAGCAAAGACTGAGGACTGCTTGGTGCCAAGAACAATACTAACTCTTCCTATCTTTGTTTTCTCACTTATGTGGAAGACAAGCAGAAGGATGTCAGCAGGTGTTACAAAGCTTTTCCTAAAGCCTGGATCCTCTGACCCTGGTTCTCAATCTGAGCATTAGAAGCTGTTCCATATGGCTTGAGCATTTGAAACATGTCTAATTTTTCATGTTTTACTTTTTAATATGAATTATTTTATTGTGTCCAAATAATGAATTTCTGCAGATTTTTCGAGTCCAGACAATTACAACCTATAACAAGTCTCTCTCCCTCTCTCCCTCTCCCTCTCCCTCCCTCTCTTTCCTCCCTCTCTTCCTCCCCCCATCCCCGTGTGTGTGTGTGTGTGTTGTGTGTGTGTGTGTGTGTGTGTGTGTGATAATCAGCTATTCTAACTGCCATCTGAGCATGTAGTATTAAGAAGAATGACAGCGTTTCCATAGGACAGAAGGTTAGATTCTCCCCCTCCCCACCACCTTTCTAAAATGTTGAGAATCATGGCCATGAATGAAAGAATTATATCATATCAAATCAGTGTGTCATTTGAATGTGAAATGCCCTCTATAAGCTCCTGTGTTTGAACACTTGATCCTTACCTGGTGATCCAAAGGTTTCTGGTCGTAGACCCATAGGAGGAAGTTTAGCATTCCTAAAGGAAATGAGTCACTGGAGGCAGGCCTTGAGATTTTATGTCTCAGCCTTACATCTTCCTAATTGTCGGTTCAATGTGATCAGCTACCTAACTTTCCAACCCAGTCTTCTCTGCCATGATGGACTGATTTCTTTCTTAAACTATGAGCCAGAATAAATCATTCCTTCCTGCTGCTTCCTGTCTGGTGTTTGTTTACAGCAATGAGATAAACAACAAATATAGCCAATTAGAATGGTATGGTGCACTATCTAGTCAGAGTCTTGATTCAATGCATGGAACGAGGTAATCAGATGTCTGAGAATAGGCTGAAGAGATGGGCCCCAAGGAAGGAAAGCTTTGGTAGAAGCATCAGAATCCAGGAGAGAGTTGAGGCAGATCTCAGTGTCTGATAATATTCAGCTCAGACATGATGAGGTCAAAGGACCCCCCACTAAGTTGAAGTAACATAAATATAGGAAGGGAACGGTTTTCTATGAAAAAATAATGTTTCTCTTTGTTTTGGTGAATCTTCACTGTCAGCCTGACTGGATTTGAAATCACTTAAAAAACGGAACCCTGGATGTATCTGTGCTGATGTTTCCAGAAACACCTAAAGGGGGATGAACACCCTGAACATGAGCACCACAGCGTAAGCTAAGGTTGAATGAGTGGGAGGAAGCTAGCTGGGAACCAGTATTCTTTCTCTCACGTGTTTGCAGTGTGGTCAGCTGCCTCCAGGTCCTGCTGCCATCCCCTCCCGACCATGACGAACTGCACTCTCAAACTCTGAGCCAGAACCAACCCTTTCTTCCTTATGCTACTTTTGGTCATAGCAATGGACAATAGTTACAGACATTCAGGGTATAAAAGGAAGAGGGACTAAGGTAAGGAGCCTGAAGATGAATCATGTTAATATGTCCATGAAATCCTGCCCACAAGCCTTGGTCAAGGCTCCCAGGTAAAGCAGCACCATGCTGGGGCCCACGACATCTATTTCTAGAACAATTTAAAGCACTTTATCCCTGAGACAGCAGTAAGCCTCTAGGATGATGAATTCTGGACTCAACTACCTTCCTGATATGCAAGGTGGGAGTACCTCTAGCAATGCTCCACTGTTCTGCCTCCATCTCCAGTTCAGCCTATGTTCACACTGCTCAGTACTTAACCTAGAAGGGCACTTGAGAAATGAACAAAGGTCACGATGTTTGGAAATCATCCCGATTATGGTTTGACGGGAGGGAGTCGGAATGGCATGAGCTGGGGGCCCAGCGTCCCCTTGTTTACTTACTAATATTGAATAACCACGGTGATCACAGCCTCTGGTCTGAAGGAAAGGCTTTGTGAGGACAGGGTACAGAAGGGCATGTTTTACCAAGGGAATGGCTTTCTCTTGGGATATGGAGGGAAGTTATGTAACAAGGGAGTTGTGACTCTCAGAGAGTGAGGTGGCAACCTGCATGCTCTGCCTCCTCTCTCCTCAGATTCCAGTGAGCAGAGAACAGGCAAGAATGCTCCAGATTTGGGAGAACTTGATACAGAAGATAGAAGGTACTCCTTAGAGTCTGCCTGCTGTTCCAGACTCAGAAATTTAAAACAACATTAATAAAACCCTAATTTCAAGAAAGATAACCTCTCCCTCCCTCCCTTCCTCCCTCCTCTCTCTCTCTCTCTCTCTCTCTCTCTCTCTCTCTCTCTCTCTCTCTCTCTCTCTCTCTCTCTCACACACACACACACACACACACACTTTTTTTCTAAAATAGTAAAGCAAATAAATAACCATAAAACATGATTCTGATGTTTTCATAAGGTACCGGTATCTTATGAAAGTAAATAGTATGCTTGCTTTTCTTAAACAATTTTATTTTTAGTATTCCAGGATGATGATCACTATTTAGCTAAGAATGATCTTGAACATCTGATCTTCCTGCATTTCCATCCTTCATGCAGTTTATGAAGTGCTGTGGATGAACTTCATGCACAAGAGGCGCTCTACCAAGTGAGCAACATCCCTGGCCCAAGTGTTTGCTTCTGTAAAGATGACTCATGTTATTGAGGACACCTTGCTTACACAACAAGGACTAGTTGGCTGCCAACTTGGAGTTACTGACTTGGGTTACCACTGCTGCTGACCTTCACTACAGTGCAATGTGATATAGGTCACATTCAGATTCTAAAGCAGAAACCAAACAACAACTCCTTGGTGATGTCTGAGAATGGGTGAAGAAGAACATTGCCAAACCCTGCTGAGGATCATTGACACCTTATCGGCTGCACTGATTTCTAAATGCCATTAAAAATCTGATAGACGTAGAACATAGAGAAATGATCGAGTATGTCACTTTAATAATTGGTACAAGAGAAAATACAAAAGGCCATCACAGGGAAATAACTTCACACGCAAAAAAAACCAAAGAAACACATGCTAAAGCAAAGTGGAGGAACTATTTTATCTGAATTATCAGAAAGTCACTGAGAGCAGTGTTACTGCTGTTTTGTTGCTGGCATTCACATTATCGCTGCCAGGATCTGTCTCAATCCCTTTGGAAGAAGCAACTAACGTGACCAACAACAGACAGAGAAACCCAGAGGCTCCATTCTAGAGCCTCTCTCCCGAGAAAAGAATTCATAATGCACAAGCATGTAGCCAGGTTTTGTATTGCTTTTGCATTATGAATTATTATGAATGTATGAACGAAGATACAGCAAGATGTAACCTGCCTGTGGCAATGTGTTGTGAAATGTATAGCATGAGACATTTTACAACAGTTTAGCATGTGGTCACTAGAAAACGTGTGTGGCAAAGAGAAACATGATTGAGAATTACAACTGTTTAAATGATACTGTGGCTGCCACCATGGAAATCTGAAGACAGAGAAGTGAATATGGAGGTAGTTTTGTGGGGGAGATCAGCTTGCTTTTCCTGCAGTGTATGACCATCATTTATGTCTCTGTTTTAATGAAAGAGGGTTCACAAATGCAACCTTGAGGTCTCCATCAGATACAGTGTGGAGACGCATCCGCTCATAAATTTCAGACATAAACAGTCCCAGGAGTGATGGCTGCACTTCAGGGGATGGGAAATGGCTTTTAAGCCAAGATCTATAACAAGCATGGGGAGTGGTTTCAGGTGGGCTGGAGTAGAAACCACACACTGAGAAAAGCCATCATTCCTTCCAGGAACCACATTAGCAGGTCCCTATCACTCAAGAGCATCAGACGGCCTCGGGCTTCCCAGAACCACAACATTCGGGTGGAAAAGCATGGAAAACCAAACCAACAGAGCCAGGCTGAAAGGTTTTTAATTAGATTAGAAGGGTCCAGAGTGATCTGGGTTGTGCTTGAAACCTATTCTTTGCCCATCTATTTTCTCACTCAAATACTCCCGGTCTTTGTATCTCCTTTGGGTTACATTCAGCCTGGTTTAATTTAACTTGATATTATTTTATTACCTTATTTCACATCATATAAAATGTTGCCCTCTATAAAACTTACAAATAATTTCCTGGGTGTCTGGAAAGGAATCTGCCAGCTCATGTTGCCTAAGCTTACCCACATATTTACTACACAAGTCTTTTTGTTCAAGTAAAAAAAAAAAAAAAAGACAATATATCTGAAACAGAAGGGAAGCATGCCCACCTCTTAGGCTAGTGCTCAGCACTTCTGAAAGGCTAGAGCAGCTGCCTCTAGGACAGCAAGACAGTGTAGCCTGGCTTTGTAGAGTCCCAGTGTGCTTGGAAGGACCCCCTCCTATGACGTCCACACTTCCACAACACACTGAACCCTGACTCTGCTATTTTCAGAAACAGTGGATATTGAAGCCCTCCTGTAGCATTTTATATGACTTCTATTTTGGAGTGAGGTTTTCCAAAGTGTTTTTCTCCCCAACCACATCTGAGAACCTCAGTTGGTTTCGGGTACCCAGGTTAATATTCTCAGCCTCCTGCAGGGCTTGTGTCTGGGAACACAGGGGTGAGAGACCTGGTAAAGGAAATGCTGCTTCTGAGCTCTAGTGCATCATCAACCTGAACTTTTTCTTCCAAGAGTTTTTTTTCTTTTTCTCCTGTTTCCTTCCTTAAAAAAAAAAATCGGCTTAACATTTTTCATACAATATACTTCAATCATATTTTACTCTCTCCTAACTCCTCCCAGGTCCCCACCACCACCAAAGAAAAAGGAATGAAAAGTGTGGAGTCTATTTTGTGTTGGCCAGGGTCAGCTGAACACAGGGCCTGCCCTGCAATGTGGCTAATTGACTTTCCTGCTCCCAGCACATATCAGGTGTGGAGAGCTTCTTGGTAGAGGGTGGGTCTTTGTGCCCACTTCCCCTTTCTTGCTGAGATTTTTTTTTCTTCTCTGGCTTTTGCCATTTATAGCCACATACTGGGCACAAAAACTCACAGGAGCGAACTGATTAGAGATACTGAAAAACACATTGGAATTAGACTTTAAAATTCCTGAGCATGAACCTCATGTTGTCTTCTATACTTTGTCTTCTGACAATCATGTGGAAAGCTAGGGAGTTCAAATTCAAAGTATTAGTACTTGACCTAGGCATGATTCTTACCACAGAAAAAAAAAACTGCCTTACTTTGAGGAAGAACTAATGCAGTACAGTTTTAAAACTGCAGAGATGCAAGGCATTTTAGCTGACACCTGTAATCCCAGTGTATGTGAGGCTGAGGCAGCAGAAAAACTGTAAATCTGATGGGTTAAATACAGTGAGTTTTGGCACTGATAGGCAAGTGAGACTTTCTTTAAAAACAAACAGGCAAACAACAAAAGGTTAAACATGAAGACGTATCCCGAAGTTCAAGACTACCCTTATCCAAATAGTGAGTTTGAGGCCAATATGGACTATATGAGACCTGGCTCAAGAAAGCTAAAGCAACAGGACAAGCTAGATGGCTCAGTAAATGTACTTGCTGCTAAACACGGCATGCTGAGTTTGTTCTCAAGGAATCAAATAGGGAGTAGAAAAGGAATCTCAGTTTGACCTCTGACCTCTACATTCATGCTTTGGTACACTTCTCTCCCTCCAATACATAAGTGTAGAGAATTTTAATCCACCAACATGGCTACTCTGGCACGAAATCACATCCAACATCCAAAGACCTAGATCTGTGTTTTCCATCTGGAACACATACCACACATCTTTAATCCTTCTGGCTGGAATTCAGACACATGTTTAGTATACACCTTTAATTTCTAACATTGAAGGTAAAGTTAGAGGAAAGAAGCAGCCATGTTTGAAGGTGATATCTAACTGAGGAGCAAACAAAGTGGAAAATCAGAGAAAGGCTTGGTAGAATAGGTCAAAGAGATGATACACCAAACTCCCAAGGAAACAGATGGGAAGGAGGGGCTGCTTAAGAGCAGTGCAGGAGAAGTGAGCTCAGGTAATGCAGTGAAGCTCAGTCAGAGTCAGTTTAGTCAGTCAGTTCAAGTCAGTTGAGTGCCTGTAGTGCAGTTGAGTTAGTCTATGAATTTCAGTACAAGTCATCTTGAGGAAGAGTTTAAGCCAGAACAGCTAAGCTGAATCAGCCATCCAGCCAGAGTTCAGAAAGAGATAGAAAATGTGAGCTTATTCAGCCGTAAGCATCAGAGATGACAGTTCCATGTGGCAAATAAAAGTTACTTTTACAAAGAATAAGTAAATAAGTATAATAAAAAATTAAACAACAACAAATAAATTTGTACAACTGCTAAGGAAGGGGATAGACCAGAGCTCTCTCCTTGGAGCAAGTCTGGCCTTGAGTGAGAGCTAAAGTGCTGAGAAACTCAAAGCCCATTTCCAGAACGAAGACTATCTTCTGAGGTACGGAGATAATTCTACCCATGGGTAATTCTCATCAGCACCTGATAAACAACCACACTCATTTCTTTAAGACTTGATAGCTTGTTTCCTAAAGTACAGATTACTTTATAAAGAAGCTCCATGAAGTTGAAATTTATATAGGTTAGAATAAAAGGCTATGTCCTGGGTGTAGGCAAAGAAAGAGACAGCTGTGATGAGGACGTGAATCAGGCGACTTTTCAAATGCTAGAACAAATGACATGGGTAATCGGCTTTTAAGACGATACAGTTTATCTGGTCCATCATTCCGGAGGTTTCTATCTATGACTGGCTGACCCTGTTGTTATGGAGCCTGTGATGAAATAGGACATCATAGTGGGGAAAAGATGGGAAAACATAGCTGTAGCAGGGAATAGGGCATTGAGAAAGAGTCATCAAGATTTAAGAGGCTAGTTGGCTGAGGATGTCAGGAATCTCCTCCCTACCTGGACTACATGTAACAAAACACAGCATGGGGAAGCCTGTGATTCCTAGTCTTAGAAATGGGTGCTGTGTGAATGGCCTCAAAGGGGCTGTGATCCTGAGGCCAGAAGGTCATGAGTCTCAATCTGGTTCCAGGCCTCTCTGGCCCACTCCCATTCTCAGAAGCGTGTTTCTCATCTTTGTTTCTTTCTCTATCCATGTATGTGTCTCTAGTCCAGTTCTTTGCTCTGAGACAAAAGGACATAGAAATATCAGCAGATGCCCTTTGGACTCATATTCACACCTATAACACACCTAATGGCCAAGAAGTGAAAAATTAAAAGGAGGAAGTGAAAAGAGGAAGTGGCTAGACCCTATTATTCCTTCCAGTGTACAACCTCCAATGATCTTTAGGCTTTCTAAAAGGCCCCACCTCTCAAAGCCATCACTTTCTATATTAGTTACTTTTCTGTTTGTATGATAAAATACCATGATCAAACCAACTTACACTTGGCCTAACAGTTTTAGAAGGATAAGAGTTCATTATAGTGAGGAGTCATGGCAGCCAGTGGCAGACTTGTTGGTCCAAGCACAAAGCAAAGACCTTCATATATTCTCAACTGCAACCATGAAACAGAGAGACCAGTTAGATTCAAGGAGAGATTGTGAATACATGAAGCCTGTTATCGTGAATATGCGAAGCCTGCTCCCAGTGAAGTAATTTCTCCAGAAACCTGATACCTCCTAAACCTTCTGAAACAGTGTCACCAACAGAGGACCAAGTGTTCAAATAATTGATCACATGGGGGACACTTAACCCATCATTCCTCTCAATAGCAAAACAAGTGCATACTCTCCCTATAGCATACAGTCCTTTGGAAGACACAGACTATAGTGTGAGGTAGAGCTTGGGGAGAAACTGTGCTGTCCTTGCTCTTTCTTTAGTGTAGGTTAGCTCAAACTGTTTGCACTGCTCAGTAAGTATGAGTTACTAAATCAGCCCTAACAAGACCAAAACCCAGAGCACACAGAAAGCATGGGTCTCTTATAAAACATTTCCCTCTCACTTCATGCTACTTATCAACAGCTGCAATTCCTGGTGACTGGGGAGTGATTTTACCATGCGAGTTGTTTCAGATCGAGATGAAGTAAAATGAGTGAGGCCAGGATCTGCAGCTAGACTCCTTTGCAGCGATTTCCTTCTGTGACTCTACTTCATCCTTCACATCAGCCTGGCTCAGAAAGACCTTCCTCACAGAACCCCAAATCTATAAGGGAAGCCTTAATAATACTGGTCTTTTTCAAAGGCGGTCATCTTCTTCACATAACACAATGCTAAAATAATAACCTGAATGTTTCTCCTCTCCGAGAACCAGAAGTTCAAAACAAGGATCATTGGCAAGGGATTTGATTAGCTACAATACCACCATCAAACCACATGTATAACTTTACATGTGTTTCTATGTAGCTGCCTCCAATAACTCCATAGTGGGTTTTTTTGTTTTGTTTTGTTTTGTTTTTTTCTTACTTAACTTTTACTTTTTTTCCCAAGGAATGGCTGGGCCTGTCACTTCAAGATTCATTTCTGATGCTTTTCAAGTCACGATGTCTCTTTAGATATTCAACAAAACTGACTCATCCAAATTCTCCAAGGAATCATGTTTGTTGTTTGCCAGAGAACTCTTCAGGCTTATCTGTTAGCATGGTTGTGTATGAGCATGGCTTTTACTGTACTCCTAAGGAAAACAGGAGGTTTTTTGTTTTTGTTTTTGTTTTGTTGTTGTTGTTGTTGTTTTAAATTGTGTGAAAAGGAGGGAAGAGGAAAGGGAAGCAGGGAAGATCTAAGTGGAACTCACAGGAAACACTTTAGCTGGAAAGTCAGGTTATAATTATGAAGAGGGAGCTTCCCATTTGATCACCAAGCCCTCGGCTAAAGGAGGGGTCCTTTGTGTTCATCCAGGAAGAAGAGAGGTATTTACTTAAGCCATAATGTGAGGCACAGAACCAGGCCCAGGTGTGAGCTTCCAACATTAGGTAGAAATCCAAGAATTCTAATATAGTCACTCATAAAGACAACCATGCATGCTCTATATCACTGCTGTGGAGCTGATGATCTACTGAAGTCCAGACATTTCTTGATAGTTTCTTGTTTTAACTCTAAAACTCTTGAGAGTAGTACCTTTTATCCCATAATAACAATATAAGGTCGCCATCTGAATATCTGAATCATATCACTGGTAAGTACCTCAGTTTAATAAGTAATGAGGGGAGACCCGACTATTTGAACCTTCCAAAACAGTGACTCTGACTCCATAGTTCCAGCAGGGCACAGCAGGGTCCACATTCTGTACAGCTGAATGGCTTCTTGGTGAAGGCTACTCCAGAACAATTGGCCCACAAACCACACAAACAGCAAGACAAATGTGGGCTGCATAGGGTGACCACAGGCAGCCGGCCCTGGAGATGTTCAAGGGAAAGCAGAGTTCATAAATCTTCATTTTAACCATCTGTAGTGGTTCATATTGATAGTCACTTTGATAAGATGTAAAATCATCTAGGAGACAAACCTCTGAGCAAGCCTGTAAGAAAGTTTCTAGATTGAGTTGAGGTGAAATGAGCCATCATAAGTGTAGTCAACAACATCCCATAGGCTGGGGGCCCTGAATGGATAAAGAGAGGAAAATAAGCTGAGAACCTGTACCCATCATTCTCTGATTTTGGACTCCAGGTTCATTGTGACTGTTTTAAGTTCTTGCTACTGTACCTTCTCCACCACAACAGAGTGTGACCTTCAACTGTGGGATAAAAATAAACCTTTCCTTCCTTAAGTTACTTTGTTGGATATTTGGTTCATCAGAGAGAAAAAGCAATGAACATACGATTCGCTGGGAGCTCATTCATAATAAGAGCAGTGAGAAGTAGCCAAGGGTATGTGATCCAGCTCTTTAGGTTTTCAGGAGGCTTCAGGATCCACGTGAACAATTTGAGACCCAAGGGTACTTCTCAGCCATGCATGAGAGCCAGGAATTATGGGTGAGCTCATTGTGACCAGAGTGGTAACAACACACTGAAGGGCCAGAGAGACTAATTCACAGTCCAGCCTAGAGAATCAATTTAGGAAGCTTCTAAGAGGACATGGAACTTCACAAAACTTCTTCCCTTCACATGAGACTTAGACTTTCAGTATCTGAGCTCAGCATTCAGCTGAACTGGGGAAATGGAAGGAAGAGGATGAATGTTCCCAGTGACCTAATGCATGAACATGCTATAATTAATCAGAGATATGGAACATTCATTTCCACAGGTCAGCAGTTGCTTTGGGGTAGAGCTGTGTCTTATGTACTTTACAATCTTCATCAGTTTCCTCAGGAAAGGTCCCAATGCTATCCTCTATTGTTGTCTAAAGAGTTTTTACAAGCTACTGCTTTCTAAAGTATCTAAAGCTCTTGGTTTAAAATCTAGGTAAGAACTATTCAGTTGGTAGGGTCTTTCCAGAGCATGCACAAAAGCCCTGGGTTCCATTCCCAACACAGGACAAACTATATAGGTCATGCATACCTATAATTCCAGAATTTGGCAGGTAGAGGTCAGAGGATTCAAAGTTTGAGGGCATCCTTGGCTACCTAAAGAATTTAAGACTAACCTCTTGTAGGCAGGCAAGGCTTCCAGTAGCAGAACTAGAGTGCATTTGGTTGAATTTTTGGCCAAAGGAGTACCCAAATAACCCAGCCCAATGTTAGGACAGAGGGTTATTCTCCACAAACAGTCATCAAGGCCCCATTGTCAAGGACAAAAATCCAGCTCACTGAATGTGAAGAGTTTAGCCTGGTGCCTGCATGGAGATGTCACCCCTACGTTCTAGTCTATTTAGTGCAAAAAGGCACGCTGCTGGCTACCAAAACATGGATAGCAACCCAGCCACAAAACCGTTGATGGATAATCTGTCCTATCTGCAAGATGTGTTGAAACAATGGTGGCAAAGAACTAGTAGGAGTAGGCCAACCAATGTCTGATTTGATTTGAGGTTTGTCCTGTGGTCATTGAAAAGGCTTTCTCCAGCAACAGATGGCAGTGGATTCAGAGACCCATCATCAGATATGTAGACAGAGTCTAAATTGGGGCTTTCTATTGGGTCCCTCTCTTCGGAGATTAGGGAATCCCAAAAAAGTGGTGGTGATAGAAAGGTTGTAGGATTTAAAGGCAACAGAGGACACCAGGAGAACATGCCCTGCTGAATCAAGTAAATAAGACACTTGTGGGCCCAAAGAGCCTGAAGCAACAAGCACAGGGCCTGCATGGTCTGTTACAGGTCCTCTTCATACACATTGTGACTGTCAGCTCCGTGTTTTGTGGGCCTCCTAACTTCAGGAGCAGGTGTTTCTCTAACTTCTTTTTCCTGCTTTTAGAATTCCTTTCCTTCTGTTGGATTTTGTTGTTGTTTCACTTTGGGTTGAGGATTTTTATCTTGTCTTACTGTATTTTGTTTTGTTGTAGTGAGCCTCAGTCAGAGAGGACTCCTGCTCCTGCCTACTTGGAGACACCTTTATCTGCAGTCTTTGTTTCTGTAACTGAGATGATTTATCGAAAGCAGGAGGAAGAATGTCCTTTAGTATAGACTCCAACCCAATGTGTAGAGCCCTAACAGGACTCAAAATTGGTGCTCAGAAATAAGATGTTTGCTAATGAGCCATAAGGTGTAATCTGTGATTTTTATATCCACACTTCATATCAAAGAGCAGAGGAAAGCTGTTGAGATGAGAGATTGGTCCAGTGAAGGATGAACAGAGGCTTTGTATTCCATTCTGTTTGGCGTTTTATTTCCTCAGCTTCAGACAGACTTCAGTTCACTTGCAGTGTCTATGATGGATACAAGCTTTAAGGAGAAGCCAAGCACCCACACGTCTCCCTTTCCAGCAGTTATTACTGTGGCTCCAATTCTCATACCACCTCATCTGACACTTGTCCCTTCTGGTCTGTGGGGAACTGACCCCCAGCCCTGGATGGCCAGCAGTCCTGTGATCTACTGAACTATCAACTGGTCTTGTCTTGGGAATGCATGAAAGTCACAGGAAGCAAATCACAGCAGCCATAGTGGCCATAGAGGGCCCGGAAAAGTCAGAACTTGTTCCTTATCCCATAGATCCTCTCCATTCCCTCTTAGCTATGGCACTGTCTTCTTACTTCACCTGCTTTTCAGATAAAGAAGAAATAGAGAATTGCTATGTGAGACTCCTTGTGGAAATATTTATACAAATATACAAGCTATATTAGCCTTGAAATTCTGCGCTAACAGTGTATATAAAGATGTAAGTGAACAAAGTTGATACCTAAGATTTAACAGCATAGTTAGAAAAACAACATTTAATTATTAAACACACAGTCACCTATAAATAACAACACTAAAAGCTATAATCTATTGGAAGGAAAACAGCACAGGCACAAGCAGAAGCCCCCAGAGTTAGGTCCTCAACAGCTACCTCTGGCTATACTGCTTGTTGTGGTCTGTGTACCTGGTCACTTTGAAATGGGACTGCTTTTGCTATGATGAAAGACTTCATAGAAGCACAAGGCAGAGATCCAAAGCAGCTGGCCTAATTTGCTAAACACAAATACCACGTTCTGGAATAGAGCATGTTCTACACACATCTTTTCTAAAGGAAGACTCATTCACCAGAATAGACCATATGATATGCTTCCTAGTAATCATAATACAGAACATAATACAGAATAACGTAATATGGAAAGTTATTGAGCAATTGGCAATAAAACAATGCTAGTTTTTTTAGCTATATACTATAAATCAGATCCCACAAAATACTGGGACAGACAGCTGACAGTGAGACAGAATGTCAGTCAATGAACTGGAAAGAACTAATTCCAACTAATTTTCAATTTCACATCACCCCGTTGCATCCTCAGAAAGAGTCTCTGATTAGCCCAGCTTGGGGTGCATGCCTCTTATGTGGTTTACCATGCCAAAGGACACAAATGAGCTCAGAAAAAAAAAAAAAAAAAAAAAAAAAAAAAAAAAAAAAAAAAAAAAAAAAAAAAAAAAAACCTTTAGGAGATATTGCTGTGTTTCTGCAGGACAAGGCTCTGTTTTGTCTCACTGATGCTCCAAGAAAATAAAAACATCAGGAAAGGAAAAAAAATGCCCAAACTCAGGGAGGTTGAGTGGGGTTACCTAGTTCATATAACTACAAATGCCTGTTTATGTTCAAGACAGAGCACCCCAGGTATGGTGTGTATTATTATACATCTTTGTGTGTGTGTGTGTGTGTGTGTGTTTGTGTGTGTGTACATGTGTGGAGATACATGTTCATACTGTGCATACACAAGGAGACATAGAGACCATAAGTCAACTTTGGGAGTTTCTAGCTAGTCACTATCCATTCTTTTTTTGAGATGGGGTTCCATTTGATGTGGATCTTGCTGATTAGGTTAGGCTGATTTTCCAGTGAGCTACAGAGATCTGTCTGTCTTTACCTCCCCAGCTCTGAGATTCTAAGTGTGCACTACTATGTGTGATTTTTTTTTTAAAGCACGGGACTTGAGGATTAAACTCAGATCCTTAATTTTGATGAACAAGCACCTTTTCCCAGTGACCTATGTTTCTAGTCCCAGGTACCTTGTCCTTGGTCCTGGTCCCTAGTGCCCTATCACTTCTCCCTTTGAAGCTGTCACATGGAAGGTGGAGAACTGAAATAATCCTCATATTTTAGATGGAAAAACCAATCAATTTTATCTCACTCTCCTCCACTAATACAAAAATTCTTTTGATAAACCAGGATTCATAAATGATAGGGTATGTCAAGTAATAAAAGGATAGATAGATGATAGATAGATAGATAGATAGATAGATAGATAGATAGATAGACAGATGATAGGTTGATAGATAAAATGGTAGATAGATTAGATAGATAGGTTAGATGATAGATAGATGGATGGATGAATGGATGGATGGATGGATGGATGGATGGATGGATGGATGGATGGATAAATGGATAGATAGGTAGGTAGATGGATAGATAGATCTATAGATAGATAGATAGATAGATAGATAGATAGGTAGGTAGATAGATAGATAGATAGATAGATAGATAGATAGATAGATAGATAGATGGATAGATAGATAGGTAGGTAGGCAGGTAGAATGAATAAATATAGTAAAAATTTGGAAGACACAGTCTGGTTTGCACTGCCACTTTTGCCACAACTGTGAAAATGTAATTACCTCATGCAGCTAAGGCAACTGGCAGGAGGCTTCGCCCCAATTAATTGTTTCATGCATGTCGTGCATTAAAATGTGATTATTAGGGAACATATTCAATTGTGATAAATGAGTTTTTTAAAATAGTAATTGAATATAATTATGAAGACTTTCTGATAAGCAGAGATTTCCTACATTTCTTTAAACACCGAGTATGAGCATTCTTTACCCATGAAAGTAGACTGTCAGTAAGTAGTTGCTCTGAATTGAACCATTCCCTAAAGGTTTAGGAAGTTAGTGGGGGAAAAGTCTCAGAAAATTCCTGAATGTTACACAAGTCACAATGCCCCTCCCTGAGGTTATATAAGCAGGAATGATTGCTGGAAAGAATTGCTGGACCAAGTGAGCTGAGGCTGCTACACCTGTAAGCTGTGAGCTGAGCTCCAGGGTTGCAAATTCATGAAGCTGCAGCTGCCTTTGAGGCACCCATGCTCCTGTATGTAACTCCTCACCCACATTCCTGTAAACAATACTGATGAAGTTGCTGGTTTGCCAAGCTGGACTTGGGTGGAGTCACTTCTTTGGTCTTTAATCATGCTCTATCTGAAGTCACACAAGAATAACAAAAGAGAAAAAGAAAAACACAAAATAGTAACCATTAGTTACATTTTAATTTTAAAAAATTTCAAAAACCAAATTACCAGATTTTTTTTCATCAAAAGAACCACTCAGGAGAAGGAAAGAATGTAGAAAACACTGTCATTATATGACAATGTTGAGGGGGCTCTTACTTAGCACACAATTAGTTAGTTATTCATGTAGTTATCTGGTGTTGGACAGAGGAGGTGCAAAGAGAAAGCATGTCTTACCTCACTGTTTCTGAGTGCTGGTTGTCTCTGGTTTGGTTGTCTCATGGGATGGAGATAGGACTATTGGGAGCTGTGTTCAATTCAGATCCTCACACTTAAAGCTCTCATCTCTCCCATGTGGCTGTGAAAATCATAAGGTACTTGCTGGCTGCTGGCTGGAAACATCAGTTTCTTATAATGCATCGTTCCCCTTAGGACAGCTTAGAAAATGACAGGAGAAAGGAGTGGAGAGGAAGGAGAGAGGAAAGGAAGAGAGGGAGGGGCAAAGGAGGGAGTAGGGAAATATGAACCACTGTCTTTTTATAGCTCAACATCAGAGGTCATTTCTCATTACTTCTTCAGTGTCTTGTTCACCAGAAGTAAGTCCCTAGATTCTATTCACACTTCCGTGAGAGAAATTTCAAGGTGTGAACACAGGAAGTGAGGTAATAGAGGCCATCTTAGCAGGTCATAGAAGCTATCTTGATAATTGTCTACTGCACTGAAAAATTAGTGAAAGACAGATACCACAATGGCAAAATGGACAAGAAAATGAAAGAACGTTTTTATAAAGAAGACATGTCCATCATCCATAATGATTTGGATATAACTGTATATCTGGTCCTGACTCAAGCACTAGCTATCATGTTTTCCCATAATGATACATTGTATCATTAAACTATAAACCAAAATAGCTCCTTCCTTCCTTGAGTTGCTTTTGGAGGCATCTGGTCCCTGCAATGAGAAATGTATCTTACATAATGACCAGAAGGAAGATATGAAAGTGGCTTCTGGAAATAGAGAAAGGAGAATATGAAGTCTAAAAATAGAGAGAGAAGAGCAAGAATGTTGAGTAATTTATTAGTTGTGTTTTAAAATTTTAAATATACTGTCATGTTGGTCTCATGATGCAAAACAAGTCTCTCAAGTCTATAGATCTGGGAAACAGCATTCTGGCTGAAGAGTGCCAACACATTCAGTGTCCAGTGCTGTGCACAGAATAAACATGAATGAAGAAAAGAAAACGGGCTGGAGAGATGGCTCAGAGGTTAAGAGCACTGAATGTTCTTCCAGAGGTCCTGAGTTCAATTCCCAGCAACCACATGGTGGCTTACAACCATATGTAATGGGATCTGATGCCCTCTTATGGTGTGTCTGAAAACATTGACAGTGTACTCAGATATATAAAATAAATAAATCTTTAAAAATTAAAATACTGTTTCTCAGCTGAGCATGGTGGCTCATGCCTTTTAAAAATGGCTAGAGAGCTGGCTCAGTGGTTAAGAGCACTGATTGCTCTTCCAGAGGTCCTGCATTCAATTCCCAGTAACCACATGATGGCTCACAACCATCTGTAATGAGATCTAACACCCTCTTCTGGTGTGTATAAAAACAGCTAAAGTGTACTCATAAAATAAAATAAATAAATAAATCTTTTTTAAAAAGAAAGAGAAGAAAACATCTAAGCAATAAATGTATGAGACAATGTGAAGCCATACAAAGGCCACAGAAGAAGAGTTTAGGAAGAATTTGGCCACTCACACACTTTTGAGACTTCATAGAAGCTAGGGCTTAGAGTGAAACTTCATGTCCATGCCATCTTATCCCAGTTTCAAACATTCATTTTTAATCATACAAATGAAGAGTCTCTTGGAGAAACTACATGGTGGAAGGTAAGTGAAGAGAGAGTTTTCTGTGTGTGAGGTAGAATGCTCATGTCCTCGAGATTCCTAACTGACACATTTCTACTGCTCCCTCCATTCCCTGACATAACACTCATCTGGCTTTTTGTGCAATTTGAAGAGTCCTACTTTTCCTCTTCTCTTTCTTCTTTCTTTTTTTTTTTTTTTTTCAGCCTCAGCATTGAAGCATTATAAACAAACACAAGTGAAAAACAAAGTAGCTATACTGACTTCATTCAGGGGTAGTAAGTGTTTGTAACCATTCAGTCATAGCATTCAAACATTCTGACAATAAACAACATTCTGGCTAAACATTCAGAGAGGTTCAAAGGGTTTTCCAGTGACCAACAGCAACCCTTTTTAATAGTCTTATTGTTCATGGTAAATGTCTGCCTAAAGGGGTCTCATTTGGTGTTCCACCCCTTTTAAATTTTTCTTCAAACTTTGTAGGCAACTCTCTTTAGAATGAACACTTTTTGCACGTTTCCATTGTTAAGACTAGAAACCAGTGAAATGTCTTAGAAAATGCTGCCCTTCACCCCATGTCAGTTAAGAAAGGCTGTTGTGAGTACCTACCTTTGTTTAAGATTCGAAATTATTAGTTTTAAATCAGAATTGGTATTTGACATCAAACATTAAGTATTCATAGTTTTAAAGTAGTCTGTCTCAGGAAAATGCTAAATGGTAAAATAATACCTGCTCTGTCCTGTTTGCTGTACATCAATGAATGGGCCTCCGGGTTGGACTCACATGGTGAAAAGTGGTAGGTCTTTCCCAATGCCTTGTTTTCTGTAATGTATTCAGTTCCTATACACAGGTGTCAGTTTTGAAAATGAGTTGTGAGGTTTTAGTTGTATGCATTTATTTACTGTGTGTATGTGTAGTGCATGTGTATGTGTGGCTGTGCAAGGCTTGTGTGTGGAAGGCAAAGGACAAGTTGAGAAAGTCAATCCTCTTCTTCCACTTTGCTGGCTTTGGGGGATTGAACACTGTGCCTTTTCCACTGAGATGTCTCTGCCAGCCCCATGGATGTTATTTTTGAAGCCAGCTTCATTGATTAGTAGATGTTGTGGAGCCACAGAGGCATATCTGTGAAATATTTAGTTGGATGGGTCTTTTCTAGCAATTTCCATTTTTTTTTTTAATCAGGAGAAAAATCGAAGCTATTTTCAATGCAAAAGCAAACTCTGAACAGCACCCACTAGAATTAGTAAAGCAACATTTCATCAGAAAATCACCTGCAAAATTTAGAGCACAATTTACAATTACTAATTGGTGTGTTAAATGGATGCATTCAGAAAGTAGCAAGGGGGATGAGTCAATACTTCCAAAAGAACCTTAATTTCAGGATTTCCTGAGTGAGTGCTTCAAATTACCAGCCTTCCTCCCCATTAGTGCCCGGGTTAGAGAAGTCAGCTCACCCAGACGTTTGTTGTGTGCATAATTTCAAAATGAATAAATACTACTCTGGAAATCACTCTGGTTCGTTTTGCCAAAAGCAACACCCTTTCTGGGCATGCAGCCACTAGATACTCACCCTACTTTCTTTGTGACTGTGAAACCCTGAAACATTGTTTGCAGGTCTATCAAAGGACTCATCGAGTCAGAGGATGATCAGGGAGAATGTGTCAGCCATTAAAATGTAGAAAGGTGAGATCAAAATAGCGAAGATGTGCAGCTTTTATCTCAGTTTGCTGCAAGCAGCTTTTCGCCCTTCGAGCTAAGGATGGCATCCTATCATGGCTCAGTGCTCTGCTGTGGGGAGCAGTCCTCTTCTTACCATCTCTCAGTTGTCCTTGAGTGTGTTTGTAAAGCAGCTGCTGTCCATTTTCAGCTTCTACCCACCTACCAAGCCAACTCACTCATACACAGACCTTGAACTTGAGCTAGCCGGTGTAATTTGTACAGCTACAGTGAATGGCACTGGGTGGGGAATGGGGGCTCTGTCCCTGTTCTGACTCTATCCTAGATGCTCCATCTTCTTATGATGGAAGGTCCAACAGACCGCAGTTTGTAACAGGAAGTTCTGAAGAGTGCAGCTTGTCAAGGGACCTGGTGCTCTCTTTTCCATTCTGACATAGTTTGAATAACAAAAACAAAAAAACAAAACCACAACAACAAAAAACCTTTCCCTTAAATTCTCATGTGCTTAAAGGCCTGGTCTCTAATGCAGCATGTTCAAGGATGGTGCTTTGGGATGGTTATTGAGCTGTGGGGGTTCTGACTTCATCAGTGGATTCATCTTTGATCAGTTCTTAATTGAATGGCACCATTGGGAGGAGGTAGCAACTTTTGGAGATTGGACTTAACTGGAAGATGAAGGTCCCAAGGTATGCCTTGGGGACACATCTTTGTCCTGACCCCAGCTACCTCACCAATCAGCTCCTTAGAAATTTGCTGCTTTGGAGATATAGCCTATTTGGGTCCCCAGACACCACAAGGACCAGGGTACAGCAGTGTTTAATTGGAAGCTCAGCATTGAGGAGGCACAGATAGGTGAATCCCTGGGCTCACAAGGCAGCCAGTTTAGTCTAATAGACAAGTTTAGACCAGTAAAATGTCATTTCTCAAAACAAGGTAGATGGCACTTGAGGAACAACAGCTGAGGTCCAATGAGCTTTACACACACACACACACACACACACACACACACACACACACACACACACACACACACAAATTGTTTCATAGATCTTTGGACAGTTTCTCTCCCAATCTCCAGTGTTTCTTCTTCTGACCCACTGAGGTCTGCACTATGTCCCTCCTGTCTCCTGCCTCCTGCCTGCTCAGCATGATGCTGATATAGCACTGCCTGTGATTTGTGGTTGCCTGGACCTGTTTGGACAATATTATGACAGAGCAGGATCAACACAGCCCCAAGGAGAGTCTGTAAATGAGTTTTCATCTTGCATGAACATGAAATTTTCTGATCTTTATCCTAATTGAAATAGAAAAGCATTCATTTTATAGACCAATGTCCCTGCCCAGTGGATCTGAGGCCTCATTTGCTGGCCTTTGCTGGGACACCATGATTGGCATCGCAGCCATAAAGGGAGCTAGGACTCCATTGGGTTGGTGATATATGAAGTCATCACCCTGGATCTACACACTTTCTGTAGAGACAAAACTGCCAACTTACACATATCTATGGATCAACACTTTTTAGAACACCAGTCTGCCATCAGATGCCCTTGGCACCTGAGAATTCTATCTGACATTCCTTGTTATAAAAAGTTTCCTCTGTAGGCCAAAGGGCTATTACAAGTGTGAAGTGTGTTAATTCCAATGATGCCCAGAGGAACTGACTCACAGCAGGAGTAGGTTACCAGCTGCAACCGGTATTAAGTCAAGACTCCCTTATCAGTTTCTTAACCTCCCTGACCTCTCTCCAGCAAGGGGCCATGTGGAAAAGGCTTTGTGTCTATCAGACTCTGTAGCCAATCACTTTTCAGAATGTCTGTGTCTGCTTTGTCCCTTTGTTCAACATGTGACCGCACTGCTGAAGCAGTTGGAGAAATCTCACAGGGTCAGTTTGGATTCAGCTACCACTGATGGCAAAATGCCTGAGAATCAGCTCATGCTTGTGGCAGGGGCAGCAGGAGTAGAAACAGGGAGAAGAGCAAGAGGAGCAAGAACAATAGGAAGAACAGAAACAGGAGCAAAAGGAGCAGCAGGAGAAGCAGGAGCAACAGGAGCAGGAGGAGCAGCAGTAGCAGCAGGAGCAGCAGGAGCAGCAGAAGAAACATGACCAGAGGGAGTAGAAGGAGCAGCAGGAGAAGCAGGAGCAACAGGAGCAGCAGGAGCAGCAGGACCAGCAGGAGAAACATGAGCAGAAGGAGTAGAAGGAGCAGCAGGAGCAGCAGGAGCACCAGGAGAAGCAGGAGCAGAAGGAGTAGCAGAAGCAGAAGGAGCAGAAGGGGCAGCAGAAGCATCAGGAGAAACATGAGCAGAGGGAGTAGAAGGAGCAGCAGGAGCAGCAGGAGCACCAGGAGAAGCAGGAGCAGCAGGAGCAGAAGGAGCACCAGGAGAAGCAGGAGTAGCAGGAGCAGAAGGAGCATCAGGAACAGCAGGAGCAGCATGAGCAGCATGAGCAGCAGAAGCAGCAGGAGAAACATGAGCAGAGGGAGTAGAAGGAGCAGCAGGAGGAACAGGAGCAGCAGGAGCAGAGGAGCAGCAGGAGCAGAAGGAGCAGCAGGAGCAGCAAGAGCAGCAGGAGCAGAAGGAGTGGCAGAAGCAGAAAGAGCAGCAGGAGAAGCAGGAGCAGCAGGAGAAGCAGGAGCAGCAGGAGCAGCAGGAGCAGAAGGAGTGGCAGAAGGAGCAGAAGGAGCAGCAGGAGCAGCAGGAGCAGAAGGAGTGGCAGAAGCAGAAAGAGCAGCAGGAGAAGCAGGAGCAGCAGGAGAAGCATAAGCAGCAGGAGCAGGAGTGGCAGAAGGAGCAGAAGGAGCAGCAGGAGCAGCAGGAGGAACAGGAGCAGCAGGAGCAACAGGATCAACAGGAACAGCAGGAGCAGCAGGAGCAGCAGGAGCAGAAGGAGTAGCAGAAGCAGAAGGGGCAGCAGGAGAAGCAGGAGCAGCAGAAGCAGAAGGAGCAGCAAAAGCAGCAGGAGCAGAAGGAACAGAAGGAGCAGCAGGAGCAGCAGGAGTAGCAGGAGCAGCAGGAGCAGCAGGAGCAGCAGGAGCAGCAGGAGCAGCAGGAGCAGCAGGAACAGAAGGAGCAGGAGCAGAAAGAGAAGCAGGAGCAGCAGGAGCAGAAGGAGCAGCAAAAGCAGCAAAAGCAGCAGGAGCAGCAGGAGCAGCAGGAGCAGCAGGAGCAGCAGGAGCAGCAGGAGCAGCAGGAGCAGCAGGAGCAGCAGGAACAGAAGGAGCAGAAGGAGCAGAAAGAGAAGCAGGAGCAGCAGGAGCAGAAGGAGCAGCAGGAGCAGAAAGAGTAGCAGGAGTAGCAGCAGGAGCAGCAGGAGGAACAGGAGCAGCAGTAGGAACAGGAGCAGCAGGAGCAGCAGGATCAACAGGAGCAGCGGGAGCAGATGGAGTAGCCAGAGCAGAAGGAGCAGCAGGAGCAGCAAAAGCAGCAGGATCAGCAGGATCAGCAGGAGCAGCAGGAGCAGCAGGAGCAGCAGGAGCAGAAAGAGTAGCAGCAGGAGCAGCAGGAGCAGCTGGAGGAACAGGAACAGCAGTAGGAACAGGAACAGCAGGAGCAGCAGGATCAACAGGAGCAGCGGGAGCAGATGGAGTAGCAGGAGGAGAAGGAGCAGCAGGAGCAGCAGGAGCAGCAGGAGTATCAGGAGCAGAAAGAGCAGCAGGAGCAGCAGGAGCAGCAGGAGCAGCAGGAGCAGCAGGAGCAGCAGTAGGAACAGGAGCAGCAGGAGCAGCAGGATCAACAGGAGCAGCGGGAGCAGATGGAGTAGCCGGAGCAGAAGGAGCAGCAGGAGCAGCAAAAGCAGCAGAATCAGCAGGAACAGAAGGAGCAGCAGGAGCAGCAGGAGCAGAAGGAGCAGCAGGAGCAGAAGGAGCAGAAGGAGCAGAAGGAGCAGAAGGAGCAGAAGGAGCAGCAGGAGGAACAGGAGCAGCAGTAGGAACAGGAGCAGCAGTAGGAACAGGAGCAGCAGGAGCAGCAGGATCAACAGGAACAGCAGGAGCAGCAGGAACAGCAGGAACAGCAGGAGTAGCAGAAGCAGAAAAATCAGCAGGAGCAGAAGGAGCAGAAGGAGCAGCAGGAACAGCAGGATCAGAAGGAGCAGCAGGAGTAGCAGAAGCAGAAGCAGCAGCAGGAACAGCAGGATCAGAAGGAGCAGAAGGAGTAGCAGAAGCAGAAGGAACAGCAGGAGAAGCAGGAGCAGCAGAAGCAGAAGGACCAGCAAAAGCAGCAGGAGCAGAAGGAGCAGCAGGAGCAGCAGGAGCAGAAGGAGCAGCAGGAATAGCAGGAGCAGAAGGAGCAGTAGGAGAAGCAGGAACAGCAGAAGCAGCAGGAGCAGAAGGAGCAGAAGGAGCAGAAAGAGAAGCAGGAGCAGCAGGAGCAGCAGTATCAACAGGAGCAGCGGGAGCAGATGGAGCAGCAGGAGCAGCAGGAGCAGCATGAGCAGCAGGAGCAGCAGGAGCAGCAGGAGCAGCAGGAGCAGCAGGAGCAGCAGGAGCAGCAGGAGTATCAGGAGAAGAAGGAGCAGCAGGAGCTGCAGAAGCAGAAGGAGCAGCAGGAGCAGCAGGAGCAGTACGAGCAGCATGGTGATTTTTACAAGGATGCTCTTTTTACTTCCTAACCCATGGGCCCTGAACAGGACCTTAGTTGGCTTTAGTCAGCAAGCCATAGCCAGGCTCACCCAGTGTTCCATATTGCTGAATAAAAATTTATGCTGGCAGAGCTGTTCTTGTTCATTCTTTCTACTTCTTCTCTTTCTACCTGCCGGGGGTAACCTAGACATGTGGCTTACCATTTCTGCCAAGCTTGGGTTTTGCTTGTTTTGAGACAGGGTTCCATAAAGCCCAGGCTTTGTACTTACCTCTGATACCCCTGACTCAACCTCCCAAGTGCAGGAATTGTAGGCATGTACCACCATGGCAGGTTCATGGAGTTCTAGGAGATGGGACTCAAGGCTTCATGTATGCTAGGCAGGTATTCTACCACTAGATCTATATTCTCAACACACTTCTCATATACTAATTGTGTTCTTCTAGATCACCAGACTACCAAAACAGGGTTAAATGGGGAAGGTTTCTATGAAAGAAATTGTATTCGAGCAAAGAATTGCAAAAGAGCCCAGGAAAATGGGGGAAGACGTCAAATTGGATGGCAAAATTGAACCCAGGTCAAAGGCCAAGGGGAGGCTGGGTAACACCTTACCAGCCTGACAAGCTCTCCAAGAAGGCTCCTCTGACTGGCAGATGTCTTGATTTCTTAATCTTAATCTGTTCAGAAATGGAGTTTTCTGTGTCTAAGAAGTTTGATTTAGAACTGTCCCTCCCACTCCATAAGTGCATGCCATCTAGTTATGGAGTAGAAACTTCAGAGTGTCTGCAAGGGCAGGGGATGGGCTTCTGGACATGAAACAGTGGCCTTCAGAGCTGTATCTCTTGTGCTCTTTATCCCCTCTACACTGTGGTGTGTGCAAAGAACAATTTCATGGCTGCCATTGGATTCAATGCAATTTCAATCAACATCAGAAGTTCTCTGTCTGCCTCTCTCTTTCTCTCTGTCTCTGTCTCTCTCTGTCTCTCTGTCTCTCTCCCCTCTTTCCTCTTACAAAATTCACACATTAGGACCAAAGAAATGGCTCAGTAGTTAAAAGCATATGTTACTCTTACAGAGAACCCAAATGTAATTAGCGTCAACACAAGGTAGCCCACAAGCACTTATAACTCTAGTTCCAGGGTATCCAACACCCTCTTCTAGCCAACTTGTATACCTGCACTCATAAGCACAGACATAAATAAAAAAGGATTTAAAAACCAACAACAATGACCAAACAAGAGAATTTGACAAGCTGATCTTAAAATGCATACTGTATTATAAAATATGTAGGTTCCTACAGCAATCTGATAAAAGAACAAAGTTGGATGGCAGGGATGGTCCAAGCTGTCAGGGATCACTCTCATTATAAAGCTAGAACATTGCATGCAAGTATAAATTGGTAAGGTCAGCTTGCCAGTCTGCAGCACAAATGCAGACCCATGCCCATTGTGTCTTGGCTTGTACAAAAGGCACAAAGCTTGCTTAAGGGACAGAACATCTTTCTTTCAACGAATTCATTGGGACGCCTACATGCTGACACACAAAAGCTTTGACCCTGTCCTCACATCACACATCAAAGAAACTCAAAACGGGTCACAGATGTAGATGAAAATCAAACCTAGGAAATGTTTAGATGAAAACATGAGACCATCTTTGTAAACATGGGTTGGCAAAGATTTCTTAAGGCATAAAAATTATGAATTACAGAAAAAGCTACAAAAAATTATACTTTATACAAAGCTGAAGATGTTTGCTTTTGAAATATATTGGTATAACGATGTCAAGTCCTCCAGATGGAAACTAGGAGAAATGTTTGCATAGCCTGTATGGGTAGAGCTAAAGAAGACATGCTGGTAAGATATGCTGAAGACCTGGACACAGGATGATCATGAGACTGTCAAAAAGCTCATGCAAATCAGATGGGGGAAGTTGCATTGTCTACATTTTTAATGGAGAAAGATTTTAACAAGATACTTCATCAAAGAGAATACATGAGCCCCAAATAACAAGAACACATGCCCAGATGAATAGCCAGGAAAATGCAGTCTTATCTTGGGGGATGAACCCTCCCCACAGGAACATTCTCTCATTCAGTTGGCTGCAGCACCAAGTGATACAAGGACTTGAGAAGGTGGAGTCCCCTACCTTGTTGAGGAAAGCAAAATGCCACAATACTTTTGGAAAGCAATTTTACAGTTTCTCCAAAAGTTAAAGGGAGAGATGCTGTGGAATCAGGGGAGCTTCCTCAGGTCTCCATATTTCCTAAAGAAATAAAAAATGAAAAGATTTGCACATAAACTTGTAAACTAATGGTTGAGGCAGCTTTATTTGTAGTAGTCCCAAATTAGAAGCAACCTACATTTTTAATATCTACAGGGTCACATGACAGAACTACTCAAGCACAACTGGTGGGAGAAACTACTGCTGAGCCCAACCACACAGGCAGACCTCAAAGGGATTTATTCTAAGTGAGTGAGACTAGAAAGAAATGACCTAGTGAGCCTATGGAACCCCAGTAAAGGAAGTAGGGCAGCAGGGAACTTTTTCAAAGTGATAGGTATAGTCTGGAGATCCTGGGGTGGTGGCTGTTAAACAGCTTCATCTAACTTAGCTACCTAAACTCATGGAACTTGGTTGAACATGGTTACACAGGTTTATCATCCCAGTTACCCACAAAGTTGAGGCAAGAGGATTGTGAATTCAAGCCCTCGAAGTGGGTTGCAGAGTGAGTTTAAGAACAGCCTGGGTAACTTAGTGAGACCTTGTCTCAAAATAAAAAGCTGAAATGCACTCTTGGATGTGGCTCAGTGTCAGCCTTTGTTTAGCATATATATGGAGACCCCTGGGTCCAATCTCCTGGAGCTGCTAGGGGAAAAGATAAACCATGTTGAGTTTTACTTGTATAATTGTTGTTTTATATTGCCTATGAATCAAAGGAGCTGGTTTTTAGAAAGCAAGAGAAAGTAAAAACAACTTCAGGAACATGAAATGAAACTTGGAATGATATTAGTAAAAAATGACCCTTAGTTAATGGTCCACACATTCCGTGCTCAGGTTTCTAATGGCTACCTTGAAAGTGGAACTCTTGTCATTTGCACTGTTTATTGTTTTTGATTCCAAGACACCCACTCCCTTTGTGCAAGACTCAGTAGAGACTCTTACTGATACTCATATTGTTAAAGGTCAATAGACTTTTGGGGACAGCCTTTAAAATGCTTTGTAAATAAGGCCTTTACTTTCTAGACTGTTTTAGTCCTATCACATTTGGACTGCCTGGAGACACAGAGTGTGCAGCGCCCTCAAGATTTTTTCCTAAACCCAGTACTTTTGGTACATCGAAAATGAGCTCATGGTTACATGTTTTTAACACAAAGAGAGATGTGCTACTCAATGTTACAGATGGCAGAGCTCCCTAAACCTGAGCATAGCAGGTAGCTAGAGGCAGAAAATTCCTATTTATGATTGTGAACCACTCTAAGAAGATGACTATGAAGATCGTTTGGTGGTAAAATGCTTGTCATGCAAATATGAGGAACTGAGTTTGATCTCCAAGCATGTTGTCATGTGCCTGCAATCCCAGCTGGAGAAATGGAGATAAGTATATCCCCAGGGCTCCCTGGCCTACTAGCCTAGACTACTCAGTGAGCTCCAGGCCAATAAGAGACTCCCATCTCAAGAAACAAGATGGTAGCACCTTATGAGAAAATGGTTCTGGCCTCCTTAGACATGCATTTGCAAGCATGTGCCTCCCACACACACACACACACGCACACACACATACATGTACACACATACAAACTACACCTCCAAAGAAAGAACTCTAAGATAGGACCACTCTTCTTGTTTTGCCTTTCAGTATTTTTCTCTCATTGTATTTTCAACAAAGGAAGCATAAAAGAGTTAATGGATTTTAGCTATCACCTTCTCTGCAGCCTTTTGGAGACCAAAGAATTTCGACTAGATGTACACTTTTTGGAGGTCCAAATGTTCTAAGCATTGAGATATGCCAACACAGCTCTCTTAAAGATGGTTATAATTCTAAAAGTCAATAATTCATAGCTTAAAGTGTATCAATAATTTATCAAATTTGCTGGTGTGTCTATGTATGTTTACCTCCATTTCAATTTATGTTAACAATCTGCATTTGACATCTTTTTTGAGCATAATACTCTAGACAAAACACTCCGTTTGCTTCCCCCATATCATATAGGCTTGGCATTGCTTCATTAAGATAGGACCAATGTTAACTGCTGAGATGACCAAATTAGGACAGTGCTTGTTATACAAGGATGAGGATCCGAGTTTAGAGAACCAGCATCCAAATAAAAAGGTAGGTGATAGGCATGGTGGTATATACTTGTATCCTAGTCCCCAGAGACAGAGACAGCAAGACCTTCAGGTCTTTATGGCCAACCAGTCTAGCTGAATCAGTGAGTTCCAGGTTCAACAAGAGACATTTTTATCTTGCCTCCAAGAGCACTTGAATGGCTCAACACACCTGTGTATACTTGAACACAGACACAGACACACAGACACACACACACACACACACACACACACACACACGGAGGCACATACGTAGACAGACACAACATGAGTCATGATTTTTTTCTGCCAGGACCCTTCTAAACACTTTGCATTTGTTTCATTTACCCTTTTTTACAATACTGTGACAATAAAATTGATACTATGTAGTATGTAATACCCAGGTGAGGACAATAAAGTAGAGATGTCTTATAACTTTCCAAGGTCACAGGGGGTACACAGCAGAGCTAAAAGAATTCTGTGTACTTTTAGTAGTTATGGGAGGGATCATGTGAGCAGCTGGATATCAGTAACTGACAGCATTGTCAGATTCACATGGACCAACTCAATGCCACAGTTCATGCTGGCTTGAGGCATATTACAGGAACATGAATATATGAAGCATGTATGTTTTAATTGCCATTCAAGAGCGTACACCAACCTTGGATTTGATCTTGACAAGTACTGTGCTGTGCTCCAGGGCAAAGGTGTTTAAAATTCATGTCTCAGGGACCAAAGATATGGCTCAAGGGTGAAAAGCACTAACTGACCTTGCAGAGGACCTGAGTTGGCTTACCAGCACCCACAACAGCCTCTAACTCCACCTCCAGGGGTTCCAGCACTATCTTCACAGCTTCACACATATACCAGTAAATGAACATAAATAAAGTTGATTTGTTGGGAAGTTGAGTACCTATGATAAGGGCATGTTTCCTAAGGGTCAATGGCATAGAGGTGAGCTAAGAGCCATTCTGTATGAGGATGGGATCTGCTTCCTAAGAAGGGGATGTAGCTTTCTGGTGAAGTGCTTCCCTTGCATTGCATGAAATTCTAGATTCAGATTTTAGTACTGTGTAGACTGGGTATACTGATGCATACCAGTCATCCTAGCACTTGGGAAGTGGAGACATGCTATGATTTCAAGTCTCCTGAGGCTTTCTTTCTCCTAAGGAACTAGCTACCACTGGGTTCATATACCCAGACCATTGAAACCCTCCCTCCCTGCCTCCTCAGCACAGGATGAACTTGCTCAGGTTGCTAATTGATTACATGTCAATATTTATAGTCAAGCATTAAAGGTCATTGAGGTTTTTTTTCAGTTGTGCATTGTTTGTATGTGATCTTATGACCAATTGAGTGGGAAACAGTGCTATGTCTTTAAGACCCATGTTGAGTCCTCAGAGTGGTGTTTCCTATTTCCACATAGATGTGTAAGCTCCATTCTCATTTCCACAACTCACTAGATAGACCCAATTTCTTTGCTTTAGACAGAGCCCAGGGGACTCTTCAGACATTCAGCACATGGGTTAGCAGCACTGGACTTGCTCTCATGGGGCTCTTGGAAGTTAATCTGATCATAGGCACTCCCTTGATTTGCATCCTATTGACTTAAGTTGCTTACCTGTGTTCACCTGATAACAGGATCATCCAGGCAGTCTTCTGTAGCCAGCCAAATCCTCTAGTCCCTGATGTCAGCTGGAAGCCAACAGTTTCTGCCAGGATTCTGGAAATGAATTGCCTTGATGCTTCCCAAATGGCAGGACCACTGTGACCAAGGAAGCCAAACCCAGCTGCCAGAGGCAACACAAAAACTATGGAACTCATCTTTCTCTATTCTTGCCATCACTTGTCCAAGTTGAATATGTATTTCTCTCTTCCACAGCATGTCCCCACATAGCTCCCCTGAGCTGAGCATGGGTCACCAGAGTCTCCTTTGCTCAGATACTTGGTTCTGTTGATGACAGCTTGCTATGTTTACTACACTCAATGCCACAGGTTGGATGGGTCCTAATGTTATCCTGGTTTCTCTGGTCCATGGGATGTTCACATATGAGGATCAGACTGATAACAATGTTATTTGAGTCCCCTGCCTCTTTTAGAGTGCTCCTCAATAGAACAGAGCCCAAGCATAGTTTGTGGTCCTGTGTTTAGCTGTCCAACACTTGACCTTAGATGTTGCATGCTAGATCTTTCTTTTAAGATGTGTTTCAGTTACAAGTCACCAGGCAAAGCTTATTCCAGAAGAAGGCCATCTTGTTTTCAAGTGTGCTAGAATCTCTGGGGCCTAGGCCTTTGTTGTCTTCCTAGGTTACTCTTATTTTAGGGCAATGCACCTATAAATTTTTCTTTACTGGTATGTATTGTATGTTGAGCATATCCCCTGCCTTTAATCTCTACTGCCATTCCTTCTCTCACCTACCCTCCTCCCATCAATATGTTCCATTCCCTTAGGCAATTCACATCTGCTCAGTTAATCTATTCATATATAGTTTATGTAGCCATATAAATCTGGGATCCACAAATAAGTGAAAACATATAATATTCGTGTGGGACTGGCTTGATTCACTTAACATGATTATCTCCAATTACATTTATTTGCCTGCAAATGACAAAGCTTCATTCTTCTTTATGTCTGAATGAACTCGTATTGTTCCCACACACTTCTTTTCCTTAGCCATCCCTCTGTTGTTTGACACCTAGGTTGGTTCTACAATTTAGATGTTGTGAATAGTGCCACTGTAAACATAGCTGGCAAGTGCCTCTACAGTATATAAACTTGGTGTCTTTCATAAGTACTAGGTGTGGTACAGCCAGGTCATTTAAATCACCTGTTTCCTTGTTGTTGTTGTTTATTTGTTTGTTTCTTTTTAAAGAATCTTCCATACTGGTTTCCACAGAGGCTGGAGTAACTATATTCTCAGTAGCTGGTATGAGGTCCCTTATTCTATATCCACACTAGAACATATTTTTCCTTGGTGGCTGTTATGTCTTTTTGTTATTGTAGCAGTTTGGTGAGTGAGTGAGTGAGTGTGTGTGTGTGTGTGTGTGTGTGTGTGTGTGTGTGTGTTGGTTGGTTGGTTTGATTTTTGAGACAGAGTCTGGCTTTGGAGCCCATGTTGGCTTTGAAGTTGTGCTCTCCCTTGCCTCAGCCTCCTAATTGCTGGGATGACAGGTCTATATCACTTCTTAGGTCTTAATACACTCTTTTGCCCACTATATCTGTCTCCTCATCTCAGTATATCCCATGGTCCTGAACTAAAACAGTGAGCACTCCACAGAAGTAACAGAGGGAAGAACCTCAGGGTTTCTCTACTCAGCAGGAGCAAAGGAGAGAGGGAACTGTCAGGGTGTCTCCACTCAAGAGAGATGCAGCAGAAACTGTGGGGTGCTCAGCAGAAATGACAGAGGGAGAACCTAGGGGTCCTGATGCTGAAGGCAGCAGTCTGCAAGCCTTCTTTCTGGCTCTCCACTCAATCCTCCCACCCTCACCCCCAGCTGCTGAGACATCCATTCATCCAGCACCAGGAAGGCCAAGATGCCTCTATCTGCCTCCAGCTCTTTGGCCTGCTGGATGTGCAGTAACAGACTCAAGTTCCCTGGTTGGCCCCTTCAGTGTTTTATCACTCTTCTTCAAGCTTTACTTTAAATGAGTCCTTGTTCACCAGTCCTTCTCACAGGAAGTTTTCAGATAACAAAGAGAGGAAAGGCCTATGGAAATCTTCTGCTGCCCATTGGGACCCACAGAACTCTCCGAGTGAGAAGACAAGAAGCACATACAAACACATTAGAATGAAAGCCAAGCCAAGAAGGACGTGCTCTGTTTTTATGTTGGGGCATAGATCCATTTCAGTTGAATGAAAAAGGCTGCTGTGTCCCCAACACCACAGCTTTGTGTTCAGGCAGCTGGCTCCCACCGAAGAATATATCTGAGATTACCCTTCCTGATATGGCACTTATGCTTTCAATAACCACATCTTCTGTTCACATATAGAGCACATTAGAAAATTTACTTTATTCAAAAAAAAAAAAAAAAAAAAAAAAGAAGAAGAAGAAGAAAGAAAGAAAAAGAAAGAAAGGAGCAGCATCCTCAGACCTGAGCCTTCAGTTAATATTGGCATTCATACATGAGTGAACATCGAAGCTTAAGCTTCCTCAGTTGTCACAGAACTGTGATTTTTTTTTTTTTTTTTACTTTTTAACCTGGGGGCCCTTCAACTTTCCTAGAGGGGAAAATTCGGATGATTGTGTCTGATTGCTTGAGCCGACCAACCACATTGGTGAGGGAAGGTTAGACAGGGAAACAGCAGGGAGCAAGAATAAAGAAAATAACAAAAACCAGGTGAGATAATTAAAACCTTCTTAATCTCCTCATACTGAGGAACGGTGTCAGCCCATTTCTTTCTCCTTTTTTTAAAACAGTGTGAGCCTGCATTCCTACTTCATTTCAAACTGCTCTTCCCATTAGCACTCGTTCTGCAGATGCGGATCAGTGGGATAAATTAAGTTTTGCTCAAGGCATTTAGTATAGTAATAATCTGCCTCTCAGAAGAGGGGAAAAAAACCTAGCAAAGAACCTCCACCCTGCGATGCCAGGTGTGGGCTGAAATAAAGCTGTGAGGGAAAGATGCCCCTGCCGAAGCTGCCTGTTGCAACCAAGGCCTGGTGTTGCCTCGCAGCCTATTTCGGAAAGTGAAAGGGGAAGTCACTGTAAAAGGTCATCTGAGCATAAACAAGAAGTGAAAGTAGCATCTTACAAACTTATATTTAGGGCTGAGGAAGTTTCTCAGTTATCAGAGTGCCTGTCTACTATGCAAAAGCAGTGGGTTCAATTTCAAGCACCTCATAAAATCAGGCATGGAGGTACATATCAGTAATTCCAGAACATGGGAGTTAGAGGCAGGAAGGGTCAAAAGTTGAAGGTCATCCTCAGTCATATAGCAAGTTTGAGGTCAACCTGAGGTACAGGAGACCCTGCCTCGGGAAATTAAAACAAAACACCTTCTTTGTTTGCTGTCCCTAAGAAACTTACACAGGGATGTCCCCAGAGAAGTCAGGCCAGTCTTATAACACAGCAATTTAACACAATAGAAGAGCCACCTTGAAGAACCCACTGAACTAGCACCAGTTACACCCTGATTGTCTCAACTGGCCCTGAGTACAGAAATGGCAACAAAATGACAGAGCCTGTGAGTGTATCCATTTCTTTCTCCCTCCCGGTGTGTTAGTCAGCTTCCTGCCTGTAACAAAATGTCCAGAATGGCTGTGTTGGGAGTTTCACAGGAAGGTCAGATAAGAGCACATTCATAGTCTCTATCATAAGACACTGTTGTACTCTATATTGAGGAAAAGAGCACGTACATGTCATTGCTAGCTGAGCACGTGCACACTGTTAATGGTTTATTTGTTCTGATGCTCAGATGCCCATGTACAAGGCTGAAAGCAGCAGAAACTAAATCAGGAGAGATGACGACTCAGTTAGATAAAGGTGTTTGCCGCCAACCTGACAACAGGAGTACAATCCCTAAAACTCTTAGGGCAGAAGAAAGGAAATAACTCTTACAACTTGTCTTTTGCCCTCTACATATGTGCCATGGCAATGCAACACCACACACACTCACACACACACACACACACACACACACACACACACACACACACACACACCTTAGGAAAAAGACTAAGAAAAGAAAGAGAGGTTAATTAAACTCAGCCTTTCAAGAAGTGTCTGAGCCCAAACATCTACAGAATGAGGGGAAAGTGTAAGGGAGAATGACAAGAGGCACAGATGTCACAAGTCTTAGAAACTTGGCTGACACCAGAGAAGAAGGGCAAACCTGAAATTCAGAATGATGGACAGCCTTTGTCCCTACCTTCTCCCTTATAATCTGCCTGCTGGTATTGAAACGAAAGACAGTTGTTTAAAAGGAATCCACCTTACATCGTCATAGCCCACAAAGGCCTATGAAGCTGCAATAATCCTCTCTTTTCTCAAAATGCCTGATTTCTGCAATCTTAAGAGCCAGTACCTGTCTCTGTCATTAGCTTGTGTGTAACAGGAAGTGGGAGCTCAGCATTCCTGTTACAGCTTTATGACCAGTTGGCCCGTTGCTCTGTGAGAGGCAAGACATCACATCAGGAGCACATAGGAGAGGAACCCATTCTCATCACACTGGGAACAATGAGAAAGTGGGCAGACTGAAGTCTTGGTAACTCTTTCAAGAGCCTAGTGAAGCACTACCTCTTAAGTATATCATCAGCTGCTAAGGGGTTGGGCACTAGCTTCCACATGTGGGCCTTTGTGGGCAATAAATATGTAAGCATACCTCTCAGGCCATGCTACCGTTTTAGCCTAGCAACTGAGAATCAAGGTCCAAGGTTGACCTCTAGCCAACACACATACATACATGAGTAAACACAAGTGCACAAATCTGTTCTGTGCACATATGCTGTGTGCATATACACATAAAATCAAATACATAAATAATAAGTAGCATTTATGATTCTCTGTGTGGTGATTCAGCTGGGCTTCTCAAGACACCTCCTTTGCCTGGAATATCACATCTGCTCACCTGTCTCAAATTTGTCCCCACAGTGACATTTGTGTCCTTCCTCCAGGAAACTGCCCAGTCCACACACCAGAAGGGGTCAAGCTGCCTGCTGTGTATTCATGATGTTAATATATGTTGCCTTTTTTCCTTCCCTAGCCAAAAGCACTTTCAGCTCAGCAGATGTATCTTCTTTTAGCCATTTTTGGTATCAGGAGAATGCCTGGAAAATTAGTAGACAGAACAAATGTTCTTTTACCTTAAGAAGAAAGGAAAGAAATTAACATTGATTCTATAATGCACCTCAGGCTCTTCTAATTTAAATTGTACAAACATTACCTTTATTGCTTTCTGTCGTATTTGAGAATCACCCATAATAGTATTTATGTAATTGTTTTACTTTAATTAAATGACTCTTAAGTT
Source organism: Micromys minutus (assembly GCF_963924665.1). Lineage (NCBI taxonomy): Eukaryota > Metazoa > Chordata > Mammalia > Rodentia > Muridae > Micromys > Micromys minutus. The sequence continues at coordinate 49,644,559 of NC_137959.1, read as the reverse complement.
AATGGTATTTTAGGAGAAAATGCTTCATCACTATATTGTAAATTCCACAAGAGCAAGTACTGGTTATTGTGAACCACTGAATTCCCCAGGCATCGAATAGTTGCTGGTACAAAGTATCTGAATATACAGTTAAAAGAATAGGGAGAAATAAACACCACTGCTTCACTAACATATGGAAACAGCAGTCATAAAAATGAGAGTGAAAGAATCATAATAAAATGATAGTCCTAAACATAAACTCTTCCTCTTTGCTTAAACAGGAGGTATCATGAACACAGTACCAGTGTATCGGAAAGGAAGTTGCACCAATACCCTGAGAGGACTGTGGAGGAAAGAGTCAACTTGGGAAAGTGGAAACTATTCAGGATAGTTTATACTTGGAAATAAATTACAAAACAAAAAGTAGACAAGATGGTTCAATATCCATGGGAGACCTTAGATCTCCTTGGTTATTGTGTACCATGTCCATCTAATCAGTTTTTTCTGGGTTAACCATAATGATACCTCATATTTTTGGAGCTGCATGGGCATAGACTGTCTCAGCAGAATACCTATAGTATGCCCATGGCATTTGATGTCCAAAGCAATGCCTTTACATGTCATCAGTATATATGATTTGTATGTGCCTATATAAAAAATCCAGGATCCACAAATGATAGAAAACATGGTTTTTATCTTTCAGGGACTAAGTTGATTCACACTCAGTATGGTTGTTCCCAGCAGAATCTATTTTCCCACAAAGAATATAACTTTCTTCGTCTTTATCACTAAAAATTATCCCAGTATATATAATGCATTTTCCTAGTATATATAATGTACATATATACATATACATACTCTCTTGTTTGAAGTCCAGGTTGATTCTATAATCTAGCCATTGTGGACAGTACTAGCCTTTATTTATTTTTTTAAATGACATCCCTATTTATTCTTTAAGAATTTCATATATTTACATAATGTGTCTTGACCATGTCTAGGGCCACTCCTCCTCCCACTAGACTGCCCCTCAACACACACCACTCTTACTTTTATGTCCCTGTGTTTAGTTTTTATACCAGGTTGGTTTTCATGTCCAGTGGCATCTGTTAGGAGTGCTGGGCAGAGAGAGCCATCCTGGATTACATCCCAGACCCTTTCTCATAGCATTAGACTTACAAAGACCAGGCAGAGAAACAGGTTGCCTGGAAGATTAGTTTCAGGACAGAAGGTATTCCCAGATGTACCTTCCCTGTACCTTCTTGAACACTTAAATGGTGGGTCTACTTTTGACTTTGGAGTCAAGCTCTGGATACCTATTCAAACAACAGAGAAAGCTGATGTTTTCACATTACTTTGGACATCAAATGCCATGGCCGTTGCTGGGCTTAGGCTTTTTTTAAAAACTAGTTTCTGGCTTTTTATTCATTTTCATTCATTCATTTATTCAATACAAAAATGGAAAATGATTTTCTTAGCTCTATGCTCAGAGGAGGCATTGATGGAAAAGACAGTCTTCCTACCTTTACAAAAGGAAGATAAACATTAAATAGCCTATTATGTAAAACCACAACTGCTATCAATTTATTGATTCAACAAGTATATACAGTGTGACTGTTCTGTCCTATGCTTAATGCTAGGGTAAAATAGTTGACAAAAATATCATATTCTGTGCCTTTATGAAACATGAAATCTAATCAAATGTACTGCAAGGGAATGAAGAATTGCCTGTTCATAAGTAAAGCACAGCTCAATAATAAGAGTAATGTGTTAAAATAAACACAGCCACCAGGATCTCTGATAGGTGCACACTACTGAAACATTTAAGCTATGGTCTCAGTGACACAAAATATAAATAAAAAATAAAAATATAAAGGTTTGTGTGTAAGCAAAGTTAGGTGGTACAAACCTAAAATAATTTGTTACAACTGGAGACTCAGACAAGCGCAGATGAAATACTAGAAGATTCACAAATGATAATAGGAATGAAACCAACCACAATACTATAAACACAGCTATAAATTATTTGAGGGACAAGAAAAGAAGAGAGGAAAAACAGAGCTGAAACGCAACCATGACACAAAGGGAACAATGGCCTGAGTTCTTGGCTGTCAACAATTACATTAAATATAAACAAATTAAAGTGTCTGGTTTAAAGACATAGGGTAGTTACCTTAACAACTCAGCTGAACACTGCCTACAAGAAGGTCACTCTAGGCCTGGGAATGTGACACAAATGGGGGAGTGCTTTCCCAACATGTGCAAAGCCCTAGGTTCCATTTCAAGTACCACATAAGCCAAGAAGGATGGGGCATTACTTCAATCTGTGCTCAGTGGGTGGATCAGAAGTTCAAAGTCAACCTTGGATACATTGTGAGATTAGTGTCAACATGAGGCCATGTCTAATAATAATAATAATAATAATAATAATAATAATAATAAAACAGCAACAACTTATTTTTAGCTCTGTAGATACAGATAGACTAAAAGAAAAGGGATTAAAACTAATTCACATGATAACCAAAATAAAGCAGGTTGGCCATACTAAATAGGTCAAAATAGACATTCAGTATTAAAAAATCTGTAAAAATGGACAGATCATCATAAGATAATTATAAAGATATTAACTCAACTATGGAATATGATGATGTGATGTATACATGCAAACTGTGGGCCATCTAAACAGATAAAGCAAACAGTCTCAGAAGTGTGGTTAGCTGTTAGAATAGCATGGGCTTTGACTTCCCATCTTCAGCCTTGGACAGCTAATCTGGAGAAGATGAACAAAGGATCTAACAGTTGGGTTGAATAACGTCTTGGGCCAAATTGACTGAGAAGAAAAACAAGACACATTCCATTCCATATCAGTTCCTTCTTCTCAAGTATATCTGACACACACGCAAATGCACATGCATATACATATATGTATATATGTGTGTGGTATGTCATATATATGTACACACACACACATGTCTTAAGGATGTTAAAAAATTGAAATAACATCAAGTATCTTTTTGAACCACATGGCCTGAAATTAAAAATGGGTAACAGAAAAATAAACAGGAAGACACATGAATATGTAAAAATTAAATACCACACTCCTCCTGCACAGCCAACTGGTCAAAGAAGGAATCAAAGGAGGGAAAACAAACAGAAACGCTGTAACAAACTGCTGAAGTGGAATGCACCACAAAGACATGGGTAGCCATTCTGAGAGGCATGTTCTTGGCAGAGATCTCTACACTGGAGGAAAACTAAGATCAACAGCCCTGTTTCACTGGGATATAGGAAAGCACCTGCAGCATGAAGTCAGCAATAGAGAGATAAAAGCAGAAACAGAGACTAGAAAATGCAAAACATCAAGGAAATTAAGAGCAGACTTTTGAAAAGCCAGATAAAAATGACTAGACCTTAGATTGAAAATGAGAAGTAACTGCATTAAAATGATGAATGAAGAGAAGCCATTACAGTTGACAACTCAGGAACACAAAAGACAGTGTAGGCTACTGTAAACTATCTGCCAACAGATTTTATAGTGTGGAGAAAATGGCTAAATTTACAGACACATACTAGGACTAAACATGAAGAAATAGAAAATCTGAACAAACTAAAGATGAGTAAGAAGGCTGAATCACTAATCAAAATTCTTCCAAGAAAGAAAACCACAGAGCAGATGGCTTCACCAAGCACTGTACCAAAAAAAAGAGTTAATACCAGCCACGTACAATTTTTCCAAAAAGTGAGTGAAAATGAATTTACAAATGCATTTTCTAAAGCCAAGTCTGTTCTGAGAGCAAATCCAGATAAGGACAGCATCACAAAAGAAAGTAAGGGACAATATTCCCAGTAAACATAAATTAGAAATGATTAATAAGATAGTAGCAAACTGAATTCTATTGTCTAATGAAAGGAGCCAATGCCAGACTCAATAAAATTTTCTGAATGCAAATATGTTTCAACATATACAGCTGTGAATAAGCAACATACAACATTAGCTAAACAAGGGCAAAAGTCATATGATTATATCAATAAAAGCAGGCTTGGTTAACAAATTTAGTATCTTCCAGAGCAAAGATCTCAAGATAATTGGTGTAGAAGTATATATGCTTCTCCATAGTGAAGATTGCAAGCATCATCCTCAGGCAAGAGGTCCTTGGGCATATGAGAAATCAGAGCAAGCTCTGCAGAAGATGCGAGCAGTGTTCATCCATGGCTTCTGGTTCGCCTCCTACCTCCGAGTTCCTGCTCTGCTTGAGTTTCTGCCCTGATTTCTCTCAGGAATAGGTTGTTAACTAAAGTTTGTGATTAAATAAACCTTTCTATTCCAAGTTGCTTTTGGTCATGGTGTTTTATTACATCAATAGAAGGCCAACTAAGACAGCCCCATAAACCTATAGAGGGTTTTGCAGAACCTTTGAGAAGCACTTAACATCACAGTGAATCTCCTCTGCTACTTCAGTTATTTTATGCTCCCTAACAAAGGACCCCAAAACTAAACGTGTAAGCCAATGACAGTCATTTATTTTGATCAGAATCTGCAATGTGTGAAGGGCTCATGGTGACAGTCTCTTTTTAAAGGAGAACTGAAGGAAGTTGCTCCTTTGGGATTAGAAGGATCCAGTTCTAGGATGAAGCACACAGCTGGAAGCTCAGCTGGGGCTACTGGCTGGGGCCACTTTCTACCTGAGTCTTCTTTCTGTGGAGCTCTTAAGAGGTCAGAAAAAAGAAGCTGCCATCTTTTGAAACCTAGGCTTAGGGTCTGCTACTGTCTGACCTGTAGTATCTAACCTATCAAAACCAACATTGAGCCTCTGCTACATGAGAGCTAATGGAAAGATACAATTGAAACAATGTAGCCAAAGTTGTGAAGACAAATTGCTGAACACAGACTTGTGAGATACTAGGAGATCTGACCAACAGTGGAACAGCTAGTTCCCTATGAGAATTGATTTTGTGGGAATAATGAGAAGGTTGAAAATTATTATTTTTTTCCAAGAAATGAGGAGTCAAGAATGAATGTGTGAAGTTCATGATGGAGTATTAGAAAGTAGATATAGTTTCTGTAAGAGTTACACTTTTAAAGTGAAATAAAAATTTAATTTACTCCTAAAAGCATAAGAAGACTTGCAGAGATTGAAGATTTGAGGCAAAACGAGGTTTGAAATAGTTGCTGTTGTCTGTGCCTAGGGGACAGTACTCAAAGTTGTTCTTTAGCCTCCATTTAAATGCACACATGCACACTTGTATACACATGAACATGTACTACCATGCATACACACACACACACACACACACACACACATACACACACACACATACACACACAAGCATTGAGGATAGACCCATTGATAAGGACCAAAAGCCAAATTTCCAAGGGCATAGCTGAGCTACCTTGGTCATCATGTAGATTAATGTCCTTAACAGCTTAACCAAAAGAGCATTAGGCAAGATAAGCATAGATTCCATTAAGCAGAAGGGAGGACCACTGTCCTATGAGAATTAGCATTTGGACTCATCCTCTAAATGATCAATAGTATGGAGGGTAATAAGGAGCTCTCCAGAGACCAGGTATCATACATTTCAAAGAGAAGGTATCCTGATGTGGCCTGTACAGGGAGAAGCCAAACCTGTGGAGACACAGGTCTGCTCTCCTGCACATGCTCATGACAGCTCCCTCTACCTAGAGCATGCATAGCAATCACAGTTTCTTCAAACCATTCACCTCCTCTGAGGACTTCAGGGAGGTCGAGACTCTGGAGACTGGCACTTGTCTAGCCTGTCATCTAAGGAGTGGCCTTCTTACCTGGGCAAACTTCAGCTTTGACCTCTTATTCTCTCTCTCCATGCCTCACTTCTGACTAGTACACTTGACATTCCCTATAAACTCAAAGGTAATTGGCACAGAAAGCCACTTATGTTATGGGGAAAATGCTGAATGCACCATAGAAGTCAACCGAAGCACAGTCTAGTGACCCCAACCTTCCATGGTAGTCTAAAGGGGAAGCATGTTGAGTAGAACAAGGTCTGTATATTAAAGCTTGGTCTATATCCCATGGCATTACTCAGAGGTGGAACTCAGCAGGAGTAAGTTAGGGCACTAGAGGCAAACGATGAAAAGAGATACACCCCACTTCCTCTCCTCTCTCTCTCTCTCTCTCTCTCTCTCTCTCTCTCTCTCTCTCTCTCTCTCTCTCTCCTCCCTCCCTCCCTCCCTCCCTCCCTTTCCCTCCCTCTCCTTCCCTCCCTCCCTCCCTCCCTCCCTTTCCCTCCCTCTCCTTCCCTCCCTCCCTCCCTCCCTCTCTCTCTCTCTCTCCTCTCTTGCTCCCCAGTTTCCTTGTGGCGAACACATTTCCTCTGCTTCACTCTCCTGCTGTTGTGCTCTGCCTTACCAAACCTCTAAAATTGTGGGACAAAATAACCTTTCCTCCTTTTAGGTTAATTATCTCAGGTATTTTGTCACAGCCCCAGAAAACTTACTAAGAGATGTAGAGAGAAAGTTCAGCTGCTAAAGTGCTTATCTTACAAACATGAGGCCCTGAGTTCAATGCTGAGTACACACATTGAAAAAAATGAAGTCAGATATGGTAGTTGTGTGCTTATAATTCTGGCACTGGGGAGCAGAGACAGGCACATACCTGTGCTCACTGGCCAAACACCCTAGTCTAATGGTTAAGATCCAGGCCAGAGAGACCCTGTCTGAAAAAGAAAGTGGATGATGATGTGTGAAAATGCACGCATATCCACCCAAGTGTGCATAAACATGTATGCACATGCAGTGCTCCATCTGACCTGAAGTCATAGAAAGCCGACTGAAACAGCAGATTCCTGAAAAACAGAGAGAGAGGCAGTCATCATTTCAAATTGCATTAATGTTGTTCATTTGGATGTCATCAGCTTTATAGGTTTGTTTTGTTTGTAAATATGTTAAGCTCTTTTGAAGCCTCAAGCTTTTTTTTTTTTTTTTTTTTGTCTGTGTGGATTTTGGTGGCATTGTAATTCACTGTAATCTGTGGCTTGAGTTCTTAGGAAGAGGTTGTATCTGTATGCCATTCTGTTTTGAAAAACGCTGATACAAAAGGCAGTAGCATAGCTGAGAACAGCCAGGGTGATGATGCTGGTGCTCTGGCTGGACCTGGTGGTTTCTTGGGGGTGGGCCTGGGGGGCGGGGTTGAGGATGAAATCACTGCTGATGAGGTTTTTACCAACTGCTCAGGAAGACAGAGCTTAGCTCTACAATCATTTTCCTGTTCTCCTCTTCCTTTAGCTTAGGGAAGAAATGGGAAAAGGTGGGAAAGAAGAGACACTTACTTGCATGTGGGTGAACAGTACCCAAGGGGACAAGCAGACAGAACTACATTCTTACAACCACTTCAGCTTTCTGTGTCTGCAATTCAAGGATGGCAGAAAGCAAGCTAACCTGTGCTATAAAGATCACTCCAATATGGAATCTCTTGGAAATGCCACTTGTAATCTTAAAGCAAAGCCTACCTTTCCTCCGGAGGAAGTCAGCAGTTCAGTATGCTAAGCACTCTCCACCCTGGAGTCTGCAGGTTGTTGCCATAAGCAACAGACTGGTCCTCCTCTGCTGCAGAAGGCTATACACTTAGAAAGCTGATGACATGCTTCACATCAGAAAGCCAAGTAGCTTTTAGGTAATTTCCAAGGATTAGATTTCACAGACTTCACTATCCAGTACAAGTAGAGATACTCAAATACCTACTAGCTCTTCTGTGGGCAACCCTTCTTGGCTGTGCTAAGGCTTATCTGGATGATGACTTAGAATCAACAAAGACAAATTTTTGGTTGAATGGAGAAATGCCATTGTTCAAGCTGTAAATTTGTAAATTAAACTCAGTTACATCCAGAGAGTAGTACCTTAAGTCTTACACTAATTATCCTTGTGGGTTTCAACTCATTAAACTCAGATAATCCTCAGAAAGAACTCTGGCATCAGCAAACCACACATTCTGCCAGATGACTCCATCATTGTTCCAACTAGCTCACATCTAAGGAGTGCTCAAGACAAAGGAGAAACTCCAGTGTGTGACCATCAAAGTACAGTGGATAACAGGCCCATATACAGTCTGGGAGGATATTGTGAAGCTGGTCTGCAGAGGTATAAAGAAAATGTAGCCTTCCACAGAAAATACGGGGCAATGAATCTCCCCTACACCCACCCATGTCTGCCTCTCAGGCAGCACTGTAAAGCCTGTCTAGATTCCATTTCTCCTTTGGCTGGTTCTCCTCCAGAGGCACTGGGAAGCAAGCTCAGGACCCTGTTGGTCCCCAGGGTGCCTTTTAATATCACTTCTCCTTTTTGCTATTTCTCTTACCCTAACTTTGACCCCTTGATATGTGGACATCTGACAGGTCCATTCCGGGGAGGGATGACAGTGTGCTCACCAGGCCAGGAAGGTTTGCATTTTTTAAAAGGCCTCATGGGGAGTGCAACTTCAGCACAGAGAGCAACTGCTGACTGCTGACGCAGACATTTTGAGCACTAATCACAGAGTTATGGGTAAAGCACAAGCCTTTCCTATACCCTTCCATCTTTCAGAGCTCCTCAGTGAGCTACTGTCCATATCATAGCCCAAAGGTGTTGATTAAGAGACATCTAAAATAGGCAAAGAGAACAGTACATGTTCACACATATATGTCTTTCTCTCTCTCTCACACACACACACACACAGAGAGAGAAGGGGTGAGGGCGGAAGGGGAAGGGGAGAGAGAGAGAGAGAGAGAGAGAGAGAGAGAGAGAGAGAGAGAGAGAGAGAGAGAGAATAGACCTGACTTTAAACCTGAGCTGTGAAGAATGGGACAGAGATTAGGCAGATGCACACACACACACACACACACACACACACACACACACACACACACATACACACACACACACACACACACACACACACAAGGATTGGTGTCAAATGTGAGAATGGGTATCATCACTGCCCATTACTGATCTCAGTTCATGAGGCATTCATAATTTTATTGGAGGTAGGCATGACAGCCCTTATGGCTGCATCACAAATCATCCTGCAAAATGGAAACTTAAGGAAACACCCACTATGAGTTTGGGTAGCTCCCACACGGTCTTCGGTGGGCCCTGCATCCTCAATGGGTGGGCTCCAACTTGGCACTTACTTGGTTAGCAATATATATATTCACTTTTTTAAAAACACCTTATAGCTACATTCTTGAAAGATAGACAGTAGGTGAGCCAGGTGGTGTGAGGGAGGTTGTTCCTTATTCCTGCCAGTGTTCCTGTTAAAGCAGCAGACAGAGATGGCTCTCTCTTGAACATCTGCCCACCAGAAACTGAGACAAAACCTCTGCCAAATTCCAACACCATATGTTAGAGTTATGTGCCCTCGTTCAGAAGTTACCTTTGTAGAGAACTCCAATTTTAGAGTGCAGAAATGACCCCCAGGCCCCACAGCTGTGTCCCTTTTCTTAGATATCATGTACTTGGAAGGCTTTGCTGTTAGCAGTAGAACAGCATCGGTTTATCTCCTTGCCTTTCTAAGAGCAGAGGATGTCTCACTGGTCCAGATGTTATTGATGGCAGCACTGTGGATCTGTGAGTTTTAGAAGATCTAGAAAGTTTCAAGGGATGCCTCCTTCATTCTCCACACCACAATAAAATCCTGCTTGTTTGAACTTCGGTCTTCCGGACCAGGTTCATCACTGTTCAGCTGAGGAACCTGTGATTCTCAAATCTAAAATCATATAGCAGGTGTTCACGGCTGTGAGGAGTGATTTGTTCCAAACTGCTCTCAACACAAGGCTCTGACTAATGAAAGAGCCCAGTAGAAATCCCATGGCATCCTTCACGGAACACACTCTTAGCACAACCCTCTTCCTCTGTCAGCCATGGCCTTCAGTTCTCATAATTTTCGTCGAGTGTGCAGGTGCATATGTACATGTGTGTGTGGGGAGGTGAGAGGTCAGCCTCAGTTGTCGTTCCTCAGCAACTATCCCTATTGTGTTTTCAAAGAGAATTACCCACTGGCCTGGAGCTCATCCTGAAGGCTATTAAACCCCAAGGACATGCCTGTCTCTGTTCTCTCAGCACCAGTTCATATATCACCACACCCTGCTTTGCACGCATAATCTGAGTTCTAGCTCAGGTCCATGTGCCTGTGCTACAGAGATTTTACTGAAGGAGTCCTGTCCCAGTCTCTCTTTACCCCACCCCCTAACCCCCACCCCTGTCTGTTCACAAAGAAAGCATTTCCCCAGAATCAGAGGTTATCAGAACCTGACTTCTAGCAGCACCATTTCTGGTTCATATGCCCAGGTGTCTGTTAGAAAGAGCCACAGATCCATGAAGACGTGACCTCGGTAATTGGAAACCTAATCAAAGGGGTTTCTCCTTCAAAGTTATCTCTCCAAGTTACTTCCTGTCTCCTGGCCCAGGTGTCACGCCTTTGAGTGAAGTTGTCACCTGACTCGTTCATTTAAGCCACTGCCAGGTACCATTTCCAGATAAGCAGAGATCCTAGCTGCGACAGGCTTGAATTAAACATCAAAAGATCACTTAGCCCCTGTCTGCTGTTACAGGAATGAACTAGAGAGAAAAAGACAGGCTTCAGAAGTAGCTGCACTCTACTTCCCCACCTTCCCACGGCTGATGTGCCCATCTGCCTTTTGCTCAGCTCCCATGACCCCAAATCCCACTATCGGTTAACCCTTAACAATCAAGACTACATTAGCTATTTGCAGGAACATGTGTTTCTTTTAAATAAATCAGATCAGAATGCAAATTTAATCATTATATTCCACCTTTGTTTTCCAAGTACAATTAGCTGCTTTCTAATCTACAACATGTGCCAATCTTTCCATTCTGCCTATAGTTATTATACCAAACCTGGGGTAGCTAAGTATTCACGTATGAATCAAGAGCACATGGAAAGTGGCAGATAGTGTAAATTACCTTCTTTGCACATGTTAGGGTCATTAGTTCCTGCTTCCCATGAGTCCACTCTAATTTATCTGGTGTGAGATCTATTCAAGGGAGCATTAAGGTCTCAGCAGACTTGCCTGTCAGTTTAAACAAGAAACCATCCAAAACTCTCTTTTGAAGTCAATCAGTCCTCACCACATTTTGAAGTAGAGTAGCAAACACATAGCCCAGGCAAGCCTCAAGTCACTAAAGACTGACTTGGAACTTCAGCTCTGAGCACCTCCTCCACTTCCAAAATGTTAGGATTACAGGTATTGCTCTGAGGTTCTGAACAGGTGTCTCCCTCCCTCCCTCTTGGCCATGCCTCCTTTCAGGATGGCCCAAATTTGATAGATACCACAGGGGACACATTTCACCTCTCAGAAAATTGTCCCCTGGGCTATTGTGAACAGATGACTTGAATTTACTATGCTGAGAAATTAGGGGATGCATTCTCAGCATTTCGAGAGTGTTGGCAGTGCAAAGAAAGCTGCAGACATTAACCACTATTGTAGAGTGTCATGGGGATGTGTGTGGTGCGGTGACCTGGAAAAGGAGGGAAGAGAGAAAGGAGACAGATCTGGCATCTGTGGGAGTCTAGAGAAAATTTGTGGGGTGTACTTGATGGAAAGTTTTCCCGAGTGAGGATGCCCCATTGAGTAGAATAATCGAGTGAGCCTGTGCCCTGGGACAGTCACTGACACTTTTGGCTTCTGGTATGAGGTACTTCTCATGCTCTGCTGGTGGAAATGGAATCTATTGAGTAAGTAAAACCAACCAAGATGTTTTCATCAGAAAAAAATAATGTCCTGGGTCAGCAAGATACACAAAGATTCAGGAATAGAAAAGGGGAAGAAACCAGAACTGGATGCTTTTGAAGCCAAGGGAAGAGGAGGAAGCAGGGTGAGGATGCAAGGGAATCTAGACACTGAAAGGAAACAGGCTTGGAAGGAAAGGGATGAAGACAGCAGATGGTCACCTCTCTATCACTTCTGCTCTTTTAAGGGTGACTGCCACTGCCAACCTCCATGGCTCATCTGTCCCTGGTGAACCCTTGAGTATAAAATGAGGAGGGGTGTTCACTTCCAGAAGCTTCTGAATGGGCAGAGCGTGCTCTCTTCTCCATTCTCGACAACACAGTCCACTCATGGGTTCCCCCAAATACCCGGTGCTGTCTCAACTCTCATATCAAAGAAATGAAACTGTGAGTCCAGCTCCATCAAGGAATGAACACAACAAATATTTGATTCTCACAGGTATCTCTGCGAATGTAAAGGTCTTGTAAGTGCATAGCCATCCTCCTGGGAACACTGTAGTCTTCATCTGAAGTCATGAGTCAGTGGTTCTGTCCCACTCATGCTGAATCCAGAGATGAAAAAGAAACCTGGCCAGACTTGGAAGGTTATGTGGCTGTCTGTAGCTCTTTTTATTTGTATTCCTTCATTATTTTTTAAATTTAATTTTCTTCAAACACCCACATACATACACAAATGGATATTCGTATGTGAAGGCTACAGGTCAGTTCTGGGTGTCTTTCTTAGCCACTCTCCACTTAGTGTTTTGGGACAGGGCTTCCCCTCTGTCTGGTACTTATTGATATCATTAGGTAGAGTAGCTAGGTAGCACTAGAGATCCACCTGTCTCTGCTTCCTCGGTGCTGGGATTATAGCTGAGTGCCATCATGGCTGCCTTTTATGTGGGTGCTGTGGATCAAACTGAGGTCTTCATACTTATGTACTTATCACTGAGCCATCTCCCAGCCCCTTCTCCTTTGCTTTTTAAAGAACTGCCCTCCCCTCTTTCCTGGAATATGAATCTTCAGAGTGGTCCTTTTCCCTTCAATCTTTTATCAGCTAGCTGTCTGTCTTAGATCATAAGAGCACTCTTGTATATAGTGCTTACTGGGCTGACTGCAAAGGTTGTCTGTGGAGCAATCTTAGCCCGCAGCCTGTGTTACCAACACCTCCACTGCAGTCATCCATGAGATGGTGATTTTTCTACCGTAGGACCCAGCTAGGAGGTGAGTCTGTCACGTGAGATAGATCATTAGGGATCTACACATAACTGGGATCTGTGCTGAGGGGATCACTCACATCATCCTATGTTTGGGAGAATTTATTAATTCTCATGTATTTTCATAAACACTATTTTTGCTGATCTTTGCAACAACCCATGAGATAAGGACACATGATTTTTCTTTGCTGATGAGAAGAAATCTAATACCCAAGAAACATAATAAAGTATTCATCATCCCTGGCGCCCAGAGCAGAATACCACAGCCAGGGTTGACTTAAACAGAAAAACATAGCCTCTATCACCATCTTCCAGATGCACCACAGTGCAAGGCAAGGATGAAGGAAATTCTGAGAACAGGAATCAGGGCAGCCCTGGGGAATTTGCCCGTCTGGGTCCTGTGGTGGCGGAGAAGGGGGGAGGCAAGACACTTCCACATCCATCCAGCCTTTCATCAGCCACCTTTGACCAACACTAAAAGCCCGTTACCAAGAGAAGGGGGAGAATAACTTCTTTCCTATTATTCCTCGCTGTTCCCAGATGTGGTATTAGCCACTGGGAGCTGTAATTGCAGACATCACCCAAGGACTATGGGTATAAATTTCAAAAAGGGCAAGACCTTCCATTATGAGTGGGAAGATGGCTTTAATTAAAAAAAATCAATATATTGTTCCCAATCACTACAGTCCCATGTCAGGGGCAGAAATCAATCCTTTTCATAGGAAAATGCTTACATTCACACTAAGATGTTATATGACACATGAGTCACTAAGGGTCCCCAGCCCTGTCTGGCTCTTGCTTGTGAACCATGAAGTTCTCTACAGTAGAAATGGTTTCTCTCTTGAGAAGATTTTTCTCCCCATTCTTATCCTCGAGTGAAAACAAAACACAAAATAAAACAGCAAATGAAAAGTGAAGCCTCATTGCTGAGGGTGATGCGTCTTCCTTCTGGTGTCTCATACTCATTCCTGATATTGAAATTTTACCTCAGGGTCTGCTCAGCAACTGTCTGGGGATTCCAGTGTTAAAAGTGGCTCCATTTTAAGAGATAATTTCCTTATTCATATAAGAAATTGCCTTTGGTTTTAATCAGTGGCAAGGGTTTGCTTCCCTGCCTCTTGAGAAGCTCCATCAAATGGAGGCAGTGTGGGTCTCACTGGAGACCGTCACACATTCTCAAAATAGACTCTTGACAGCATTAAATTCCCCGAGGTGCCATTCCATTTCCCACACAACATAATAGTAATGATCTTATGAAGAAATTTTGCTTTTATGGAAACTGTTTATTTCTGAGAACATTTGAATGTCAGGCTAAGCGTGAAGCTTCTCTAATAAAGGAATAAATGAAAACAAGGGGCCTAATTAAAAACATTGTTTAAGGAGACACTTGTGAGATAAAAGAAAATCACACTTTACATGGAAAACTTAATCATGTATATTGCTGGAAAGCACTGTAGATTATTCAAGCCTGTTTCTCAGGCTCCACTGCTCTGCTCAGTTGAGACTCCTCATGTTCAATTCCTTTTCCACTCACCAAAGGAAATGTTCCTCTCCCCCCACCTACACACACACACACACACACACACACACACACACACACACAGTTTCTCTGTGTAGCCCTAGCTGTCTGTGGACCAGGCTGGCCTCAGTCTCATACAGAGGGAATGGGCACAGTTAATGTTAAGCTGCTTGCCCCTAGAATGACAAGGGTGTTTTTGCTCACGTGAGAGGAGACTGAGCTGGTGTGGCAGGTTTCTGTGCTGTATGATTGTGAATGTTCTCCCTTCATAGGAGCTAGACTCTATCAGAGGCTGGTGAAATTAGACCCTTGAAGTCGCTGCAGGAGAGATATGAATCTGTATTTCGGATCTCAATTGTCTTTCAAGGCCATGTGTTAACAGTTTGCTCTCTTGTTGGGTACTATGGGCACTTTAAGAGGTAAGGCAGATATCCAGGTGTGGGGATACAGACATGGAATCCCAGCATTGAACAGACTGAGGCAGGAGGTTCAATATTCTGAGCTCAGCATAGGTTAAAGAGAAAGACTCTGTTAGAAAAAAAAGAAGTTAAAAATAAAAAGACTCGGGGCCTAGAAAGTGTTCAGTCCCTGGGTTCATATCACCTTGAGTACAGAATGGTCCTGAAACCCTGACAGAGGATACAAAGGAGTGAAAAAGGACAGACACACACATATATGTACAGAAAAGCTGGGATCAGGTGTGATGTTGCCTAACAGAAAAGCACCAAGCTGGAGCAATAATCTGTAGCTTCAGTGTGTTTAGTATGAGCTTCAGGAGAACCAGGTGTTAGTCTTAGTGAGAGGTCTGTGTATCAGAGTAGCCTCAAGGTATAAATGCCCTGGAGGAGAAAGCTAATGTCAATGCTTTCTGTACTGGTTGCCAACATCCCAACACAAAGAGGGAGGATTTGTCAATTCCCATGAGTCTGGATCCTTGTCATTCACTCAGCACTCCATCCGTTCATGACTTTCTTTACTCCTCCCATGTGCATTTGTGTGAGCATGTGCGCGCGCACGCACACACACACACACACACACACACACACACACAGGGAGAGAGAGAGAGAGAGAGAGAGAGAGAGAGAGGGAGAGAGAGAAAACAATAAAAACTGTGTGGCTAGACAGGCAAAAAAAAGAAAAGGTGAAAAAGGACAATGTTTGTAAATCCAGAAACTGACAAACTGACTTGCTGAGATGAGTGAGGTCCATAGACACAGAGGGAACTGAGTCCAACGTCTCCTCTAGGAAGAAAGCAGGTAGGAGGGGAAAGTGAGGCAGAGACTGCGGATATCAGAGGTTCTCCTGGAAGTGAGGCCTAGAAGGCATCATGAGAAAGGATTGGGAGCAGTGTTGAGGCAGCCCTCCAAAGATACCTGAGCAGGAAGGAATTAAATCACAGATGCACAGATTATTACAGAAATACTTGTACACCTGTGCCCAGTGTAGTGCTATTCACAACAGTTTAAGTAATAGAAGCAATGTAGGCATCAAGACTCAGAAAAATAAATATAACATGTATGCTCTGGTTTGTGACTCCTACATTTTATATCAATACATAAAAATCATACACACACACACACAAACAGACACACACCACACCCCTTACACATACACATCCCTTATAAACACCCATACACAATACACACATATCCCTCACAATACATATATATCCCTTATACACATATACACCCTTTACACACATACACACACCTCTTACACACACACCTTACAAACACATATACACACACATACCCCTTACACCTATAATACACACACCCCTTACATGCACATGCACACACATACACACATATAATCACACATACACATACATGCATACACATAACATTAGAGTAGAAATAATGTCTGGGAAAACAAAAAAACCAGTGGAGGAGGGGGTAAGGAAAAGAGAAAGAGGGGGTTGAGGAGAAGTATGTTCAGTGCACAGCATACATATGTATGGAAGATTAGCAAATCAGTTTCCTCCTTGCTCGAGATAAAATGACTGAATGGCAGAGAATAGGCTCTGTGTTTCTTGTCTTCTGTGGCACAAAGACAAAGCAGAAAGTTACCGTCTGGAGTTGGACTTTTGAAAGTTGGGCAACAGAAATAATGAGGGCAGAGGGAAGGATGGTTTGGTGAAAAGGGTTTGACCTATAAGGAGTTCAAGATTGAAGAGAGCAAAAACAAAATAGGAAGAGACCAGCTGTGGCTGAAATGGGAGGTTGATGGACCCTTTAAGAGGCAGAGCCTTGCCTTCACTTCCTACCCTCCCCCAACCTCTTTCTGACTGCCAGAGCAGGCTAACATTGTTGCTCTTATGGCTTCCTGCCATGGTGGACCCTAGCACTGGAGGTGTCTGCTCAAATAAACTTTCTTCCTTCAGTTACTGTTGATAGGGTATTTTATCACCAAAAAAGAAAAGTAAGAAATACCTCAGCTAAAAGTGGTTCTGGCTGGAAAAGGTCTGATCCCACAATGCTTCCTGTGACCATGAGTGTGTCCCAGAGTCTCTGAGAGGTACACACAGAGGAGATTAACAGAGGAGAGGGGCGCAGATAAGGGAGAGACAGGCATGGACAGGAGCATAGAAGGATGGAGGTGCGTTGGAGAAGCTGCATCTCCATGGAGGTGGAACATCAACCAGAAACTGAACACTCAGGGTGTTTCCTGTGTAAGATGCCCTCAGGAGGTCAGCCTCTCTGGGAACTTCCCAAATGCAAGGTCTGGACTCCTCCTGGTTCATCCTGACCCTGCACTAGCATGCATGGTGTGCTTACTCTAGGCATAGAACTATCCTTGGCAGCAGGGCCTGAGCATTCCCAGAAACTGTTTATCAGCTTCAATCTGGAGGTCTCTTGTTTTAAAACAATGAGTTTGTTATGGCAGTAAGGACAGGACTCAGCCTTACTCAACTCTGAGGTAGGGAGAAAATCAGAGTTTGAGGGTTGTCACTATGTTTTCTTAGGTTCCTTTTTCTTTTGTGGGGCTACTGGGGAAGGTGATCAAAACATTTCTTTAATTAGTAGAAGCCTAAATTAAAGGAGTGGGAGATCAAGATTTAATTACTATATATAATTATATATATATATATATAGTTTTGCAAAATGTGTACTCAATTGGGCAGTCCTGAAGAGAAACTCTAATAAACAGAGGGTAGGGGAGATGAGAGGCAGAGAGAAGGGACTGTTCCCAAGCTCACATTTTGTTTGCCAAGTTTCAACAAAAAGAAAAGCTTAGATGGAAAGGAGATGCACTTGAGAGGCAGGGCTTAGAATAATAATGCAAAAGGAGCCCCAACTGGGGTGGGCTGAGGAGCCCTTTCAAAGGCAGCTCATCCAAGACAGGTGTTGGCAACATCTGTAATGAGATTATCCATGATAAAAAGCTCCTCAGACCCTAATCCACATGATATTACATTCATAAACACATTCCCAGCTTCCTTCCCGCTGAGGCATACAAGTAAGTAATGTGCCATTAAGCTCACATCTCTGCTTTCTAAAGAAGTTTTAAAGTGATTTTTTTTAAATACAGCTTCCACCAATGTATTACGCCCAAGATAACGCAAAGGACAGACATGAAGACACATCCAAAAGGTGCCCTAGTAGGGAAAGAGCCAATCCACAAAGAACTAATGGCACCCAGAGTGTAAAGATGCAAACAAATGAAGAATTCTAGTGTGATTTAAATATGACCCTTGAGGAAGATTGCATCTTCCTCTTCCTCCTTTCCTATCCTGCTTCTCCTCACTTCTCTGTCCTTGTCCCGTTCTCTTCTTCCTCCTTCTTTATCGTCCCCCATTCCTCAGTTCATCTCTTCACTCTTCATTACACAGAGATCTATCATCCCTTGGCCAACTACAACTCACACTAAAAACAGAAACTAAAGATGCAGAACAGTTCAAATAAAGAATAGAAACACCAAGGTCTGTGACAAAGATGGGAAGTAGTGATATTCTCTTACCCTTTCTCTTGGAGTCATTATTCTGTAAATTTTAGTTAGCCCAGTTCATCATGAATCTGAAGGTGGAACTTTTAGTCATACAGATTGAATGTTACGAGGTTGCTCTCTACTCAGCTGATAGAAAAACAGAAGGTAGATGTGTCTTCCCGTCAAGTCCTTGCTTCCTGTGTCTCCCTTTAAGTCTTTCCTTCATGTATATACCTGCCTTGTATCTCTCATCTACCCAACCCCAGTAGATGCTTGGTGTGGGCAATGCAGACCAGCCCATTTCCTTGAAAGAACTTTATTGTTAGTACCAAGAAGATGAACATTATATATGTGCAGTTTGTTCCAGGCACTTGGGTACCCTGGAGGAAAATATCCTGGGAAGGACAGAAGGCCTTTGGAAAACTCTTGATCAAGTTGATAACTGTTAAGTTAGAACAACAGCATAGAGGATGAGAAAGAGGGAAGGCATATCAGGTGAAGAGAATCAGGGAAACACAATTGAAGAAAGAGCCTGGATGTAGGCTTAGGGAAGGTAAGTATCCGGCCCAGTTAGGGAATTTAGAGATTATGGAGGACCTATAAAGTACAAGACATGAAGACCCAACAGATAGAAAATCCTTCCAGCCTTGTGGGGTTATGAGAGTGCATGTAGAGAGAGAGGCAACCTCTTACCACTGAACATTCCTCTTGGCTATAGTTGCTGGAGTTTCACTGCCATTATGACATAACTCAAGTACACTTTTCCTAGGGGATTTTAAAAATAAATATAGATTTAGAGAAATAGGAGGACCCAAGAGATAGCTCTGAGGCTATTTAACTCAGTTCTTCGGCTATTGATCAAATGCATGTGATTGGAACGTTTCAAGAAGTTCCCAAATTAAGTCCCTATTATTTCACACTAATTGGCATCGTAATTCTGTAGTGCACAATAGTTGATTGCAATTTACCAAATCGATATGGATTTTTCAAAAAAAAAAAAAAAAAAAAACAAGGACTTGATTGCTCTGAAATAAGTCACGTAGAAAATGTTTTCTCAGTGGCAAACTGAGACTAACAAACATAAACAGAATAAGGAAAATGATATAAAACTTCTCTTTTTCCTGAAAAGACTATGTAAACATACTGTATGCATATGGATATTTATTACCCTCATCTTTTTATGCTTCCTGCCCCTCCCCCTTTAAAGGTAATATTGCTAACCAAACCAACAAAGCATCCAAGTTTGATCGTGGAATCTAAATCTAGGATAAACCATGCGATGTTTTGTTTGTGATGTCATGGAGCAACTAGCCTTGTTCCCAGTTCACTTTATGGCATCATGGGGTGATTGCTCTACTCAAATTTCTTGATGACACCAGGGCTGGGTCCACAGTATTCTGTACACATGCAATTTATAGTAAAGTACAAACTATCGGCTTAGCAAGGAACTGCCATTTTGCTTCATTGTGGCTTACCATGCAAGTGTCTGCTACAAACCGGAAGGGTGGGGCTTCAGATTACAATCTTCAGTGTTCTTTCTGGACATAGACTTTTTTGTATTTGCATTTTGAAATGTATCTCAGGGCAGGAGAGATGTGTAAGTATGAGGACTGTTTGACCTCAGTGTAAAAAAATCGAGGCATAGTGGTCTGTATTTATAATCCCAACACTGGGGAAGTAAAGGCTGAAGGATCCAGGGGCTCTCTGGCCAGCTAGCCCAGCCTATTTGGTAAGTTCCCAGCTAGTGAGAGACATAGGTAGGTGGTACCAAAGGAATGGCACCCAATGTATACCTCTGGCCTCCATATGCATGAACCCACACGTACATACCTGTGTGCATCTCTTAACCACTGCTTCCCCTCCTTCCAAACACACATATGTCCTTTTAAATGTGCATCCTCTGTGTGTTTATCAGTAAGAGCATGAGTCTGGCCCCTGGAGCTGGTCTCACAGCTACTGGCTCACCAATAGTTGGTTCTGATAGCTAAACGTTCATACTTACTGATTTGGGAGTAGGAATAACCTAATATAATTTCTGTTTCAGCTAAAATCACTGTTAAGGGTGGATTTACCCCCAAAGTACAGAATGACTCCATATAGCAGATCAATTGGCTCAGATGCCAGAGGGAACATTTTGTAGTTAATTCCTTAGAACAAACCTGTTCTCAGAAAGAATGTTCTAGTTCTTTATAACAAAGGCAAGAGATGGGGAGGCTGCGAAACTTCCCATACTAGGGTTGTAATTGTATATACTCAGCAGTGTGTAGAGATCCTTCCCAGATTTCAGTCAGCAAAGAAAAAGAAACTTCTGGGCTTAGATCAAGACCTCAAACAGACTGTCTGGAGGCAGACTCTAGAAGTTTCCTAGGTAGTTTATTTGTACACTGAGATTCAAAGACAGTTTATATGTACCCTCCAGAGAATGTGCAGATAGATATACAAACAGACTTGTCCAGAGATAGTAGCACATTTGTCTCTAGGAAGCACTATAGTTCAGACTTCCAGAAATAAGGATTCTCATGGCACAGCTTGCACCGGCCTGATCACTCTTCCCAATGCTTTACAGCAGTGAACTTTGGAAGAGAACTCGGCTCTCCCAAGTATCTCGGTGCTTACAATGAATATGTCATCCCTACCCATGTTGAAATAAGGCCCATTACTCACCCACCATTGAAAGTCTCATGTCCATCTCAAAGTCAAATGTTGAAAACTGATTTGTCAGCTTTCTGTGATAAGATACACGATAAAAACAACTTAAGGAAGAAAGGGTTTGTTTTTGCTCACAGTTTGAAGACACGGTTTATCATGGCGACTGGACTATGAGGCAGGTGGTCACACTGCACAGTCAGAAATCAGAGGGCTGGTCACACTGTACTGTCAGAAAGCAGAAGGCTGGTCACACTGCACAGTCAGAAAGCAGAGGGCTGCATAATAGGGCTCAGTTTACTTGTTCTTTTTTATTCTCAGTCTGTGGGCTGGTAACATATGCATTTAATGTATATCTTTTCACCTCAGTTAGCCTAATCTAGAAACCATTTTATGGACATGCTTAGAAGTTCATCTCTTAGGTGATTCTAGATCCTATCAAGTTGATAAAATTAGTCATCACAGATGAATATCATCACAGATGGTATTAATCATTGGAGCTTTTTAGGAAGGATGATGAAGCTTCAAGAAGGGATCCCCCATCAAAAAGACTAGGGTCCTGATGAAAGAGACCTGAGGGAACTTCATTCTTTCTATTATGTGAGGATACATCTAGAAGGCATTATCATGAGGGATAGGCGATCAAAACACCAAGTCTGTCCAGGCTTGACTTTGGCCTGTCCACCTCCAGAACAGGAGAAGACACATTTCTGTTAGTCACACACACACACACACACACACACACACACACACACACACACACACAAAAAAGATTTTCAGCGAAACACTGTTGCTGTTGTTGTTTTAAACAGTAGCCCAAACTAAGTCAGCTACAAGAGGGCGGGTAGCTATGAGGTTTAATTAATTAGGGCTTGAAGAGTGCCTGCTTGGGTTTTATGTCAGCACTCCGTGCTATTATTTATTTGTAATGCAACTTGAGAACTCTCACCGCAATGTGGAAAATTTAGAAACACCCATCTAATTCCTTAGAGATTCAAGGATGAAAAGCTAGCAGCAAGAGGGTATGAATGGGGTAACTGCCACCAGCGTAAAAAGGGAATACAAGAGTCTTAGCTCTAGGTGGAAGGCATGGCATGGGAGGGCCCTAAGCAGACCTGTTACAGAGATGCTCATTGGCAAGAATAGAATGCAGGTACACCCCTTCCCAGTTCCTATCACATGCTGATCCCCAGAGACAAGAATGTGCAAAGACAGCAGGAGCAGGAAGTGCTTTTACCCGTGGATGGTCTCAGTAATACCCAGATCTTGAAGCCAAGTCGATTCTCTCATTTGAAATCACCACAGCTAATTAATTTATTAACAAGGAAGTAGCCAGCCTATGTGATGTGGGGCTTCTCTGACAACAGAGCTAAGAGCTGGCAGGGTTTTCTTTTTGACAACACCAGGGACCCAAAAAGGCATGAGATATTTTGAAAAATAATAAAAAATGGATTAAAGGGTAGAGAAATAATTTATCATGTACAGATGTGCACCATGAAAAAATGTGGCTTAGCAACCTGCCGGATAAAAACAAAGAGACTGTGAAGGTGTCTGGTCTGATTACTAATTTGTGAAGACAAGGACCTGTGTGTCTGATGAGCTATCTATGTATCAACTTAAAAAAAATAAACCAAACAAACAAAAAAGCAAAACCACCACAGGAGAAAGGCGATAGTCAAGAGATGGCCTTCATTCTTTCTGAACATAGACTTGGAAACCTTGACGAGACAAGAAGCCTAGAGAAACCTGGGCTGTTCTTTGCTGAGATCCAAAGGCTATGTGCCTGTCAGAAGCTGTCAAAGGAGGCTCAAGGCTGCCGAGGACTTGAAAGCCTTCAGCAAGCTCCTCTCTGTGAAAAAGGCAAACCTTAAAACAGAAAATTCGGATTGAGGTATGACTGGAGACTTCCAGAATCTTCAGTGAAGGAGCATGTTTCTGTTCATGAAAGATGCTTAATCCCTGTGCAAAAAGTAAAGGAACTAGTTTGTGACTGTTGCTTTCATAGAGGTTAAAAATGTTTTATTCAGGTTTTATTTTAAAAGGGCAGGAAGATGTGTCATGATTTTTAGAAAGATTTACAATTAAAAATAGTTCATTTTCTTCCCGTTTGATTTTCACACTCTTGGAGGTGCCCTTTGATGAACAGAAGTTATTAATTTTAATGTAGTCTGATTTGTTCTTTGTCTTTATAGTTAGTTCATTTTCTTCCTTGTTTTAAAGCTGTTCCTACCTTAAGGTCGTCAAAATATCCCACACCAATGTGTTAGCTGTTTTCTTACTGTTCTGATAAAATCCCTGAAAGAAACAACTTCAGGGCAGGGGGTTTGTTTTGCCTTACTGTTTGAGAGTGAACAGTCCATAATAGTGGGGGAAGCATGGTGGCTGGGACAGAAATGGTGGAAGGCAGTGGCTTGCTTATCTCTTCACTGTTGAGGAAAAATAGACTTTGGTCAGATGCTAAGCCAGCTGTCTGAGTTAGCTTTTCTATTGCTCCTATAATACCATGACAGAGAGCATCTTTGGGAAGAAAAGGGCTTCTTATTTCCTGTTACAACTTGTAGTCTATCGTCCAGAGAAGTCAGAGCAGGGATTCAAGGCAGAAATGTGAAGGTAGAAACTGATGCAGAAGCCATGGAAGTACTGCTTATTGTCTTGATCCTCGTGGCTTGCTCAACCTGCTCTGTCATAAAACCCAGGCCCATGGATGGTACAGCAAGCTGGACCTTTCACATCAATCACCAAGAACTCTCCCCACCCCCAGTCTAATCTGATAAAGGTATTGCTTCAGTTAGGGGTCCCACTTCCAAAATGACTGTAGCTTGGCATAAATCTACCTAGCACACTAACCCCCAGGACAGCCCATCTGATTCTACACAACTGCTTCCTCCAGTGAGGTTCCATCTCTTTAAGGTTCTGAAATCTGGAAAAACAGTGGGAACCAAATTCAGATACGGCAGCCAAACTTAAAACCACCTTCTGAAAGCTACTATAGTAGATTTTACACACTACAAAAAAAAAAAAAAAAATCAAAAAATTCTGCCACCTCCCCCAAAATATCTCTGGACCCCAAGCTGGCTTCTTAAGGAAATGAACCCTTTTCTACTTCTGTAGGCCTGCTGCATAACCAGGATCTGTGTGGTTCTCCCTGGCTGCAATTTTGTTCCGCTGGTGTGCTTGTTCTTGAACCACTTCTGCCCCTTCATTGCTGCACTTTCCAGTGATCCCTGACATCCCCTCCCCCCTCCTCAATCTTCCTTTCCCAGAATTGTCACAGCCGTAGTTATTGTTTGTCATCTGCATTCTGATATAGATTACACAGTTTGCCAAATTTCTGTCTCTCTGTCTCTGTCTGCTCTGTCTCCCCCCAGGGCCCCCACATACATACACATTCGAACACACTTCGGGCATTTTCCTAGGATTACATTATGTCTGTAGATGGTTCTTCACAATTTTGCTCATTCAATCCACACACGATATTTGTCAATTCCTTATTATTATGTATCACAATCTAGTTAGTACATGGATGTCTTTCACATTTTTCTTATCAATATTCCTGCATTTTGTATCATTTTGATATTATTGTAAAACCAGCACATACACACAAAGAATTACATGTTATATATATTTTAGCATTATTTTTTTAACTGAAAGTCAAAATCTGAGACAAAAGCCCCACTGGAAAAGTAGCTGAGGCTATTTGAAGGATTTCATTAAAGGGGTGCTCAAATTGTGAAGAAAATCACAGAAGGAGGTCTAATCTCATTAGTCACCAGGGAATCCAAATTAAAATTAAAATTAAATGCCAAGCCTCTCTCCTCAACCGCTACAATCGAAGACTGACAAGGACTACTGTTAGCCATGTGTGCACATGGAAAACCCCAGACACTACTGACAACTGCACAAAAGCAACTTGTAAAACAGTCTGCATTATGTACCAAGGTTGATGTGTCTACCTCACGATCAAGCAATTCTAACCTTGTAAACATGCTTTTATTTGCCCTTCTGACTCAGCAACACTCGTGGGGTCATAAGAAAAAAAGATGGGATATCTCAAATGTCTATGGACAGAAAAACGGATAAATAAATCATGCTAAATCCGCACTGTGGATTTTTACACTGAATGCAAATGAACAAGGTAAGAGAATAGTCATCCCTTGGTGTCCACAGGAGATCAGCCCAAGGATCCCAGAGTGGACACCAATATCTGCTTGTGTAAAAGGCAGAGCATTGATGTATCATGTACCTGCATTCACCCAGAGACCTTAACTCATCAGTTATAATACACAATGTATTATGTCATATAATCTTGACATTATTGTAAAAGCAGCATACACCAGGAGGTACATGTTACGTATTCAGAACACATACCTGTGTAAATAGTTGTTATACTACATTATTTAGGAAACAATGAAAAGATAAAAGCCTGCACATGTTCAGTACAGACACAATTTTTCTTCAAGATGTCTGTGATCTGTGGTTGATTGAATTTGTGGATACAGAACCCACAGATATAAAAGGTGAATGCGCACATAAAAGACAGAGAAAAATAAACATGACGTTGAGTTTGGGAGACAGGAAAGGAGCAGGGGTACCTATGCCTAGACAGAAAGAGGACTGTAGCCATTTCTCCCCTAACTCAGTGATGGTAAGGATGCTAAGTACTATAAGAATTAAGTAAAGCTGAAAGTATATGTTTATATAACTTTCTGTATGCATATAACAAAAGATTAGTGATAAGTTACATTTTATAATTTCAGTTTTAGAAATTACTTTTTAAAGATTTTTAAGTTTTATGTGTATGGGTTTTTTGTTTTGTTTAGGTTTTTTTTTTTTTTTGCCTATATGTGTACATGAAGTTTAGAAAAGGGTGTTGGATCTCTTGAAGCTATAGTTAAGGATGGGTTGTGAGCATGTAGTGCTAGAATCTGAACTGAATTGTCTACAAGAACTTTTAACCACAAGAGCTTTAAAATGTAGCAAGTGCTTTTAACCATGGAACCATCTCTCCAACCCTGTTTAAAAATTTTGAACAGGATGTAGTGCTACAGAGGTCATAGGAAGCCTGAGGCAGGAGGATTGCTTGAACTCAGGAGTTTGGGAATAGGCTGGGCAACATAGAAAGGCTTGTATTTAAAATAATATTAGAAACATTCTCTCTCTCTCTCTCTCTCTCTCTCTCTCTCTCTCTCTCTCTCTCTCTCTCTCTCTCTCTCTCTCTCACACACACACACAACCATGTATGCACACTTGCCAATGTGCCTTTTACCTCATTTATAAATGTTACAGATTGTGTTTGTGTGAGTGTAACAGCTAGAACAAAAATGGAAAGTGTGAGCTGGAAAGTACTTCAAACTTTCAACTGCCAATCTATTAATAATTTGAATAAGGAACATTCTTGAGCTCAGTGGTGGGGAAATGCGGAGCATGTATAAGACTATGGGTTCAATTCTTAGTAATCCATAAAGCAAGCAAAAAGCACCCTTAATATTGAGATCTCATGACTTTCAACATTTGACTTAGGAAAAACCGCTGGGTTTGGCTCTACTGTGAGAAAGCTTGATTTTCATCACTTTTATCATAGACAGAAGCATATAACTATAATCATATGATTATAGCATAAGATATGCTCACAGGAATATTTTAAAAATCACACACATTTCTTAGGAAAGTTATTTAAGAGATGCTTTTGATAGTGAGACCTTCTCATTATCAAAGATTGTTGTAGACACCTTCTGGATTGCATTCTCAGTGGAGTGCTATGTGGTTTGAGGTCTTGCATTTGGGTGATATAAGTATTCTTTTTCATAAAACTATTGAACCACCTTCATAAGGCTAGGAAGCATCAGAAAGTATTTTATTTCTTCAATGGCTCAAATAAGACTTCTTATGGCTCTCATAAATAACAAAAAAAAATTAAGAGAGTAAAGCTCTTAGAAATATATAATCCACCTCAGTTGAAAGAGTGCTATGTAGTGTGGATAAGGCCCTGGGTTCCATCTGAGACCCACATATACTGGGCATGGTGGTGTAAGTGCTCAATTCCAGGATTCACAACATGTCAACAGTAGGAACTTAAGTTTAAGGTCATATTTGTTTATACAGAGGCATTTAAAACTAGACTGGGGATATATGAGACCCTTTCTAAAAAAATTTTTAAGGAAATTGAAATGAAATGAAAAGAGACATGATGCTGTCTGAATTTGGAACTGTGAGGGAGACATGCCATCACTTTTTGAATGCATCTAATTCTCAGAAGAGATTGCTCATTGCTTCAGTTGGAAAATTGTCTCAGACACTGTTTTCCTGGAAACGTAATCTCTAGTACAATAGTGTTGAGAGGTGGGCTTGAAATGCTGGGAAGAAGAACCCTGTGCATGGATGAAGGCTGGCCCTGAGGGGTCCCTACTGTGAGGGTGTTATAAAGGCAGTTCAGTCTTTTCTTGCTCTTGCACTCTGACTCGCTGTATGATGCTTTCTGTCCCATTACCATGTAGAAAGGCAGGTCTCATCAAATGCAGCACTTCTCACCTCCAGACCCTGGAGCTAGAATAAATTGTTGAAGTTACTCCACCTCGGTTATTCACGTATAGCCTCTCTGAGTTTACAGAGACACTCACTTACTAAATCCTGAACTAGAGCAGCATTTCTTTCCAGCAAGGACAACCACATGTTGCTGGCCAATGTTCCAGTTGAGGCATAGTAACCTTCCAGTAAAAGGTTATTGAAGAAATAAAGGAGACAAAAGAAGAGAAGAACAAATTAAGAATAAAGAAAAAGTAAAAATGCCTGACAATAAAGCATAAAAAGTGAGTGAAACCCTAAATTAATAAAACAGGGTCAACATGAACGGTAACTGGCTAAAGCCCATGGACAAAGGAAAATATGTAATAAAGAAGAGATAAATTAATTAAAATTGGTGGGTGGGTGGATAAATTAGAATGACTGGATCACAGAGAGGTAGACTCCGTGAACACAGCAATGGAAGAGCACAACTCAAGACCGCAAGGGAATGAATATGCAGTTGCTTTTGTGGAGCTATAGCCAGGTCCTCAGCAGACCCAGAGAAAGGACTGAGCCATTTTGCCTTACTATTTTGGAGGGTCTAGCCCATGTTCCCTCACTCACAGCTAGAGCATTGCAAGTGCTCACATTACCTGTTTCTCTTTTTTTGTTTTCAGGCTCCAGACCTTGGGTTGGAGCCCATTCAGACTGGTTTAATGCTTTCTGAAAATGCCATGTGACACACCCAGAAACATGCCTTAATTACCTCAGTGATTCTAAATCTGGTCAACCTGGCTATGAAGATTAAGCATCCCAGCATGAAAGGGTAGGAACTGTGGGGACTTGTCCAGTGCAGGAACTTGTTTAGTGCCTTCATCCTGAAGGAGTGGGAACAGAGATAGCACCAGGGTGTGATTTTTCTTTCTAACAGTGGCTGGAGCAGACTAGAGCCTGCTTTGCTGAAGACAAGGCTTATGAAATTTTCCCAACATGGTTACCTTGGGTTTCCCTGGTGGTACAGCTTGAGGCAGGCCTTTTTCCTAGATGACTCTTTGAGGAGGTCAGCCCAAGGGCAGCAGAGCAGAACATGCTAATGGGGAGGAATCATGAGGGGGGTCCTCTTTTCATATGTCCACCCAAGGGATGAGGCTTACCAGGCAGACCGGGCTCCAGCAGGTGTGGGAGCCATGGGCAGAAGGAAGAAGGAAACATATGAAGGGGCCTGGGTTGAGCTGGAAGCCCTCAAAGCTCATGTAATAGTTGACACACATCAAGCTGTGTACCCATAGGTTATCCTAGCAGTTCACTGAGCATTATTTCTGAGTGTTCTCCTTCCAGAATCTTTCCAGAAGAGATTAGCATTTGAATTGGCTCATTTGTCTTTCCCTGGCTGACTGCTGAGACACTGTTCTTCACCTGCTCTTGGTACCCTGATTCTCAGGCCCCTTGCTGTCCACTCCAAGGCAAGGAACACTACAGGGATTGTGGGCTTCTTAGCCTCTCTGACTGCAGGAGCTAGCTAGTCTGCTGCTGTGGCTTGCTGGCCTCTGCTGCTCCAGTGACTCAGACTTGCTTCCTGATTTCAGTCCACAATAAGCAGTATTGTACCTAGGAGTCTTCATTCATTATATATACTTAGCTTGACTCACCTACCATTAATATTTTAGCACATTTGCATTCTCTTCTTCCATTTGAGTTTCAGAGGCACTTAGAGAACCATTTAGTAGTAAGTTGAAGCCATCTATCACACACACACACACACACACACACACACTCACTAATTTTGTCTTTTTTTGGCAACTCAGACCAACACTGGACTGTCTGACATTAGAGGCTGACTTTTTATCTGAACTGATAAGACTATATGTTATGATACCAGAAGCACAGGGTAAACCAGTCACAATGCTCTAAAAATTTCTAGAAAGCACCAGAAAAATAAATATTGAGAAGGTGTAGACTAGACAGATAGTGCCATCGATAAAGTGTCAATCAGGAGGAGCTGAGCTCAAGCCCCAGGATCCCTCGGAAACTAACAAGAGGAAAGGAGAGCATTAGCACAGACCAGTCATTCCATTCCTGAGTGGGTCAAGAAAGGAGGACTCCTAGCCAGACATCTTGTCCTATTTGGTAAGCCACTGGCCACTGAGAGATGCTGCTTTAAAAACCAAGGTCTATGGCTCCTGAAGAATGACACCAGAGAGTTCTCTGGTCTTTACCCATATTCACACACAGGTGTGCACGAACCCACAAACACATGTCCTTGCACACATGAAAACTCACACAGACACACACACAAAGAAAAATAAAAACTTCTGAAAACAGAAGATGACGGCACAGTCATGATTTAGACATGTGGCTAATTAACACAAACTCAAACATAAAACTACAAGAGTTGCAAGTTTATGTTTTATTCTAGCTCCAAGCACTTTATAACCCAGCAGTAAATCCTGGTGCTACCAAGTCATCAAAGTCTTTGAAAGTTACTTTGATTTTTTTTTTTAAATTCAGTTCATGCAATTGTTAAATTTAAGACAGGAAAAAAGAAGCTTGGCTGTAGACCCCTTGCCTCGTATGTGTAAAGTTATGAGTTAAATTCCCACCACGGATAAAATTCTGGACTATAATTTAAAATAACAACAACAACAGAAAGATTTGAAAAGATTAAAACTGTGTTTAAAATTTTTTTCAGTATATAGAGAAACTAGTTATATAGGTAGAACAGTTTAATACTGAACAGTGCAGATCTCAACCGGGTGATATATCTCAGCTTCCTTTTATAGCACATTAGAGGATTCTTGTCACATGACACACTACATGTCAATGCTGTCCATGGGAATTCAGGTTCTCTTCCAAAGTCTTGTTTCTATTTGAACAGGAACTTTGGTGCTGTGATTCCAGTGATAAACAGTATGTATAGTATATGCTCACTGGTGGAGTGGTGGCATGGCCGTTGTGGGGTAACCAACTGCTTTCTAATTTGATCTGTGGTCTGCTCCACAGTAGAGGATTCACATCTCTTTAAATATGGTCAACAGCTCATAGATAAGGAAACTGTAGGCCTCTGGGGTAGGGGAGCATGTACTATTCTTGTTTTGCTAAATAGTCATATTGTCAAACCACCTTCTTAAGATGTATCTTTATACCCACAAACTTGGACTGCTCACAACCTTGGTCCGAGAACCATTTTTTGAACAGCAGCAGTGGTTAGTGCAGAGGCTTATTAGCTGGCAAAAGAGCTGAGGTAGAACATCGTGGCACCATACATACAATTTCTAGGGACACCCTTCCTGAGACTGGCTTTCTCCAGTGAAGGCTTTCACATCCCTAGTAGCTCATTAGAGATGTAAATTAGCTGGTGGATTAAGCATTAGCTCACTGCTCTCATGGTCTTATTATCCCTAAAAGCACCACCACAGGCACACCCAGAAGTGTGCTGTATTATCTGTGTGGGTGCTTCTCCCTACAAGCTGACAATCAGAGATTCATCACAGGAGCCTGAATTAACTTAACACATCTAAACCTCACACACTTCTACAAAAACTCCTTTTAAAAATGGAGAAGTGACAACTCCCACTAAATTCTGGGATTAGGTGTAGGGACTTGCGGTTTACTTTTTACTTTACTAGACCACTGTTCCTCTAATGGACCAGTTGCAGATGGGCTCCTTGCTCCTTTGCCATCCCACCTTATTTGATTCATCTTGTTTTCCTTTGATTCCCAATTAAAAGGAACTGCACCAATCTCTCCTAAAGAATTGTTCCTCTCAACATTTAACTTTAGTAGACTCCCAAATCCTATCTTCATAGGGGATGGAGAGATGGCCCCTCAGTTGAGTGTACTTGCTGCTCTTTCAGAGGACCAAGTTTATTTACCAGCACGTGTGTTGGGGATACAATTACCTGTAACTCTAGCTGCTTGAGATCTGGCACCATCTTCCAGTCTCCAACAGTACTGCTATCTAGTGTCTCTGCTTCTAGTGAAGCACTTCTTGAAAGAAGTCTGCATGCATCCTAGAATCCACTATGTAAGAGAGCACAGGCTGTCTGAGGTGTGTGGTGATCTCTTGTGCTTTCTCCACAGGACCTATGGTGATAGCTCTGTTCTCTCTGGCTTTAGAAAGAGGGGGAGCCTATTATGTTACTGACGTGTTTGCAGACCTCATTTGGCACTTAACAGAATCCTCTCAAAACTTACTAGATCCCTCATTTTATCTCATAATATCCTTACCAGCCAACAAAATCCAAGCTTTCTTCAGTTTTTGATCACTCCTTATTAAAAAAACAAATGATAAAGCCCCCACATTTCTCCTTATGGTCATTTTTTCTCTTTCTCTCTTCCATGTCTCAGTCCCAGTTCAGGGCTTTGTCTTTGTTAATCAACATCACCAGGTGCTGGGATGAAGAAGTGTGTTCTACCTTGCCATTTAAAAAAATATATATATATGGGATTTAGAAACCTAACCTTGAGCTTACAAGGTTCAGATTTGGTGGGGCCAGAAAGCTATGTTCTTGACTTAAACATCAGATCTTCCTAATTCCCTGGCTTTAGAGAGCACAGACACTCATTTTTTTTCATGTAAAATCATACAACCAAAGCACAACACAACGGTTAAATACACATCTTCGGAAGCGACTCTGAACAAGGTACCTTATCTCTTTCATTTCCCAAACAAGAAGTCTCCATTTAGAGTTCCCTACTCTGAAATCACAGATAATTGTGGCTAAGATCTATATTCTTAAAACCCAATATCTTACCACACACACACACACACACACACACACACACACACACACACACACACACACACATACACACACACACACACACACACATACACACACACACACACAAAGGAGGGCCAGGGAAATGCCTAGTCTGTAAAGTGTGATTCTACACAAGCTCAAGAATCATGTGTCTTCTTTGGGGTTTCTCTTTCTGTAATGAACCACTATAACCAGAGAAACTTGTGGAGGAAATGCTTTATTTGGCTTCTTCTTCCAAATCCTGGGTCACCATCAGAAGTCAGGACAAGAATTCAAACAGAGCAGCAACCTGAAGGCAGGAACTTATGCAGAGGCTATGAGGAAATTCTGTTTCCGGGTTCGCTCATCATGACTTGCTCTGCCTGCTTTCTTATAAAATTCAGATTCACCAGCCCAGGGGTGGCACTACCCACAATGAACTAGGTCCTCCCCATCAATTACCAGTTAAAAAAGTGTCCCAGAGGTGTGCACACAGCCTGATATTGTGTAGTCAATTTCTCAATTGAGGTTCCTTCCTTTCCAATGAACCAATACTCTAGCTTGTATCAAAATGACATAAAATTAGCCAATACTCCATGTTAACTCCCCCAGACCCGTGTAAAAATGTCAGTAATGGTGATGTGTGCACATAATCTCAGCATAGGGAATGAGGAGACAGGTGGATTCCTGGACCTTGCTGGCCAGGCGGTTTAGACTAATCAGCAGACCTCAAGTCAATGAGACACTCTGTCTGACAGGATATAGAAGTACACCCTTGGTACACATACATATATGCACATGCATTTTCTAAAAAGACATGTGAAGTACAGTGTGATATCTTATCATCACTCCATCCTTCTGCTGTAAACAAAGGATTCTTTGGTTTTTGTGAAAATTGCATCAAATACCGTATGTGAGGAGACAGTGTTCAGATCCTGGGGAAAAAGGCAGTGCAAGTCTAGCTTTAGATTGCAAGATGAGAAAGACGTGAAGGAAGGGCAGGGCAATATTGGACAAGGGTGGGTATTACAGACAAAAGAATGCTTCCCAAGATGTGATTCCACAACCCCCTATGGGCTAAAGTCTGCAAAATGGCATTGGCCTTTTACAAGTTGTATTAATTACAGTCATAATCCCCATGCAAATTGCACAGGCATTTTTTTTTTCTCCATTTGAGCTAGTGAAGCCAGTTTAACACAGTGCATTGTCTTTCGAGAGAAAATGAGCTCAGCAAACTGTCTGTAGATAACAAGAAATCCTGCAATGGTTTTCCCAGGTTATGATTGCAATTCATCTCGGGATGCCTATGTGTAATTTGTCTTCTCTGTGAGCGTGATCCATTTCCCTCTCCCTGAGCTGGCCTGTCCAGGGGACAGCCACACTTTCCAATGGTGTTTTATCCATCACTAGGGAGCTGCAAATTTGTTCTCCAAGTTTCAATACTGAGAGATGTTATTATCACTTGGAAACTTCCATTGAAAATGAGGCAGTCTTTGAAAGCGGTTGGCTGCTTTCTGGCTGCTCTGACCTGACAGACTGAGCCTACTTTGCTCGGGAACTCTAGGCGGTGGGAAAGAAAGCATCCTCTTCTCACGTCCAAGCTCTCTGCAGAGGGACTTTGTAAGAACCAGGTTTCCTCTGTGCCTTTCCTCCTTGTGCACAGAGCAGCTGGCCTGAACTATTCAACAGGGCCTGTGGCAATTTTGCTTCCCTTGTATTTTTGAGCACACAGGATGCCTTCATGCAGCTTGGAAGAAAGCTGTTTCCTCCATGCGGAGGAACTGCAATTAGCTGCCTCTCTGGGAGTCACTTCTCCCTCTGCACTAGGCCTGCCCCACTTCTTACAAGTCCACTGAAGGCTGTGGTAGGCCATACCCATGCACCTGTTTCTTTGGTGGCCTTTTGTACAAGGACAAGTCGCAGAATAATGAGTGATAAGTTCATCATTATTAGTTTTTAATTTTATGATTAGCATTTTATATGCTGCATGTTCTCTGCTCTATGTTCTCGGGGCTGTGGTGGTCAAAGGAGGTGAGCCTATGAAGCAAATTCATATGGAAACAACGATTGCAGTTCCAGGGTCCCATGCTGCCTCCCACACAGTGTGCCTTGTCCTGGGAAGATCTTTCAAATAGTCCAGTGTTTCTAACAAAAAAAGAAAGGTTGTTCAGCATGTGACAATTCTCACATCAGGGTCAGCCAGTAAAGTGGTGGTGTTTGCGTAGAGGGCTTTGGGGAAACCTTCTCTATCCAGAGAGTTCAAACAGTCCTGATAAAGACAGGAACAAGTCAACTGCCTCTGTTGACAGGCAGTGGAGCTGGCTCTGCTGCTGCACAGCCTCAGGTAGGTATGGATCAGTTCATAGTTCCTCTTTCTCTCTTACATACCTGTAGTGGGCTTCTCCTCCTTTTCCATTGCCTAATGTTCTGAGTCCCCGAGAGCATCACCTCTGTCTGAATCCTGAGCCACACCCTGTCCCAGAAGGTCAAGATCCTTTCTTTAGGAGCCCTATGCTGACTAGGGTCCTCTGGAAATCCAAGTCTTCTCCCTCTTAGGGTCATCTGAGAGCTGACCCATGAGTAGGACTTGCTTTAAGATTACTGGTTACTCTTCTCATTTCTGTGAGCACCTATCTGACAAGGTTAAAATCTGAAGGAAGAAGAGGTAACTTTCCATCTTGGGTTCACAGGTAGTGTTCTGTTTATTCTAAGGCTCCAGCCTAGGGGATGGTGCTGCCCACATTCAGGCTGAGTCTTTGCTCTTCATTTGAACCTCTTTAGAAACAATTTCAAAAACAGGCTGAGGTATACCTCCTCAGTGGTTTCAAATCCAGCTGAGCTGGCAATGAAGAACCACAATAACAATACTTTTGTCTATATTCACATAGCCAGAGATGGCTTGGCTTTCCTCAAAGAACCAGGCTGTATCTTGGCCTGCTTCCTTGACCCTTCATAAGTCATATTCAAGTTTATCCCTCTTCTGCCAAGGTCTCTGGATATTCCAGCATGTCTGGCCTCTTGAACCCCCCTAATTCCGATTAAATTCTTTCTCAAGATCATTTCTCAAATCAGATGTGGTTGGTCTCATTCTAAGCACTAGAGTTGTCCCAGTCACTGCACTGAAGCAACCTTGTTTTCATTCCATTCGTATTCTTGGTGATTGGTGTGAGATAGGTAGCATGAGTTGTGCCATTCCAGATGAGAAACAGTAGAAGATAAGCAGAGGGTTAGAAGCCTTCCCAGAACCATGCAGCTCACCAGGGATAGGGTGGGATGAGGCTCTGCTCTCCTGGCTTCCATCCCAGAGCTCTTATCTCTAGTACTTGTCAGGCTGCCAGGCTTCTCTCATTGCCCATCAAATCCATTTTAATCTCAAGAGATAGTTCCCATAGGAGAACAGAGTGTGGCCCATGGAACTCCTGGCTCCATTCTAATTTTGCAGAACAAAAAAAGTTCCTTAGGGTATGGAAGAGGTGCTCTACGGAAAGGCAATTTAGACTTTGGACTCATTGAGAAATGCCTCTGGGTCCCACGTCAGATGCTCAGCTTCTAAAGAAATGTCCTTGTGCCTGGGGTCCAGGAATTAGGGCAAGAATGCCTGAATGTACAGATTTTCTGGGAAGCACAGTTCTTCTCTTCTTTCCTTCTCTTCCTTTCCTTTTTCTACCTCATCTCTCTCTCTCTCTCTCTCTCTCTCTCTCTCTCTCTCTCTCTCTCTCTCTCTCTCTCTCTGTTGCATATGTGTGACCCACAGGTCAACCTTAGAGTATTCCTTTTCAGCTGTTATTTATTTATTCACTTTTTCTTTGTGTTGAAAAGTCTCTCAGTGGTCTAAAGCTCCTCAAGCAAGTAGGTGGCAGGCCAGAAAGTCCCAAGGACCTTCTTCTCTCTACCTCCCTAGAGCTGGTGTTTTAGGCTTCCACCACTCACACCTGTCTAGGAAGCACAATCTTAAATACACAACAACTGACATCCTGAGAGGGGAGCGCTGCTCCAGCAACTGAAAGTGAAGATTCAAAGGCTGTAGAGACAGACTTAACTTTGTTTCCATTCTAAGTCTCAACAATGAATGCAATGTATATAGTTTTGTTTACCTTTAATTTTACTTAATGCACTTTATTTAGGTCAGTTGATAGAAATCTTTCTTAAAGCACTAATTGATACATCTTTGGAAACATTGTAACTATTATGTAAAGGGCAGAGTTTGACTGGGTTGCAGTGAATTTTTACTTTCACAAGTAGGGGGCCAACCAAAGTCGACAGGAAGATAGTTTCTGGACTGTGGTTTACATTATGTTGTTTGTAAGCATTCTCCAAGGTTTCCATCTGCATCCTACCCTGTACTCCATATGAAGGTCTCTATAGAAGGTCCAACATGCAAGAAGAAAAAGTCACACAGAGTTCAGAAAGAGATGGCATTTTTTAGTCCACTTCCAAAGCCAGTGTAATATGTGAAGAAGAGGGCATATGATTGGGAAGTTAGTGTGAATAATTTCTGCCCAATGGAGATTTCAGAGCCTCTTATATTTTATCTTTCGTAGGAGCAGATGTATTAGATGTGTTGCAGGTTAAAGTAGCTGTTGAGGTCAGGAGGTTACTCAAGGCATGTGCACAGTGAGATGTCACACAGAGCCTCACTACTGGGTAAAACACGTGTTAGTAAAAATAAAGTAAAAAATTCAATAAAGCAGATGATTTCTCTAAACAGCTCAATAAGAACAAAGATGGTTTTTAAAAATGCACACAACTATCCTTTTCTTGGTTTTCTTTCTTCGTTTCTGAGACAGTCTTGCTATGTAATTCCAGCTGGCCTATATAACATGTAGTTTTCCCATCTCCACCTTGAAAATGCCAGACTGATAGCCTGTCACTATGTTACTATTAATACATTCTATTATATTTCGTTTAACTTTTCCACAAAGCAATGAAAATTTCAAGGTGCACTATACACACTAATTCACATAACACTAAAACCCAACCTAAGTTACATAAATGATAGGAGTGTAAGTGAAACGTGGGAATAATGCTAGCTGTCCTGAAATTACACATATATTGCAGCATATTTTATATACTGTCAGGAGGAGATCAGCTCCTCAGCAATCTGAGGCCCTGGCCTGTACTCCCTACATAGTGGTACGTGGCTGTCTGGAGCTGATGCTGCTCAGTCTTCCAGAAGTGAAAAGTCATTGACATTCTGTGTTAAGAATGAAAATGATTTCAGAATCTGGGTCCTCACACAGTGGCCCCTGTAAGTCTGTGGTCATGGCAGCAACCTCAGGGATGGAAACTCTACAGTGTCACCACAGCAGCCAGAAAGACTCTTCTCTATGTACTAGGGACTTTGACTCAGGTAAAGTGGATCCACAGAATAAGAAAAGAACTTCATTGTGAGCCAGTATGAGGCAGAGTCAAAGCTTAATAATGATATTTTAATATAGACTTGAATCACAAAGGCTCAGGGCAAAAGCCAGGATTGACGAGAACTCAGGTGTGTTTTTCCTTAGGGGAGAACTTCGTTATCTTGCAATAGTAAATTGTTTTACAATAGCAGATTCTTTAACACTTTGTTATTTCACAAATGTATACCATTTTGGAGGATCCTGAAGCTGTGCAACCTAAGTAAGATGACAGGGTGGTGTCTGAGAAGGACCCGGCAAGTGACGGGAACAACAAGACCAGAGAGGTACAGGAAGGTAGGGCACCTGTACTGTATACAGAGTTAAGCTGAACTTCCCAGAGAAACAGTACCTTACTCAAGACCATATACATTAGGGATCAGCCCTGGGTCAATATTATTTTAGCATGAAATATTCTCTCTACAAAAGGCATATTAACCCGATGTCAGCAACTTTCTCAGCAAATGTTAATTGTCCGGGAATTCTTGCTTCTGACTGATGAAAGGGGTCAATTAGGTGCCCTTCCTCCCATATGTCCCCACAATTTTCTTTGCATTTTGGTTCCACCTCAATTATGGGTTGACTTCTTTCATGCCTGAGAGTTTTGGAAAGGCCTGGACCTGAAGAGCACATTCAGGAACCAGAGTGAATGGTAGTTCTTTCTGGCCCTGTGACCTCATCTTCAGGCGGACTGTGAGAAATCAACATCTTTGATGTGCAGACCACCACATTCAACTTCTGGACCGCTGTGTTTGCTAGAGGGAGATACCAGTGCAAAGTAGGTACAGAAAACAACTTCAGGGGGCAGTTTTATTAGACATCCTCAACTGAGTTAATAAACGAGAGTATGGGGAAAGGGCATTCTGAGAAGACCGCTTTCATCACATCACGGAGATTCCTTCAGCGGTACTTCAAAGGGAAGAAGTTTGCAGTCCAGATTGCAGTAACAGTGCTTCGCCCCCAGGAAGGATAGCTGGGAACACGTTCCTACCCGCCACAAAGTGACTAAATCTAAAAACAGGTTCTCCAGTGAAGCTCCTCCCCTAAACAGATTCAACCGAAGTCCCGTTTCTGTGCATTAAATTCGCTGTTTGTAAGAATTTGGAATAGGAAAGTGGTTTGCGTAAGCATGGCAGCTTTGGAGGCGTGGACGTTGCATACTTGAAGTCCTTCTTTCTGATTTCACCGTAGTAGTGGTTCTGCTTCTTCGCAAAAATGCTCATCTAGCAGCAGGAGGGGAAGGACCAGTCTCCCCAAACCGGTTGAAGGTTTTTCAGCAATCTTCATTGAAATAAATGTACTGGAAACCACAGAAGTAGGAACCGGCACAAAGGCGATAATGTTTGCATAAAGAAGCCGTTTGGAAGAGACGCCTTGAAACAGTGTGCAACGTAGCATAACAAATGCACCCTTTCCTTTAGCTATTTCTAACATTCCGTTTATCTAGTATTTTTCTTTTTCATTTAAAGAGCACGAAGCTGAATGATTCTGTTTCTGAGAAGCGCGCGGTTCTCCAAAAAAGCGTTCCTAAGGTGATTAAAAGCAGAATGAAGAGCAAATCCCAGTGTAATATTTATACAACCAGAAATTCAAGCACGACATATCCAGATTCAGCCCACCTCCCAATCTGTGCAATCAGGGCTTAAGAAGAGGCGTATTTTAGACTCCGGCAGTTGCAAAAACAGTGAGAAAAACCAGAAACAGAACTACATAACTTTCTCACATGCCTTTGCTGATTACAGAAACTAGTAACTGTGGGACTTGGTGTGGGGGTTGCCTGAATCCAGTCCTTCTCAAGGGCAAGTCCTAAAGTAATCATTAGTAAGAGCAGTCCTCAGAACGGTCCAGTTCAGGCCAGTGTAGTAGAAACACCCAACAAACATATTAAGACACCCCCATGAATAAAAATGCCCACCAGAGGGTTGTCAGTGAAGGCTGGCTTTCTGGGCTGGCTTCTGCTCCTTTCCACTTTGCATCCAGCAGTCTTCGTGAGTCTTTCCTGTGGTTGGGGCCTTCTGGGATTCATGTTCCTCTAGAACTAAGGCCTCCAGTTCACTGCCCACTCCTTCATTTATCCAAATCACATTAGTTTCCAAGACTTGATGTTAGGAAGAGTCCCAGCTTTGGGGCCTTCATAGCTGCTTTTTTCTATAGCCAGAAATATTCTTGCCTTAGATTTGAAGGGTTTTATTTCATTCTATTCTCTAATGGGTTTTCCTCCTTTCCTTTCCCCCCTTCTCTTTCCTTTCTTCCTCTCCCACCCCTTTTTGCCAGGTCTCATGTAGCCCAGGCTACCCTTAAACTCTCTATGAATAAAATATAGTCTTGACCTTCTGAACCTCCTGTGTCTTTGAGATGCAGGACACTTTGAGATACACACACATATACACACACACACCACTGTTTGTGGTTTATAGGATGCTGAGGACTAGACCTATGGCTTCATGCATGCTAGGTAAATACTTTTACAAACAGAACCACATTCCTAGTCCTTAGAATTCATTTTCAAGACAAATTAGGTTACACTCTCGCCAAAACAGCAGCTCCAGCCCACTTTATTCTAATGTTGTCCCTGAATGTCATGTGTATCTGTGTGCCTGTTGTCCCATAGGCTCTATGTGCCTTGAGAACAGCCAGTCCTTCTTCTTGTTGTTTGAGAGCTGATCAGATGCTCAGATACAGAACAGGTGGTAGGACAGATAAAGGAATGCAGATAGCATGACCTAAGGTCAGCAGGTTGCTCCAGGAATGATCCCAAGGAGGAGAGCAAGAAAAGGTGTTGGTATCATCATAGAGTTAAGCTGACAATATTGTCAAACATCTCTAAAGGGGTTTGGACTCTTAGACTTCAGCTCACTGTGATTAGGAATGGAAGTAGATGGAACTGTACCTTGGGGGTATCTTAGAGACTGGGGAGAAATTTACATGTAAAGATATTTATTGGAGCTTTATTTTTAACAGCAAGACTGAGGAGTGTTAAGAATAAATAATGATATACTTGTTTCTTGGGCTTGAGGAGGGGGACCTAGGATGCCTTCAGATACCAAAGTGTTTGTGGTACCTACATCTCCTCCCCCCATAAAAGCAAACAAAGCACTGTATGGGCTAATTTTCTCCCTGTTTTGACATAATAACTGACAAAGTCAGCCTAAGAAATGTTCTATTTTGTTTCACAGTCTTAAGATACATGGTGGGTAAAACAAAGCAGCAGGGTCCCAGGCAGCTGCTCACATCCACCTCACACAGGAAGCAGCAGTGAGAGCTGACACTCAGCTTTCTCCTTATCCAGCCCAGGACCCCAGCCCAGGCAATGCTGCTTCTCACACACAGGTTCTATCTCTCCTTCTCAGTGAATCATCCATGGAAGCACCCTCACTGACAAACCCGGAGATGTGTTTCCATGGAGATCTTAAAATCTCTACATGTTGACAATAAAAATTAATCATCACAGACATAGTATAATAAACATGAAAAGACATTTAACTTTAACCAGCCATCAGGAGAATGCAAATTAAGTCTATGATGAAATTACACTTCAGCACAGTTAAAATGGCAACCATTAAGAAAACTGATAATAACAAAGGCTGGTGAGGATGCAGAGAAATGAGAACTCTTATACACTGCCATTAGAAGAGTAAATCAATCTTGACATTATGGAGGTTGGTATGGAAGATCCTCAGAGAAATTAAACTAGGTCTACCCTATGACC
>NC_137959.1:49370685-49600685 GCF_963924665.1 Micromys minutus | reverse complement strand
AAGAACCCCAAGAGCACTCCTGTCCCAGTACTGGTATTATGATGATGCTGGCCTCTGCCCTTTATCCTCCTCCTCTTCCTTCTCCTCCTATTTCTCTTCCTCCTGCTCCTTTTGTTTTTATTTAATGTGGATACTAAGTCCTCATACTTTCATAACAAGTATTTTATCTCCTCACTTCTGGCCTTAAACCCTTGTTCCTTCTCTGCCTTGCTGTGAAAATTGTCCCTGAATCATAATACCATACCAAGGATCTCTTTTTCCTTCTGATTGTGGAGGGTCAGAGGTCCTTCTGTTCAGCAAGGGTCACAGTCTCCAGATCCAAGTCATCTTGGGTCCTTGAGCTATGCATGGGGCAATTCCTTCCCCTCTGTCCCCAAAGGTCTATGTGTGCAGCCCTGCTAGAGAACTTTCGAAAACATTTAACCCTGACCTTTACAGATCCACATTAAACAAACTCTGCTGTGCCCAGCCTTCTTTCTTGCTATTGTTGCCAGAGTCTGAGGTTTCCTCTGGAATCTAATGGAGTCTCACTCATTTCCTGTCCAGGGAGTTTTTGGCATCCAGGGTGCAGTCCCCGAGGCTGTAGAAACTCTCAGCCCAGGGTCTGCTCTTCCTCTGGGTCTTTTACCCTACAAGAAGATCTCAGGCCCCTTCTGCCCAGTGATCCCTGTCACAAGAACCGAAGCTTCTGGTAGGTGGCCATCTGGCCCTGCACCAGCCCTTTGGATGGTTTGGCTTCCATTCCTCTCCAGTCCCCACACCCCTCCTTTCTCTGAGGCCCAGGAGGAAACATTTAGTTCCCAGCTGCTTGCAGCCTGGGCTGGCTCTTCAGTTCCTGCTCTGTGTTCTGGGTTCACTTGGAATGGCTCTGCTTCTCATTCCCAAGCCTTGTCCATGTGCTCTGTTTGAGATAGTGGCCCACTGCCACATTCTCTTTTGCTACATTTAAAATTATTTTAATTTGAAGTTGATGCAGAGCAACTAATTCATTTCATTCTGCCAACCACATAATGTTCTCTCTCTCTCTTCCTCTATTTCTCTGTCTGTGTAGCTGTGTATGTGTGTGTGGGTCTGTGTATATGTGTGTGTCTCTCTGTGTGTGTCTGTGTCTGTGTGGTGAAAGGAAAATTCCTTTCACATGGCCTTTGTCCCCAGAAATCTGAATATCTCTTTGTCTTGGCACTTGTCCCAGTAACACCATTTCGTGCCCTTTTCTTTTGGCCTATTCTTGGGACATCAGGGTGGGGGCAGGGGAGTCCTGGTCTCTTACAATCCTGTTTCTCATATTGGCTACAAGAAACAGGACCAGCCCTCCTCCCCTTGGGCAGTTTACCCAGTCTTCCCTGGTAAGCACTCAGTGTTTCTTAGTCCTTTCTTCTGTTCCTTTTAGCTACTTTCCCCTGACTGTAGGCAGCTGAGATCCCTAGAGAGCAAGCAGCTCACCTCCAGGGTCAGTTCTTTGCAATGTGTTGGGGTGTGGAGGGGGGGTAGGATTAGTTAACTCAGCAAGCATGCTGGGTTGCTTTTGACATTAACCCTATCATTTTAATGTTTTGTTATAAAACTATGGTATTTTAACCTAGGAGAGTTAGTTACTGGATAAATTTAATCCAAGAGACTACAGAAGGGCCCAAGGTGACAGTAATGTGCTTACTCTGCAGACACAAGTTGAGTTCAATCCGTGGCAACCAAGTGTGAATAAAAAGCTAGATGTGGTATTGTTTGTGATCCCAGCACTAGAGAGAGACAAGAAGATTTTTTGACACACCTACAAAGACTCTGTCTCAAAAATCAAAACAAAACAAAGTGGACTGCAACTGAGGGGTCTTCTGGATCGCCCAAACCTTTCTGCTCCCATCCTGCCGTGTGCACAGGAAAGTTAGAGGGGGAAACATTTTTTTGTCCTTTCGTTTGTCAATGTGGCTTACTTTTACACCTCTCTTGTGACACCAGACCCCAACACAGTTCCTATGAGCTTGACCCTGACCTTGTGTCCTGAGTGTGTGTTCTTGGTCTGTTGACCACAGACCCTTTTCTGTAACACTGATGTTCAACTGAACAGTCTGGAAGATGGAATGAGAGCTAAGCCTAGCTTTAATTTCTAAGATGGGGGATCAAGCACGTTTCCTCCTTTTTCTTTGATTTTAATCTAGGTTTCCCTTACTCTATGCTTTTCTGTAGGTAGGGCAAAACAGCAGAGTGAGCATGAAGGGATGGGATTCCTTTCTGTATTGTTTTTAATTGATGACCCATCAGCTAGCTTTTTTCCTGACTCTGCCCCTAGCAGCAGGGTACTCAAGGTCTCCCATTGTGTTTCCAGTAATTTCCTGGGAATCTCAAACAAGACTGTTGACTTTGTCTTTGGTAAAGATGCTCCCTCCATCTAGGGATCTTAATCAGGATTCCTTCTCTCCACTAAAGAATTCTGTTAAAACATTAAAAGGCAAGAGCACACCAGGTTAGAGCCAGGGAAATGATGAAAGGCTTTTTTTTAAAAATCTGGAGTGAGGAAACACACACATGCAGCAGACACTCAGCACACACACCCAGCACCCCCCCACACACAGAGGGGGGTGGGGTGGAGAGAGGGGGGGGCTCTCCAAGAAGTAAAGGGGAGCTCAGAATGTCAAAGTTTAAAGTCTCTGAAGAGTTTTCTTCCCTAATTTAGGGTTGCTCAGGATGCTTGACTAGTCCGAAACAGTTCTGTAAACACGTACAGATGGGACCTTTAACTTACCATTTCAGTCCATCATCTGTGGAACAGAGTAGAACCCAGTCACTAGACAAAAAACAAAACAAAAAACTGGGAAGGTCGAACAGATTAAGAAACCCCAGCAATTCTCATAATTGAGAATGGT
This sequence comes from Micromys minutus, assembly GCF_963924665.1. Lineage (NCBI taxonomy): Eukaryota > Metazoa > Chordata > Mammalia > Rodentia > Muridae > Micromys > Micromys minutus. The sequence goes on along the minus strand of NC_137959.1, from coordinate 49,597,827 downwards.
AGGCGTTCAAATTTGCTCCCAACCACAACACCCAACATGAGGACCATGACAACTAGTCATGTAGCATAGAGCCCGAGAGTTTAGCCAATAAACTTCCCTTCCCAGACAAAAGGTATTTAATCTCTGGTCTACTCTGAAAAAAGTTGTATGCACCATTTTCATCATGAATAAACAGTTTAGACAATCAAGGGCTGTCGCTCTCTTCAAGAACTGCCATGGGGTGGGGGTGGGGGGGAGCCATTTGTTACTGAGCCCCACTGCCTAAATTTCACAAAGAAGGTCCCTTGGACACTCACCCCTGAGCTAAGCTGGATTCCCCACCACAACCACCCCATCCATCCCTGGCTCACTGTTGGCATGCAGGGGTCTATTCCTAACTCCTCAGGGTTCCCAGCAGGTTTCCTGGGAGTTTGGAAACCTCAGCCTTGGCCAAGGCTTGCACTGCCTCTCACTTGGGCTGAGGCGCCCATCTTAGGCTGCCTTCGACCTCCCCTGAGCGGGTGTTGGCATTCTGAAAGCCGATACCACTGTGGTGAAGAGGATGGAATGTAGCCTAGTGCCCTTGTGTTTCCTCTACCCTAGAAGTGTTCACATACCCCAGCCAGCAGTGAGACAGAACACTCAACCACAATTATCAGAGACCCTACTCACAGGATGAAGAAGAAACCAGCCACCTTGAAAGTTCGCCATCTTTATTATCTAGTCACGTGCCCTCTCCCTGTCTATTTGCTTATCAGGGAGTCTGTCTAACTCCTGCTCCTACACAAACTTCTGGAACCCTATGATCTAGATTTTTCCTTATCAATTATAACACAGTCTGGTGCTTCTTGGAGCTACCCTGCCATCTCACTTAGGTTCCTTAGAAATCCCTAGAAGATAGGTCCAGAAATCCACCAAAATGGTATATATGTACAAGCCTACACCCATGCTTTTAGATGTGTCCTATCTTTCCTTCTGAGTGTATTTCTCACAATCTTTGTGTTACGTCTAAATTAAAATATCTTGATTGAATGCCGACTCTGCTTCTCACTGGCTAATCTCGAGATTCTTTCCAGTATTAAGCTACAAATCCTATTTTAGCTGAAGTCCCTGTCTTAGTTAGAGTTACTGTTCACATGCTAAAACACCATAACCAAAAGCAACTTGGGAAGGATAGGGGTTTATTTAGCTTACATTTCTATATAGCAGTTCATCATCAAAGGCAGTGAGGGCAGGAACTCACATAGGGCAGGAATCTGGAGGCAGGAACTGATAGGGAGACCATAGAGGGTGCTGCATACTGTATTGCTCTCCATCTCCATGGCCTGCTTACCCTACCTTCTTATAGAACACAGGACTACCATCCCATGGATGGCACCACCCATAATAGGCTACCCCCCACCACTTCAATCACTAATTTAAAAAATGCTCTACAGGCTTATGGGCAGATAGCCTGATCTCTCTTTGCTTTCGTTTTTGTTCTGTTTTTAGAGACAGAGTTTCTTTATGTAGCTCTAGCTATCCAGGAACTTGCTTCATAGAGCATGCTAGCCCCAATCTCATAGAGATCCAACTGATTCTGTCTCCCAAGCACTGGGATCAAAGGTGTGTACCACCACCAACTGCCCTGGCAATCCTGCATGCTGTTTTATGGAAACATTTTCATAATTTGTGCTTTCTTCTTCTTAGTTTGTTTGTGTCACACTGACAAAAAACTATGCAGCACAGTCCTTGAAAAATTAAGGGAATCCCTCAAAGTGCTGTGGGTGACAGTGGGGACCTATGTCTCCTGTCTCTGTCCCTCTAGACACTTATAAAAGATCCTATCCTTAGTCCTTCATGGGATGTCTCTAAAAAGAATAGTCTTACTGTACATGTGGACTCCACATAGGAGGGCATGCCCTCCACTGATAGGAAACCCATGGAAACCTCCTTTCTTAGGAGGAGAAAGAAGAGCACATGACTGATGGCAACATGAAATACGACCCTTGCTGGTTGTTGGATGATAGTATTATCTCCAGCAAATCCTAGCTCAGCATCTCCCTATGAAACTCCACTGGCTTGTGCACCAGCTGCTGCCTGAGAGATCAGCTCACTGTGCAAAGCTGGGGCCACATCCAAGACCTATTTCAAAGGTGCACCTGGGGATTCATAGTGGCAGCTTCCTAAACTTTAAAATTAAGCTCTAGTTTTCTCTGGTTGAATCTTTTTGTGTTTTCTTGTTACTGAATGCTCCTTTGAAACTGAAAGTATTGATATATTCTACCCTACAGGGAAATCAATAAAAACTTTAATCACAAAATTAAATAAAAACCAAAGCTTCTGACATTATATGGTAACATTCACCAAGGCAACAACTTGAAGTTTTATGATTCCCCTGTGACTGGCCTTATTATTTGTAGGAAAATCAATAACATCTTTGGAGTAATTTGGGATGTATCTTGTCATCATAGAAAACAAGTTCTGGGTAGACTTTACAAGGAAGTAAGAAGGGGGCATAGGATGTATTTGCCCACACAGAAAGTGATAATTCCTTGACAGCAGAAAAAAAAAAATACAACCCATGTGGCCCCAAATAGCATCTATGATACATCAAAATGGAACACCATCCAAGGCCTTGCCAATGCTCTCTGCTACTGAACTGACATCATGGACCTTTCCCTAGACAATTAAAGCTTGAGGTAATGCTACCCATACCTCCTGGGACATGTGGTAATTGCATACATTTGTCATATGACCTTGGAGTTATGTAGCAACCAAAAGTTTTACTTTATATTTGAGTGACCTTTTCAAGTCATAAGATCATAATTTCATAATGTCTAGCCTCTTTGTGACCCTGAAAGGCTTCCATAGAGACCCTGAAGAATGTAGTTATAGTTTCTTTTCTACCTTCATTAGAAGCACATACTCAGCAACACATGGATGTAAATGGTCTTTTATCTTTGTGAGGTACACATTTTCCATGTTTAATGAATTATTAGTCTGGAGGCATATCATGTCTCCAATAATAGTGTCTGTGTGGTCAACCACAGAACATAAAGTGGAGCTACCAGCAGTTTGGCCATCATGGGCTTCCCAGACAAGACTGTAGTAATGAGCTTTAAGGGAACCTTGAGTTGCAACATAGGCTTATTAGAATCTAAGCAAATACACTTTAGGACTCTGTTAAATGATGGCTTCCTCAGGATGTAATGGTGCTCACTCAGAAAAGGAAGAAGAACCAGATGATGGGAAGGATTGTAGAGCAAGACTTCATATGTTTAGCTGTAGAGGAATTGTCAGGAAATGAAATCAAAACAGTTTTCAGGAGCAAGGTACCGATAGACCTCTAATTATTATCTCTCAGTCACATGGAATGGCAGATGACATTAGTGTGCTGAATGTCTTTACTGCCAGCATAGGTGGTGTTAGTCAGTGAGCCATCTCCAGTGACTACCATGAGATGTTGATGGAGAGATCACATGGAATATTTCTGTGTCAGTAAGAGCTAAGAAACGGCGGGGTCAATTAGACTGACATAAATGTGCATTTCAATATTGTAAGGCATCCTGCTTCTACTATGTTCTCTGCTTACGAAATGTGTTTGATTAAATAATGGATGGACTCTTGAACCTAAACTCTAATGGCTGCCTCTTCCAGAAGGTTCTCCATATTCTACCTATAACAGCTGTAACATCATAACATCCTTCAACTCACAGTCTATATTCAGGTATGTCCAGCCTTTTGTCATGTCAATGGGACTTTGTCATCTTCAGTTTCCACTTGAGAACCATACAACTGAGCTTAAACAATGCTGAAAAGAATCTAATAATGCTTTAAGTAAGTTTGATTTTTGTGTTGGGCAGCATTCATCTGGTTTGGGGGTAGGGTACATGCTACTACAGTTCTTGGGGTGGGTATAGTTCATCTTCTTCTGTGGCTAGCTACCTTCCAGCTAGTGCTCTCTTCCCCATTTTCAATCCACTTCATACAGTAAAAACCACCAACATGATTTCTCCATGTGAATATCTATCACACAGCCTAGCAAACTCTCACAGAGGCTGTACCACATGTAGCTTTGATATGCTCATTTCTTATATAAAAATGAAATCAGTGTAAAGCAAACAAATGACTCTTGGTTTCTGAGTCTTTGTCTTCCAGAAGACTATGTGGGAAAACTTATTTGTATATACATATTTTAATGTGTCTTGCCTGCCAACGGTTCTCAGTCAGTTACTGATGAACAAATGAGTGAATGGATGAATCAATCAGTCAATAGCCTAGATAGGAGAACAGGAGTGTCTCTTGGGCAAAACTGCTCACGCTAAGTTCTTGACAATAAAGAAGTTGTGTGACCTGGCAACAACCTTTCCATCTGACAGAACTATAAACAGTACACATTTCTCTGGATAATCTATTTCCTCAATAAAAACATGGCCTCACTGACAGATAAACACACTATTTTATGCCCCAGCTGACTGATTTTTTCTCTTAGGTTAGCAGCCTTACAGTGCCTCCCAAGAAGGGACCAGCCTGGAGTGTCACTCTTTCATCTGGTCTTTGCATGTGCTCTATTGACAACAAAGGCCAGAACATTCTGGCTGAGGATGCTGACTTTAAACATGTCTGCACAGCCTCACACGAGGTAGTCTAGCTGCTGGCTTCTTTTCTTCCCAGAGAATTCACCCAATTGAGCCATGATGCTCTCTTGCCATGCCAAAGTTAGAAGCAGTGCCTGAGGGGTTTTGGGGGTGTTTCTAGAGTCAGGTGGAAGACTTCTCACGGAATGACAAAAATTGTGGAGCAGAATTCCCACAATGAGCTAAGTGGGAGGCCTAACAGTTAAGAGCAGTGATCTTTAAAGAAAATATCTATAGAAAGGCCAGCAGGAGAAGCCATTTTAAAACTATCTGAGGCTGGGGCCGGGGCTAGGCTGACACTCAGGTGACAGAATGTTTTCCTAGCTCTTGTACTTCTATCCCAGCTCAGTAAATCTTACCATAAACAACGAAACTGATAAAAAATTGGGGGCTAGAATTAATGGCAGCTATGGCTCAGTGATAAGGGTATGCTTCTTAAGTGGCAGGTCCTGGCTTTAATCATCAGACCCGTCAATATAATGAAAAGATGACATAAAAGAATGGGACAGAATAAAATAATGCCCACAACTTTAGCAACTAACACTTCAGTAAGTGTCTGAGGTAAACATTTTTTTGGGTTTTATTTTCTTCTTGTTGAGGAAATAATCAGCTATTGACTTTCAATGCTGACTCACATTCCTTAAATCTATGGGGCGGTTTTAATGACTGTATGTTCACACCATAAGCATGAAGATCCTCTCAGTCTGAAGCGAGTAGACACCACCTTGGGAAGAGCCAGAGGGTCTGCATCATGTATTACAGGAAAGTAGCCTTGGATTGTATTCCTGAAGCTCAGAGGCAAAATGAGTTCAACTTACACTTCAGGGTCACCATGCTGGGGACCACAGTGACAGCTTGAGAGACAGCGTTGAGGTTGGGCACAGGCACTTCACACATAGCTGGTTGACCTGCACTTGACCTCACCCTGGGTATATTTCCACCAGGACTCAAGGATCAGCTTGACTGTTGATTTGCACAGCTGTAGGTAGGTTGAACAATAAGCTACTAAGGGTACTTCAAAGTTTCAAGCAGAGCCTAAGAGGTGAATTCTGCTTGGAGAGTAGGTGCCATTGCCTCTTTCTGTGTCTCTGCATGATTGGTTCAGAGGCTGAGGACAATGGAGAGTTTGCCCCACACTGTAGCTTTCATCCGATATGGATGATTTAACAATGTGCCCATCTATCTCCTGGTTCCTCAGACTTTACCACCTGCCCCAGGGTTCATCTGTGTCTTAATTGATGAACATTATGATATTCAGGGCTGGTGTCCCCCATTCCATTTAGCTCTGGACATGCAAGTCTTTATAAGGAGAGCCCTGATTACCTGGCCTGGCTTCTGCAGCTCTCACCATTAACTCAATGCTCACAATCAAAGCGTTTCCTCTGAGCTCAGGCTGATATACTGAGAAGGAATGAGAGTACTTCGACTCTCTCTTACCACATAGCTCGTGGCTTCTGGCGCAATGTAACTCACCCTCTCTATTTAGTTGGGACATTTTGTACTTCCCTTGCTCAACAGCTTTCAAATCTTAATTGAATGTTCAGAGGGCTTGAGGAAGAGGCTCAAAATTCCATCTCCACTTCTTGTTGGATTAGGGTACTGGGTATATTCATGCCTACAAATCCATTTTGTGTATCCATTCCACATACTCAAGTTCTCTTTGGAAAGGTCATTTTGTCCTCCGTGAATATCTAACGAATCCATGAATATAGTCTCAGATCTCAAAACATCTCGTAGAAATCTCCCAGATCTAGAAATCCACTATCAGCTTTGGTTGATTTTATTTAAAAAATATTTGTGTGTGTGTACATGTATTCATGCTCAGCCACATGCGTGTACATGTGTTCATGCCCAGCTACATGTGTGTATACATGTCAGTGTATACATGTATGTGAACATGTTTGTGTATGTGCAGTAGGGCAGAGGACAACCTTGGGAATCATTATTTAGGTGCTGCCAGGAGTCATTACTTAGGTATTGTCCGCCCTTTTTTCCCCTTTCTTTTCCTTTCTTTTTCTTTCCTTTCTTTTCCTTTCCTTCCCTTTCCTTTCTTTCCCTTCCCTTCCTTTCCTTTTTTTTTCCCGCTTTCCTTCCTGAGACAAGGTCTCTCAGTGACTGAGTTGAAACTTGACAAATAGGATAGGCAGGTCAGCAAGAAAGTCTTAACCCCTCCCCCTTCTCCACCTCCCCAGTGGTGGGATTATTTTACCATGCCCAGATTCTTTTACAGATTCCGATCATATAATTCAGACACCAATACTTTCAACACAAGCACTTTGTCAATTCATCTATTTTAGTTTTACTTTATGGAAAATTATAATGAAATAAAAGTTAGAGTGGGGCAAGCCTTTCTTTCTATTTTGAGACCAGCTCTTATATGGCACAGGTGGACATCATACTCAAGATGAAGCTGACAGTGGTCTTGGAATTCTGATCCTTTTGCCTCCACTTCCCAAGTGCACATTAGCTACATCCTCATCCCCAGCGAACAGTTTGTAAACATTGGTCAGTCATGGAAATGGCCCAGTCAGCAAAAACAGCAAAGAGGGGCACTGGCCACTTACCTGACACAGTACAGGGGGTGGGATAAGGCTTTGTAGGTACCTCTTCAGTAGATAAAGCTTCCCTTCCCAGAGAGCAATGTCAAGTTCTGTAAAAGATGCTTTAACACAGAGTCTTACACCCTCTGTTTGTAACTCTTTTACCTCGGGACTTCCTTGGGGACCCTAATTATAAATATGTAAGGTGTGGATTAACTCTAGAAATGAAGATTCTCTGTGGCCTTCGGAATCAAATGTTCAACCAAAAGTTAATTCTTTACCTAAATATGAATGAGCACACCCATCCTGATAGTATGCAAATATACTGGCCAATGAATGTGCTTTAAAACATCTACTTGGATGATGTTTCATAGATGTAGATATATACAAATCAAACATGTACTAATACTAAGTCATAAAGGGATTTATCTTAAAATTGTTCTTGTGTATACAAATAATGCTGCCATTTATTACAGGTGAAACTCTATTTGCACACTATAAAAATGGATGTGCTCATTCATATTTAGGTAAAGAATTATTAACTTTTAGTTGGACATTATATATTAAAGGCCACAGAGCATCTTCATTTCTAGAGCTAATCCACACTTTGATTCTATAATCAGCAAAGCTGAGGAAGGCTGCCTCACATAAAAATGTATTGCATGGTGGCAGGCATATCCTTAGGGCTATTCAGAAATCAATGGGAATTCAGTCCTAATCCAAAGCCTAGACTCAATGCATAATGTTAATTTTAAGTGAAACTTAATTCAGCAACCAAAACACTGAATTTTCAAATCAAACAGTACACCATAACACAACCCAGAGATATACCAATATGACATATGCTGAGGGATGATAGTAGGAAAATATTTAAAATATTTCTGCAATTAAGTCATTAGCTTTATAAGGACAGGAAGCTTTATTCAGTGATCTTTTTTCTTTTGGAGTACCAGGGATTGAACCCAGGACATCACACCTGCTACACCTGCTGGACAATCACCCTGTCACTGAGCCACATTCCTAGCTCCCATGAGAAAGCTTTATACTTACAGTAAAAGCACTGTAGCATGTAACACACAATACTCTAAAAAATAAGCAGAGCGTTTTTAGGCAGCATTTTCTAGCTCTGTACTGAGTGACTGCATGCACAGAGCACAGGATGTCCAGAACTATGGCCACAGGTAAACAGTGAGATGCAACAAGAGTGTGTGTTGCCAGAGATACCCAGGTTCATTTAGTCATTGTGAGCTCAGAAATATTTTATGATGTCAACATTTGTGCAAGCCCTATGTTCAGTTACTACAGGGGGTCATGACACATACTTTAACCAGCTAAACCCACTCTCTCTCTTTTTAAAATATGTATGTGTGCTTGCTTATTTGTGTAGGTACATGTTTACATGTGTTTGTGTGTGTGTACATATGCACATGCCCGTGTGTGCACGTAGAGTTAGAGGGTAATGTTGACCACAGCACTTCTCTGTCCCTGTGCACCTTACTTTTTGAGATATAGTCTCTTATTAGCATGGACCTCACCAAGGAGCCTTGGCTAGGTGGCCAATAAGCCTCAAAAATCCACGTGTTCCATTCCCACAGTATCAGGATTATAAGTACATGCTACCATGCCAGTTTTAATTGTTGCTGTTTGTTTTTTACTTGAATTCTGAGATTGAATTTAGGTCCTTATGCCTTCAGGGCAAACACTTCAGTGACTGAGCCATCGCCCAAGCCTACCCAGTGAGTAATTGTGTTTTAAAACATCTACTTGATTATATTTTCATGCAGCCTATAGTTGAAACACCCTCTTAAGCTAAAAAATAAAATAAAATAAAATAACCATTTGAGAGTAAGGCTTTGGACAGTGTATAAATGTAGAATAAGTCATATAAATGCATGGAGTTTTATGCATCTGAGTTCTCTGCATGTGGAACATTATGGTTTCTGGTTAGTATTTTATGTATCTTGGAAGTGCTTGCTTGCAGTGCTGGACCTGGATTTTGATTTTTTGAAGTCTTGTTTTTTTAAGAAGTTGGGAGGTTCATGCATATGGGAGGGCCACAGTAGTTCTCAAGTGATGAAGAGTCCCCAAGAGTACAGAAAAATACTCAGGCTTTTGACAGTTTATTATGAGCTAGAAGAAGCTATGTGAGATTAAGGTGCTGGCTTTGGCCTCCAAATAACAGAAGTTAAGGTCTTAGAAATTATCCCCACAGGTGCTTGTGGGAGGGAACTGAGTTTGGATTCCCAGCACAGCACACAAATGGGCATGCACAAATACAAACTCACACGTGTTGGCACCTATAGTCTGAGGAATCATCCCTACAACCAATCTAGCCAGTGCCCCAGGGATAATGAAGCTGAGATAGTCTGTTGGGAATGCCTGACTTCAGCACTTGTACTGTGTGCTTCCTGGGTTCTCTGCTCGCTTCTTTCCCAGGTTTCCTGTTGTGCTTGCTTAGTAAGCAATTCTATAAGACTTAAGTCTGCTTCCTCCTAGGTTCCGAGGCTGTACTGGCTGGTTTTGTGTCAACTTGACACAAGCTGGAGTTATCACAGAGAAAGGAGCATCAGTTGAGGAAATGCCTCCTTGAGATCCATTTGTAAGGCACTTTCTCAACTAATGCTCATGGGGAGAAGGCCCAGCCCATTGTGGGTTGTGCCATCCCTGGGCTGGTAGACCTGGGTTCTAAAAGAAAGAAAGCTGAGCAATCCATGGGAAGCAAGCCAGTAAGTGACATCCTTCCATGGCCTCAGCTCCTGCTTCCTGACCTGCTTGGTTTCCAGTCCTGACTTCCTCTGGTAATGAAAAGCAATGTGAAAGTGTAAGCTGAATAAACCCTTTCCTCCCCAACTTGCTTCTTGGTCATGATGTTGGTGCAGGAATAGAAACCCTGACTAAGACAGAGGCCTTCAAGACCTGCCTCCCATTCTCTGCTCTCCCTTGCCCCAGCACCAACTCTTTACATTGAGTAGTCCCAATTCTACTTTGCCTCATACTCTCTGGCTTGTCCTCCTTAGCCATGTTCATGAAACTGGGTCTCCTCCAAGGACTGCTCGACTTCCTATAGACACATCCGATTGCAGGCATGCTAAATGCTGACACAGCAACGGGGCAAACTGAGACCATAAATTACATCCCATAACAGCATACAGATGACTTTCTCTTTTGTGTGACCTTCTTTTTCTCTCTGAGGAGGTCATTCTGAATCCGAGGTCAACGTTACCATTATCAGTAAGAGCTGGTCATGCTCCCAGAGCAGGCAGCAGCCTTTCCCGCTCAGCATAACTCAAAAGGACATTCTGACTTGGAGCAGGGTGAATAGCAGTGGAATGCCTTCCTGTTTTCAAATGTATTCAATTTACACTTCTAGATTTTTTTTTTTTTTTTTTTTTTTTTTTTTTTTTGGACTAATAGAGGTCCTCAGGGGACTTGTTTTAATGAAGGAATAAGAATGATTTGTAATTCAGGCATTAATTGCCTATATGTAAATAGATGTTTCTGAAGTGCTTAGGGGTCTGTTTGAATCCAGTTTGTTCTCTTTAAACCTTGGCCTGCAATTTAATTTGCATTCCCAATTTACTTCCAACTTCCATTTATTTCATAGACAGCAAAAAGGTATATTTTAGCTAACTAATATATCCCTAAGTTCCAAATTTTTGTAATTTTAATTTTATTTTTTATCAGAATTGCTGGTTTTGAATCCTAGGGTATCTGGATTTATTATGACTAATGCTGTGTTTTAAAGCACATATAAAATATGCAGTTTACTGCCCTTGCTTCAGGATGCTAAGTTTAGCTAAGGCTGCAAAGATAAAAATCTACATAAATAAATGCATAAATAAATAAAATCTACAAGGCTTCCTGGAATTACCATTTTCTTGAAACAATAGTTTCCAGCAATGACTCTAATTAGCCAACAATCCTCTGGCTCTTTTAGACAGTTTTATAGATGTTTCAGTTTGCAAAAACTTGTTCACAACACACATCCATTTCACAAACATACATATGCACGAGTGTGCCCATGTGACACTCTGTGTGTATGGGTGTGTGTGTGCACATGCATCCATGCCCACCTGAGTGCGCGCACACCAGTGTGCGAGAGCGCGCGCACGCGCGCGCGCGCGCGCGCACACACACACACACGTGTGCACACTCATAAGCACGTGTGTGCTTTTTTTTTTTTTTTTTTAGTCCTCTGGCTTCATTTGTCACATTTTCCTAAAACCAGACATTAAATATGGGTTCAGCAAGGCCTGGCTGACATTCCAGGCATACATCATGGTGGAAGTCATTCAGGGCTCTCCTTAAGAGATCTGGTTGCTGATAAATCTGTAATCCTTTTCATAACATTTCTAAGCATTGAAAATTATGGATTCAAGATCCACAAAAGACACAGGATGCAAATCCCAATAGCGATGAGGTGATATTTTGCAGGTGGCCCCCTTTTAGTCTTGGGAAAGAGTTGACTCTTCCTGTAGCTCTTCCAAACAGCTGGCGAAATCCAACCCACTGTCAATCAGACTCCAGTGGTGGAGGTCAGCTGGAACATCTGGCCAGCCTGCCTTACTGAAGCATGGGCTCACACCCTGCTTTTTCCTGCACACGTTTGCCCTTTAGGAAGTATTCTATTTATTCCACCAGTCAATGTGGCCTCCAGAGCAGGGATGAAAGCTGGACCTCTTCTAGGAATCTGTCTCAGGTTCATGAACGATGGCACAGAAGAAAGCATTCTCTCTGACAGTATGATTAACAATCATTCTCTCTCTCTCTCTCTCTCTCTCTCTCTCTCTCTCTCTCTCTCTCTCTCTCTCTCTCTCTCAGGGGGTGGGGAGTTATGACTTTTATTAAATCTTCTGTGAGCAAAGATTAAGCTGTGAACTTGCAGGAATTTTCTTTTACAGGGTGATCGGATGACAGCCCCATATCAATTAATGTTGCTGTGTGATCCAGCACAAGAAAAATGATGGCAACAGGGATCTGTTCAGTGGTTGTCTATTACCCATGAGGTTGGGTATGGTACTCCTCTGGTGGAGTGCTCTCTGTGTGCAGGAACCTCTGATTTCCATCACATCACAATCAACAGGGTGATGTGAAGCACACTTGTCATCTCAGCACTGCAGAGGTAGAGGCAGAAGGGTGGGAAGTTCAGGGTCATTCTCAGCTATGCAGCCAGTGTAGGGCCAACCTGGGACAGCTGGGGCTTTTCTAGAAGGAAGGAAGGGAGGAAGAAGGGATAAAAAGAAGGAAGAGAAAAGTCAAAGGCACAGGAAGATTGTTTCCCATTGTGCAGTTTTTTCTGGTGTCAAGGAAAGGGCAGCCCCTGTGTGAGCAATGACAGGGCTTCTCAGGATCAGAAGGGCTTCTAAAGATGTAAATTTCTGTTTGTTTTGGAGAAGTACCTGCAGATGTTGATACTGGCCTGTCTTATAAGGACTTTTGATTCAGAACTGCTTTGAGTCAGAAGCAAATTGTGCTGAAATTCTAGTCAGAGCTCTCTCTCTCTCTCTCTCTCTCTCTCTCTCTCTCTCTCTCTCTCTCTCTCTCTCTCTCTCTCTCTCATGCTTTTCAGCATTTCCTGTCTCCAGTCAGGATCCAACAATGAGCACAGAGCTTCTTGTGGTGTTTTACATTGTTTGGACAAAGTTCCAGAACAAACCTGGGATGCATTCAAGACAATGAAAAACAGAGCTGAGTAACCACTGAGGAAAAGACTGGCCTGACTTCTGACACCACCCCCAACCCCTGCTGAAAGAATATGAAAGCTACAGTCATTTATTTTACTGGCAAGTTACCTGAGAAGGGGAGCTTATTGAAAGGGAAAGATCTGAGCTTCAACTCTTCCACTCTTACTGAGGTTAATTTGAAAAAATGTTTTGTCTCATATTAAAAACAGATAAGAATAATTTCTAAGATTCTTCTGACCATTACAGATGTATTCCACAGTTCCATTGCTTTCTTCTGGAAACTAGAACTGTTCTTACTTGGATCTTCTGTATGTTTGTTCATGTGTGCACAGTGTGTTTGCATGTACCCACAAGTGAGTGAGAACTGGGGTGCAAGTGTACATAGAGACCATAGGACAGCCTTATTTCTTAGGTGCTGTCTACCTGTTTGTGAAGGTAGAGTCTCTCAATGGCCTAGAACTCACCAAGTAGGTTAGGCTGGCAGGCCAGTGAGCTCCAGAGATCTGCCACTCTCTGACCCCCAAATTCCAGCACTGCTATTATAAGAATATCTAACCACTCCCAGCTTTCCACATGGGTTCTGGGGACTGAACTCTTTACACAGAGAGCTGGGCACCTTACAGAAAGCCATTTCTGTAATCCCCTGTCTTGGCATCCTCATTAGGTTTTCTATTGCTATGATAAAACACCGTGACTTAAAGCAATTTCAGAAGGAAAGAATTTGTTTCAGCCTATTCTTCCAGATCACAGTTCATTGTGAAAGGGCAAGAAGTCAAGGCAGAAACCTAGAGGCAGGAGCTAAAGCAGACTTCATGGAGAAATGCTGATTTCTGGCTTGCTCTTCTTGGCTTTCTCAGCTTGCTGTCTTAGACAAGCCTCGACCACCTTCTCAGAAATAACATCACCCACAATAGGCTGGACCATCCCATATTAATTGTTTATCAAGAAAATGCTTGACATATTTGCCTATAGGCCAATCTTATTTTCTCAATTAAGAGTCCCTCTTCCCAAATGGCTCTCTTCCCAAATGGCTCTATCTTGTGTACAGTTGACAAAGTACAAATATATACACTTGGTTCTTAATCTTAAACCAGAACACTTATTTTCCTTTAAAGCACCATGATTAAGCAGTTTTACCTCAGTGCTAATATTAATATCAGAAAAGCAGATACTAGGAAAATTAGTTACAAACACACTATCTCTAGTTGACACTTTTGCTGATTTAAGAGAATTCATTCATACCTTTTGTCCTTGGAATGATGAGCAAATCTTAAGCTATTTCCTTCAAATCTTTTTTTGTCACCTATAAAAAGAAAAAAATATAGTTTGGTTTGAAAAGTATCTGCCTCACAGGCATGAGGGTTTGAGTTCCATCATTAACACCCATGTAAAATGCTGATAGTTTGTTATTATACGCCAAAAACTGAATGCAGAGTCTCACTGACCAGCCAGAGTAGCATATTTTGTGAGCCTCAGGACCCAATGACAGTCTCTGACTCAAGAAAACAAAAGATGGACAGTTCCTGAAGAGTAATACCAACAGTTGACCTCTGGCTTCCACATGTATATGCTCATATAATTTACACACAACCACACCCACATATGCACTCACAAACTCATGATATCTACACATACACACACATTCCTCAAAGATAATAAAGATAAAACCTTTTGAGATAGTACAGGATAATCTTGATCCTCACACCATCCTAATCCCATCACTTGGCTTTCATGGAACAAGGCATGTCCCTATCTTTCTGTCTTTGACTATGAATTTCTGTCTGAAACATCTCCACTATTACACTAAAATGACTTCCATGGTTCATTTTCTTCAAATAAATTCTCAAAGTCAAGGACTCTACATGGTATCTCACAGAACACGTAGATAAACATTATTGGAAAACATAGCTTTAATGTGTTTTCTTAAGTTTACACAAAGTTACCCAATGAAGATAAAGAGAAACTAATCATGCATTGAAGAGAGCGAGAGCCAAGCCATTCAACAAAGAGAAGGGAGTTAAATCATTGAAGAGGGTGGAAAGCCAGTTATTGGATGAATAAAGAGGGAGGCTAGCCATATAATGAAATGAGAGAGAGGATAATCATTCAGTTAAGCAAACAGCATGCTAACCATCAGTGAAGAGAGAAGGAAGCTAATAATTTGGGGGAGAATAACTGTTTAATGAAGATAGAGGGAAGATAATCACTCAATGAAGTAAATGAGAGGTTAACCATTCATTAAAGAGAGTAGGTAGTTAACCAATGGAGAGAGAGGAGCCAACCATTAAATGAAGAAAGAGTCTAACTATTCAGTAAAGAGGAGAGGCCAACCAGTCAATGAAGAGAAGAATAACCATTGAGTGAAGAGAGAGGGATGTTAACCAAGTGAAGAAATGGAAAGCTAAGTACTCAATGAAGACTGAAAAGCTAAACATTAAATGAAAAGAGGGAGAAGTTAACCATTAACCTAATAGAGAGAAGATGTACCCAGTCAATGAAGAGAGAGAGAGAGGGGGGGGGGCAGCCAATCAATAAAGAGAGAGGGGAGGCTAATCAATCAATGAAAGGAGTCAGGGGGAGTGGAGAGCCAATCAATGAATCAAGAGGGAGGCCAAGCATTCAATGAGCAAAGAGAAAAGCTAACCATTAAATGAAGACAGAGTAAAACTAACCATTTAATGAAGAGAGGAAGGCTAACTGTGATGATATACACAGGCCTACTATGCATTCAGTGAAGAAATCAGGAAGCTAATTTCTATGAATTTTCCACTAGGAAAATTAACTGTTTGGTTTTAACCATTAGATTCTAACCATTAGATTTTAAGTTAATTGCAAGGCACTGGGGGTGTGGCTCAATAGAAGTGTGCATGATATTCAATCACTAGTGATCCCTTCCTAGCTTTAAAACCAGTTGTTTTTCATATACCTATGGGAATTCCCAGGAACTCATCCAAATATAATATCTTCCTTTATTATTGTTCTGGCTTCTCACTAGGTCCCAAAGGTCTAGATGATTCCATAGATACAACATTAAGGATTCCATAGTCCTTTATTCTTATCTTTGTTCTGTCTTTCTAAGTGTTCCCATTTTTGAATGTTTACATATTACAAAATAGGCATGTAACACCCACAAAAATATAGCTTCATGTCAGCCTGAGAGAAGCTTATGCATGGGAATGATTGTCACTTGATAGATATGCATCATGTAGTCTTTATTTTAGACATACTGTGCTTTCCTTATTGCAGAGCTATGCCTCTTCACTGGTCTCAGGATCATCTCTAAACCAGAGTACAGGAGTATGAAAGCCTCAGCCATGCACCAGAAAGATTTTAGGGGTGATCAATATCATCTGTAAGCAGTAGAATTTGAGAAAATGAAATTATCCTGAACTGAGTGAGCCCCCCCATCTCTAAGGAGGGTTCTCAGAGAACAAATGCCCCAAGACTATGGTAACAATTATTGTCTGCATTCTGTCAGTTTACCCTAAAACTCAGAGACAAACCTGTCTCTATGTCAACAGACAACAGTATATATGTGTGCACATATATGTGCCTTCACTGTTCATTTCCTCTGGCAGACTCAGATTCTGGTGTCCCACTGTCTCCTTTAACAGTGGTGCAGGGAATGGGACAAACTCCAGGAATTCAGGAAGTCTGGACTTTCCTGTCACCTGTGTCTCCTTATTAGAGTTGTCATCAGCAGTATGTTTGGCCTGGCCATTTCCCACAGGTCATTGCTGCTTTAAGATTCCCAGGCTCAGAAAAGTGAGCCCAGTGCCCCCCCCCCCTTCAAGACCACTGCTATGTCCTCTCATTATAATCTAATATCTGGAGTGAGCATCACAGATTATACTATCCAAGCTTATTGTTTATTTTTTTAAGTGCAAATATAAATTCTCAGTTCATATTCCATTTCTTCTTCCTAAACCGGGCATATACATCTGTGGGATTTGGTGAGTATGTCAGCAGACTCTCAGAGCCCTTGAAAAGCTATGCCAAGAAAATTTTCAACAACACAAAACTGGGGTAGGATGGGAGGGGCTTGGGAATTTGTCCAAAGCCTTGAAATGCTAGCAGAAAATTGATCAAAGCCAAGATGAGTTTCACCCAGCTCTTTTAACGAGCTGCTAATATCGTAGTGGCGTTCTTGTCAGGATAATTTGTCATGCATGTCCCTGTGTGGGCTCAAGTCCTTTCATAGTCACCATCCCTAACTAGTGACACAGGCAATTTGTCTGAAGCAAACCTCTGAGGATGGTGAAGGCAAGTGTGGGAGGTGAGAGTTAGGCTCAGCCAATGGCTGCTGACACTCATCTAAACCCCCGCCACCCCCAGATCACACAAATACAACCACCACTAGCTATACCTTTGTTCAACGCATGGTGTCTTCAGTTACATTTGTGTGACTGCCACAACCATGCCCACTGCCTCAAAGATGCTGCCTAAAATGCCACCTCCTGAAAAAAAAAAATGCTGTCAACACCAGCTTCAGACCAATAAAATACCATGAAAAGTAAGACTTCTTTCTTTCTTTCTTTTTTTTTTTTTTTTTTTTTTTTTTTTTTTTTTTTGCTTCGAAAGAACAGAACAGTGACCCTTCAGCTAGGGCAGAGTACACTTGGGCACAGTGACAGCTTTTGACCCAAGAGGGCCTAGAGCCCCAGCACTAGCCACGGGCTGTGTGGTTTTCATCAAGAGTTCATCCATTACACCAGGACTCACTCAAGTAGCATTCAGACTATGCCATCTCCTGTCACAAGAGTACCACAAAGGCTCCTTTCTTTTCCTCTGCTTTTAACATAACCAATGAAACATCTGTTGTGGTTGAAGAAGACAAAAGATGAGACAGAATTCTAGGTGCTGTGGGCATCAAACATAGAGACAACGGCCATGTCATGGTCTCTTCTGTGTGAAGTACCCAGCCCGAGGACAGAAAACATTACCAACCCCTTAACAACATACCACATTATGAAGAAATTGCACTGGGTTCTTAAAAAGTACTTCTCAATTATTGGGGCTGGTGGCTGGCTCACTTGCTATATTGTTTCCTTCATAAGCATAAATACCTGAGTTCAATTCCAGAACCCACAAAAAACAAAACCAGGCATGATATGTTGTACTTTTAATCTCACTATAGATCTCTGGGGCTCACTGGTCAGTCTTCCTGGCCTAGTTTGGTGAGTTCCATTTCAGAAGGAGACCATGTCTCAGTTCCTGAACAACGGTAGACAAAGCTAACCTCTGGCCTTCAAATGCATAGACCTCATCATCTCCACACAGGATCATACATCCATAGATGCATACATAAGCACACACATACAACTTATGGTCTTTTGAAATTTGGAATTATATTAGGTACAGTGCATGTCTACACCAAACAACACTCATCATACTCACTGGGGGATAGAGGCAGAAATAATACAAATTCAGTGTCATTCTTGACTACACAGCTAGTTTTAGGCTAGTGTGGACTACCCTGTCTTTAAACAAAGTAACGGCAAATGCCTTCACTTGAATATAAACACCTTCAAGGAAGCCACAACAGCAGAGACAATTATGAGTAGCAGGAGAGAAGCAAGAGCCCTTATCATGGCTGTGGTGTGCTCTTGGGTAGTGTCAGGCAGAGCAGTGTTACTTTCCAGAGCAGCTCCATCTTAATTATTTAGACAGTGTGCCTGATGAACTCCAGAGACAGAAAGCAGAGCATCCTGTGCTATAGTCCTCCCATGTCCTCCATTATGAATGTCTGCTTATCAACCTACTGTCTCTTCTGCTACTCCTTTGCTTTCTCCTACTTCCAGCAAGAAGTTTTGCTGTCTAAGAGTTTGCAACGTCGAAGATCTGTGTGTCCCCGTGGCATACTGAGCTGCAGAAAGCAAGTTGAAATTAAGATGGTAAAAACAAACTGGGAAGCAAAAACTGCCCTCATAACCCCTACTGGCTGTGATCCAGAGGTGCCCGTTTTGCATATTTCCACAGTAAACTCCCTGAAGTGTACTCTAGCACCATTGGCTTTGTTAGGAAATGACCCTATTTTTCCTTTGAGTTCTGAAGAAGAGAGCCTGAAATGACCCCAGGGAGAGTCTAAAGGTCCCAGGAAGAACATTCAGAGGAATGAGGTTGCTCTGAGCTTATTTAAAATTCATCTCCTTCATAAAAATTTTGCATTACCTATTACTACCCGAGAATGCCTTTCCAGTTCTCTGAATTCCTCAGACCCTGACCATATATCGCCTGTTCTGATTTTGAACACATATCCCTTCACAGCTGCTGCCTGTTTAAGCTTCTGCTTCCTCTGCTGAAGGTTCACCTTTACATAATGTAGTTAAAGGCCTGCGGTTCTTACACTTTTGGGGTCACTGCAGAGCAGAACAAGCCCGAAACCCATACATATTGGTTTAATTATCCTAAGGGAACAAATTATTCGATTATTATCCTCAAGCCAACAATGTTTTACCTAAATAAAAGGGATGCACACTGGACACTAAACAAAGTGAGTTTGGGATGAATTCAACCAGGAGAGCTTGTTTTAGTCAGAATTGCAAGAGAGGTGCAGCACACAAACAGGAAAGCATAGCTCAGCAGGGTGATGGCGCTGGTGCTGGTGGGATGTTAAGTAGAAGACTTCTGGGTGAGAGGGAGGCTGTGCTGTGATATAGAACTACCTGAATCATGGAAGCATGACAGGAGGTAGGCATTTCAATGGTGAAAAATGAGCCCAAGCAGGCAAGTGGTTTTATAAAAGCAACTCAATCCACGTTGATCAAAATGAAACTGACACACAGTGAAATATAACTATGTCTGCAAGGGTTGCAGAGCTAGCTTAGTCAGGAAAGTACATCCAAGCATGAGACTCAGAATTTATCCCTGGAATCCATGTTTAAAAAAACCAGTCGTAGTAGTGGAGCTTGAGACAAGAAGATCCCTGGGGCTCAGTGGATAGCTGGTCCAGCCTAACCAGCAAGCTCCAGGCCAGTGAAACCAACTTTGTTTTAAAGGGGTTGAACGGTGTTCCTGAGAATGATACTCAAGGCTGTCCTCTGGCCTCAATATACATATGCATACATGTGTGCACACATATGCTGTCATAGTTTAAATTTGCTTGGCCCAGGGAGTGGCACTATGTGGAAGTGTGGCCTTGTTAGAGTAGGTGTGTCACTATGGGCATGGGCTATAAGACCTTAGTCCTAGCTGTCTGGAAGCCAGTATTCTGTTAGTAGCATTCAGATGAAGATGTAGAACTCTCAGCTCCTCCCACACCATGCCAGCTGATACTGCCATGTTCCCACCTTGATGATAATGGCCTAAACCTCTGACCCTGTAAGCCAGCCCCAATTAAATATTGTCCTTTATAAGAGTTGTTTTGGTCTGTTTATAGCAGTAAAACCCTAACTAAGACACATGCACACATTAATAATAATGGTATTTTATTAGTCAATAAACTTGACCATATATATTACCCAATACCCCACTGAAGGCATAGAACATGTCAGTGATTCCCAAGGGATCCCTGTTTTTCTGCATAGTCTCAAAGTGCTTCCATCCACCTCTAGGCAATAACTGATGAGCTTTCTCTGTACACTGTTCCAACTTTTCTAGTATACAGTGAGACTTGAATCATATGACATACGGAATTGTATACATGCATGTATGTGTGCATGTATGTTCAGCTCTGACTTACTAGTGTTTCTGAAATTGATCCACATTGCCTAGACTACACTCCATAGGTGAATTCGACTTGCTGGAAGATGGCCTTTTTCCTCCAGACACATCATGCTAACTCCACTGCTATATTGGAATAGATTACCTTAGCAAAACAGCACAGAAGGAACCAGGGCAATGGTGATGTCAACAGAGTTATTATTGACATTATTTCCTTAAGGAGGATCACAAGACCCCAATTTAAGATTCCAGGCATTGCTACCTCCTGTCTTCTCCCACTGACAAGGGTTGTGGAAGGTGCTAGAGCATATAGGAAAAGGAAGTTAACCAAAAGCTGGGACTCCATGATGCAGCTCAGGTGAAGTTGTCACCCATGAAGAGTTGAAACTAGGTGGTGATGCAGCCGTTTTGGGATCACCTGTGCTCCCATAATCCCTGTCCTTTTCTGTAAGCAAGCCCAATGACCACATTGGTTTACCAGGTAAGACTTTGGTCTGTCCTTGCTGTCCCATCTGGTTGAATGCATGGTTGTTCATATCTTCCAAGAAAAGTAAACACAACCTAGACAGGCCCACTGTTATGGTTAGACCCTAAACATAAGCAGCTTAGGGAGTAAACAGCCATTTTGGCTAATGGTCTCAGAGGAACTTTAGTACCTAACCACTGGCAAGACATTGAAGACTGGCAACTTCCCTGGTGGGTGTCCTGTCAGGAAGCAGGGAAATCAAGCCAGAATTAGGACAGGTAGAGCCTTTAAAGGGTACTTCAAAACAATGGATTTTCAGCAGCCAATCCTTACCCCTTAAAAGCTCCAGAACATTCAAAGTAGTGCCACAAGCTAGGACAGAGCCTTCAAAGTACTAGCCGTTGAGCAATGTTACAGGTGGAAGCTGCCATACTCTGTATATGAACGGACTGGGTTTTGTTCATTCACAAGTGATAAGGAGTTGAGTGTTTTATTTTTGTGTTTGTTTTATTTCTTCACATGCCCAGAAATACAAAGTTGATGTCATACTTGTAACTTTATGAGTAATCATTGTCTCTACTCCGAAATCATTCAAGCATTCTAGAAGCCAACTATCTAAGCATGTTTGTTTGACCAACACTAACAATCATTAACCTTGTTTACTTTAGCACTTTTAAGTGAGCACCTGGTAGCTTCTCCTTCTGTTTGTTTAGTTTTCACCTAGAACAGTGGTTCTCAATCTTCCTAATGCTGTGACTCCTTAAACATTTCTCATGTGGTGGTGACCTCCCCCTCAATCATAATTTTGTTGGTACTTCATAACACAATTTTGCTACCATTATGAATCAAATGTTTTTACATTACATTTGCGTTTTCTGACAGTCTTAGCAAACCCTTTCGAACTGGTCATTTGACCACCAAAGGGACTGTCATAGTCAGGGTTTCTATTCCTGTACAAAACATCATGACCAAGAAGCAAACTGGGGAGAAAAGGGTTTATTCAGCTTACTTTCATATGCTGTTTATCACCAAAGGAAGTCAGGACTGGAACTCAAGCAGGTCAGGAGGCAGGAGCTGATGCAGAGGCCATGGAGGGATGTTACTTACTGGCTTGCTTCCCCTGGCTTGCTCAGCTTGCTTTCTTATAGAACCCAGGTCTACCAGCCCAGGGATGGCACCACCCACAATGGGCTGGGCCTACCTCCCTTGATCAATAGTTGAGAAAATGCCTTACAGCTGGATCTCATGGAGGTATTTCCTCAAGTGAGGCTCCTTTTTCTGTGATAACTCCAGCTTGTGTCGAATTGACACAAAATGAGCCAGTACAGGGACTGAGACTGACAGGTTGAGAAACAGTTATCTAGAAGGAAGTATTAATGCTGAGAGATCTGTTGGCCATTGTGTCTTTGTATAAGGACCAAATACTTGACAAAAGCCACTTAAGGAGGGTTTATATTGACCCACACGTTGAGAGTGCAGTCTGTCATAGCAGGAAAGGCATGGCAACAGGATCTTGAGGTAGTTGGTCACACTGTCCCCACAGTCGGGAAGTAGAGAGGTGAATGCTGGTGTTCAGCTGGTTAACTCTCTGTCCTCAGCCCAGGACTGCAGTCTATGGAGAGTGCTACCCATTTTAAGAATGGATCATCCCTCCTCTATTAATCTAGAAGCTCCTTCTCAAACAAGCCCAGAGGTTTATCTCATAGGGATTTTTAGATCCTTTCAAGTTGACAATGTTGGTCATTACAAGTAATGTACACACTTCAATTTTGTTCTTTTTATCTTTTACAAAATTGTTTCGATGTTTTAAGTTTCTTGCTATTAAAATCTCCCCAAATTTATTGATTAATGTGGAAAGAAAAGTCACCATAGTAACCATCAAATCTTCTAATCTGTGGTTATGATATGGATAGTGGTATGTTCAATCAAGTCTTTAAACTTTGCCAAAGGTTTGTTTTGTAGCATTTAGTCAACAGCTGTTTGTCCTGTTTTACTAGTTTGTCTATGAGTCTTTCAGGTTTTAGATACTATATGAGAGTTTTCATTTAAACTTTCTCTTTTTTGTAAAATAAATTACCATCATAGAAACAAATTTGATTTTTCAATGTTGAGCTTGCATTCTGTGGACATGAGAAGGTCCTTAACATATTTAATTTGTACAATAGTGTTTTCTATTAACCAAGTTCACCTTTTCTCCTTACGCTATCAAGATTTTCAATCCTTTCCTTATATACCTGCCTAGGATTTTCACTGTACTGTTGAATGAAAACTGGTGAGAGGGACCATTAGTCGGGCTCTGAGGCAGAAACCTGTCACACATCTCCCTTTTCCATTTATGAACTTGTTTCCATTTCTAGCTCTCTGCGACATTCTCTTCTTAACCATGAACAACTACATCTTCAAAGCAAATACTGATTGCAGTGGTTCTCAACCTGTGGTCACAACCCTTTTGGCAAACCTCTATCTCCAAAAATATTTACATTACGATTCATTAAAGTAGCAAAATTACAGTTATGAAGCAGCAGTGAAATAATTCTACAGTGGGGGTCATTATACAGGACCTATATTAAAGGGTTGCAGCTTTGGGAAGGCTGAGAGCCACTACTCTATTGAAATGGAATGCAGACTTCTTTTACAAGTCTTCAGATCTGGAGATGTAGGTCAGTGGGTGAGTACTCGCCTGCCAAGCACAAGGCCAGGACCTCAGCACTACAATAAAGTAGCAAACAAAAATTACCCTTTGTAAATCACATCAACTGGTATTCAAATATTTTAAAATAGGACTTATTTTCTGAGGACAAATCCCACTTAAAGGTGAGACACACTTCTCATCTACTGCTGAGTTTTGATTATTAATACTTCCTAAAGATATTTACATGTATGTTTATGAAGGCCATTGTGTCATGTCTGTTTTCTTACATCATTTTCACATTTTGGATCAAGGTATTTTAAGCTCATAAAATGAAGTTTGAATGATTTTTTTCCCTCTTTCATTTTCTGTATAAATTTGTGTTGTATTATATGTTATTTTTCCCTTTAAATGTTTCAATAAATTCAGATTTCTGTAGAAAACTTTTAGAGATGATTTTAATTCATTGATAGAAATAAGTCCATTAATTTTATTTTATTTTATTTAGTTTTGACAATTTGTGCTTTTTTGTTTTTTGTATTTTATCTTACAGATCAGCAACTTTTTCCTATAAAGGATGTATATAAAATAAAACATTTTACATTTCGTGGGCTGCAGAGTCTTTGTGACCATCAATTTCACCACACAGCAATGAACAACACACACACACACCCTCTGACACACACTCATACACACACACACACAATGTATATATATATTACAATAAAACACTACTGAAATAGGTCAGCAGTAGCTTATTGTCTTAGTTTTCTGCCCAGATAAAACTGTTGGCAAGAGTTATTTCTATTATTTTCTAATTATTCTTTCAATTCCTAAAGTATATAAATTGATTTCATTGATGATGTTGATAATTTTATTCCCACAAAACAAGTTCTTTATCAATTTGTGGTTTTCCATTCAAGAACTCTCTTTGAGTCTTTTGTTTTTTGTATTTGTTCTGCTTTATTTTTATTTCACTGGCATCTTCTCTAATCTTTATAGCTTAATTCTCCTGTTTTGTGTGGATTTAATTATTGTTTGCATGTTCTATGATTTCCCACTTTCAAAGTGGATTTCTTAATAGAGACTGTGGCTTTGAACATTCCTATATTTTTTATCCAGAGCAGTGATCTCTGCTGATTAACTTAAATAATGTATATCACTTGTATTTAGCATAAGTTTAACTCAACCCAGATTGAGATCTACTATATTGCTACTTTTCTTTCTATTGAATTGTGTTTTCTTCTTTTTCCTCTTGCCTTTCTCTAAAGAAAATATTCTGATATTTCATTTTCTTTCCCTCCTCTGCTTTTTCCTTCTTATAAGAGAATATCACTAGCAAAGTTCACTGTAGTAGCATCACCAGTAATAAGAGAAATGAGACACAGTGTAAGGCTCCTCAATGTGAACAAGAAAGAAAACCAGTGGTAAAGTCCCACTATGATGTTCCACTCAGCAGTAAGGAGGAATGAACCCATGTGGCACCCACTTTGGTCACAGCGTCTGGCTGAGTGACAGAGCACGGTACACAAGAGCAGTGCTCAGTTATTTCTATTTACGTGAGGATCTAGAGAAATAAAATGAACTCGTGGTCACGGAAATCAGAAAAGCTGGCGGTTGTGTGAAGGAGCCCTGAGAAGGATGTAGAAACTTCCTTGACTATTAGAGGTGTAGAATATATAGAGAAGACTGCTGGTTTTTCTTAGGTGTATGTGTTTGTCAAAACCGATCGTTAGCATTTTGTCTAGGCTCCACCCTACAGTTACCTGGCAACAGCCAGGTGTTCCAATTCACTATAAAAGGGGTTGCTGGCCCCCTCTGCTCTTTATTGCCTTCTTGCTCTCTGGTCCTCTTGCTCCTTCCCCCTTTATCTCCATTCCCCTTCCTCCTCTCTCTCCATGTGCACATGACTTGGTCTCTATCCCCCCACCCCACCTCTTTCTCTCTCTGTTTTTCTCTGTCTCTACTAACCTCTCAACTCCGCTCCTTATACCCTGAATAAACTCTATTCTATACCATCTTGTGGCTGATCCCTCAGGGGGAAGGGAATGCCTCAGCACGGGCAGGTGGAGGTACCCCCTCCCCACACACCTGACTACACATCCACCAAACATATTTCTTCTCTACTTATCTTTTTATAAAACACAACACTGATCAATTTAGTCACCTAAGATCCTTCTCAGCAAGCATTTGTTATGAGGAAAATATGGCTTCTTGGTTGATGGAATACATTAATTAGATACCAGAGTTAGGGGCTCCTTTCCTTCCCTATGTCCCTAACATTTTTTCCTGTGTCTCTGTCCTGCCTGAATTGTGGGCTGACTTTTCCCATGTTTGATTTCAGGCCAAGGCCTGTACCCACAGAGCATGCCCAGTAACAAGAACAGAGTGAGACCCTCCATCTCTAGCCTTGGTTTTCTGAACTGTGGTTTTCATTGTGGTGGAATGAGGGGTTGTGCCAGGTTTCTGATCTCTCAGAGTATAGTTCTAAAATTCATAAGCTCCTCCCAATCCCAATGTCATCTCTAGTCTGTCAGCACAGCAGTCTGGACCATTCTGGATGCTCACATCCTACCAAACACTGCTGTTTCAGGTTGAAGTCAGTGTTGATAATGAGCATGCAAGAGCTGGAAGTGTCACCTATCTGATGGACGCAGCCTGCAGCTCAGCCACAGTGCGGCAGAGAGGCACTGGGAAGTCCTAAAAGACCACTTCACTCATTGCTATTCCTGAACTTTATGTTCTTATTGTGAAACAAGCTTAGCTTCTCCATTCCCTAGACTTATCCCTCTCTCTGCTAGTTAGAAAATTGCTGAGCAGCATTTTGTGACTCTAACTTCTTGAGTCTTCTGTGAGGCTGTAGTTGGGGTATTCTCTCTTCCCAGAGAGTTATCCTGACCTCATAAAGGCCTACTTGCTGTTATTCTCCATGCTATCTGGTTATATTCATACTAATTTCTAATGGCATTTTATAGTTATTTTAGAAAGTTAATCTAACAAAATGTGGGACACACGGTGTGATGGGTCAGTGCTAATGATCAGCTTGAAAGCATTTAGAGAAACCTGGGAGATGGGCCTTTGGTCATGCATCTAGAAAATACCTCTGGTCATTATCTTCATTGGGTTAATTAATGAGGAGAACCCAACTACTGTGAGTGGCACCATTCCCTGGGCAGTATCTTGGACTGTATAAATGGAAAAGAGCTGACCAGCAGCAGGCATTAATTTCTCTTTGCTTCTTAACTGTGAATCCCATATGACCAGCCGCTTCAAGCTCCTGCCCTCTCAATTTCCCTAAAATGATGGATGGTATGTTTATATTGTAAACCAGAATAAACCCTTTCTTCTTTAAATTGCTATTATTATAGCAATGAAAAAGCAACTAAGCACATGGTGTATCTATAACCAGGTGGAGTTTAGGCCGGGATTGCATAGTTGATCTACCACTCAAATGGATAATTATCCAGCTAAGGCAAAAATAATAAAACACACACACACACAAAGAAATTTGTAACGTGTGTAAACAAAATGTACAAAATCAATAGAAATCTAATTCATTGTGGGTTTCATGACATACATAGAAATGAAATGTGTGGTAACAACAGCACAGGGCTGAGGCAGAAAATGGAACAGCAAGATGACTATAGACTATCTGAGTATCGAGGACAAATTACAAAAGTAAGATAAAATACAACATGCTTCTCTCTCCCCTAACCGTGGTGGTGGTGGTTCTTACGTGGAAGTGGCCACATCCTGTTGTGTTATAACCAGAAACATTATTTCACCTTGAACTAGTCATTCACTTTGAAACATCCCCAGACTGGAATTTTAAAAAGGAATTGCCCAAAGGAAATTTAAACGCAAATTAAGAACATGAAGAGCAAGTATTTGATAGAAGAGAAAGATCCCTTCCTGAGCCGACCTCAAGAGTCTTGCTCTGGTCTTCCCAATCTTCTTGTCCTGTGGAGAGCTATGAAGAGTTCAGGCCCAGCAAGCACACTGACCCTGTTGCTTCCCCCTGTGTGTAGCTGATGTACATAGCCAAGCTGCTCAGGGCTCCTGACTCTTCATACAGTTTCAGCATCTTTATCGCGTCATGTGTCTATAATTTGGCCATGAAAACATGATGTTGACTATAAACATGCCTTTAGAAACCAGTGTTTTCAGGACATCCCCTCTCCCACCCCAGCATGAATCCACAGCCTTCTCTCCCTGCCTCTGCTTTTCAATTGCCTAATTAAGAAGATATTTATTAAAGAGGTCTGCAGTGTCTAGATTCAAGGCTCCTACCCAAACAGCTGTGCTTGCTTGGACCCAATTGCTCTACACATTTCCCATTCTATTCATTAAGGGGTAAACTGTGTGCTTATTAGCTGGAGCACACCCCGTGACATTCATTCCTATTATCATTTCCATCAGAGAGGAAAGGAAGAGGGTGGCACCAATACAAAGATGTCATGAGGATGTCTTCTGTTTGCCCCATGCATTTACACTTACACCTCAGTCCTTTTACTTTACCCAGAGACCCTACTTACTGGCTGGGCACTTCTGCAGCAAACAAGGAGACAGGTTGGGGCTTAGGGGTAAGCAAGACAACCACACAAAATACCACTAATGCCCAGTCACTGGGCAGGCAGACATCAGAATTCTGGCTTCCTATTCTTTAGTGTGGCCTTCTCTCACCACTCCCTCAGCTTTTGAGTTACATGGTTAGTAATTTAAAAGATGGCGGCATGGGAACAGACTTTGGACAGAAGACAAGGAGGCACTGAAATCAGCACAATGGAAAGAAGCCAGGTTGAGAACATGCCCTGGCTGGATAGAACAGGGTGAGTGAGGACAATGGGACCCTGCTCAACAAAGGCTGTTTCTTCCCAAGCATGGCATCTCTGGCCTGGGGGCACACTCTGACTACCTAGAAGTTTCCCCAGCTGCACCTCCTCTCTCTACTGCCTGTTGAGTCCACCCAATAAGGTCTTATCGAGAACTCCTTGAAGTGCAAAATGGCTTCTCTAATTAAAATGGCTTCTGTAAGTTGCTCACTTTGGGAAAGGAATTCTTTTTCTGACTCAGATTTTCAGCCTATGCCTAGTGCCCTCTGCTCAAGAAAAAAAAAAAAAAAAGAAGTAAATAGCTGTCTTTTATCTCCCCAATGCATTTCTCAAGTGGTTGGAACTCCTGTTTTAGAGGGAAAGGAAGAAGAAAGAGGTAACAGGCACAAGTCCAGACTGGTCTTTCAGGAGCCTGCCTCCTATTCTCTTATTTGTTCCACTGGAGAGAAAATGCCAAAGGTGACTTCAAGGTCAGTGTTTGCTGGTGTCTCCTCCTCTGCCTTGAATGAGATTCCTGCTGGTCTGTGTGGATTTTGGATCATAGCAAAAGGGAAATTGTCATTTAAAACCAACATGAAAGGAATCACTTTTTGGGAAAGGCCCAACAGATATTACAGTTTCAGGAATTGGTTTAAAAACAGTAAGAAGGATATTGTCCAATAAAGTGACAGCGTAACAAGGATAGTATTCTTATTAATATTAAACGTGTAATCATTATTAAAGGAACTACTGCATACTAGATACTCTGCCATGCAGCATATATGTCTGGCAGACACATACACTTTTTAAAATAACTTATAAAGACACAGATTGTAAGCTTAAAGTTTCTTCTTTTAAATTTTAAAGAAACAACAAAAGCAACTCTTCAAGTTAAACATGAATCTCCCTGGCCTGCATCTTACGAATAGAGGACGTAGAGCTGGGGATTAACCCTGACTCCCCAGATTATAGTCCTCTGAACGTGCCCACATTCTGATTCGCTAAACGCTTATTACTGTGATATTAAAGTATTCAGGAAATGCTACTCTATTATTAAAATATCTGGGGAATGGTGTCCTGGTCAGAGGCTCATACTGCCATCTTCAAATGGGGTCACTATAAATCACACAATGAGGGTCCAGAAACCCGGCTTCATCTGTCCCTCCAGGGTGACAAAGCTCTAGTGAGGTGACCTCCAAGATCTCCTTTTCAAGAGCTGTTTTTATACCAGGATTCTGACTGCTTAGTTTTTCCAAGGGTGAGTCCCCTTCTGCTCACATTTAGATCAATTCTGTAGAAAGATGAATGTAGCAGCTGGAGAAAGGCAGGGCTATGGCAAACACAAGAGTGATTAGAGAGAACAGTGCAGTTAAAAACCGTGAGGGTGGGAATTTGGAAAAGAAGGAAGGGATTGTTATTCTGGGAAGACTCTGCAGATGGACAAGCCATTTGACTTGCAGCTACCTTGACCTCATGATGAGGGAGAAAAAGGAAACAAAGATTTGAGGTTTAGGCTGGTGATAGAGAGACAGGTGGTTGCATTTTAGGGAAGTAACCAATTGCAAGAATGAATTTGATTTGAATGTGGTGCTACTTTGGTTTTGTGAGTCCCAAAACAGATGCCAATTTTGGACATAAAATGTTTAGGACTGCTTAAGATAAAATTGTCTTTTCTAGCTCTCAGGGAACATTGTAGCTACACAGGGTCTCAGGACTGAAAATTATGGGCAAATATTGCAGGTTTTCAGTTTTGTTTTGTTTTGTTTTGTTTTGTTTTTTTATGTTCACCCCTTTTCTGAAACCCTACCCAGTGCTTTCTATTTCCTGCATCCCGAGTTCCCCTGTAATTTCATGTTTAGGGTCCTTAATACCTAAGGGCATCTTTAACTTCATATCTTCCTTCTGAGCACAGGAGTAATGTTACTGTTCTTCCTCAGGCAAGGATCCTCCCTGTTTAATTTGTACCTTGGGTTTAGCTATAGAGCCCCCAAGTAAGCTTCCTTTAACCCTCAAATGACCAGGAAAATAAACTTAAAAATGGTGATGAGGTTGAACTTTGTACTCCGTAATTAGCCTTAAGGAGAAACCACTGTCTAAACTCTATGGGAAGGACACTTGGTCCACTTCCAAACTACAGTGTCCACATAACTCAGCAATGTCCTAGGCCATGCATTGTGCTCTAAACAGCTTGCTCCAAAGAGTCCCAGAAACACAAAGCATGTGAACCCTTCTCTTCTTTAAGCTCCAGAAAGCCCTAAAAGCAAAATCTAACCATGGAGGAAGAAAGGACTGACACATTAGTTTGTGTGTGTGTGTGTGTGTGTGTGTGTGTGTTTGTGTGTGTGTGTGTGTGTGTTTGTGTGTGTGTGTGTGTGTGTGTGTGTGTGTGTGTGTGTGTGTGTTTGTCCAAAAGCATGCAGGCGTGACCTTGTGCACATGCAGGTGTTCATGCATGGGGAGGCTGGAGGAAGAGATCATGTATCTTTCTCTGCTTTATTCTCCTGAGGCAGTTCACCATTTCACCTAATCTGGCTGTCATGAAACTCCCAGGATCCACTCATCCCTGTCCCTAAAGGCTGGAGAAACAGGCACACCTGGCCTTTTACATGGGTAGGGAGGATTTGGATTTATGCTTTCCCACCGGAACAATAAGTGCTCTTACCCACAAAGTCATCTCCCAATCTCCCAATTAGGCAATTTTTGGCATTTTGGTCCTAGATAGCTAGGAACTCACTATGCAGACCAGCTGCCCTGTAACCCCAACACTTGGGAGACAGGTCCACCTGTCTCTGTCTCCCAAGGGTTGGGATCACAGGTATGTGCTCTATGCTCAGCTATGATCAGGTATTTTTAGACCCCCACTTTATTTACTGCTTCATAATTTTACATGCTCAGAAGGGAATGGAAGTTGTTTTAGTCTGCTTCTCAATTGTTGTGATAAACACTTCGATCAGAAGCAACCTGCTGAGGAAAGGATTCAGTTTGCTTTCCAGCTTATAGTCCATCATGAAAAATGTCAAGGAAGGAACTCAAGAAAAGAACTAAAAGCAGGGGCCCCTTAATGTCTTGTTCTCCGAAATTTCAGAGAATCAGTTTGTCTTTTTTATACATCTCTGGACCACATGCCCGCCCACAGTAGGTGGAACCCTTCCACATAAGTCATTAATCAAGAAACTGTCCCACAGACTTTCTCACAGGCCAACCTGATTGGAGGCACTTACTCATTGGAGTTCCTTCTTCTTAGATGACTTCAGCAGCCTGCGTTGAGAAAAACCAGCACAGAAGTCATCCAGGCTGGGCTCAGTCATGAAATTGGCTGTCCACAATATGTAAGGACAGACTTGTCTGGTCTACACTTTCTCAAGCCTCTTCAATGCTCAGCTATCTAAGAGTACCTACCATGAGTGTATACGTGTAAGTGCTGTTGTGTATTACACGTGAAGGCAAGAAGAAAGCCTCAGGTGTCCCTCAGGGTGTGTCCACCTGCTTCTCAAGACAGGGTCTCTCACTAGCTTGGGGCTCATCAACTGGACTGGCAGTGTAGCAAGCCCCAGGGCCAACAGGGATTCACTTCACCAGTGATGCATAACAACAACCAGTGTTTTATGTTCTGAGGACTGAACTCAGATCCTATGCTCACTTAGTGAGTTTTTAACCAAATGAGCCACTTCCGAATCCCTGGGAGTCCCTGTGTCTATGCAAAAATTGAGTACTTTGGGGTTTTGACTGCAGGTCATAATCTTAGCTTTCTGAAGGTAGAGGTAGGAGGATCAGGAGTTCTAGGATATCCTTAGCGACTTAGTGAGTCTGAGGCCAGCTGGGGCTACAAGTGACCATGTCTCAAAAACATTAGCAAGAATGAAACAAATGGACTTAATGAGATTGCAAAGTTTCTGTAAGGCTAAGGACACTGTCAAGAAAACAAAATGGCAGCCAACAGATTGGGAAAAGATCTTTACCAATCCCACATCTGCTAGAGGTCTAATATGCAATATATACAAAAAACTCAAGAAGTTAGACACCAGAGAATCAAACAATCCTATTAAAAAATGGGGTACAGAGCTAAACAAAAAATTCTCAATTGAGGAATAGCAAATGGCTGAGAAGCATCTAAGAAAGTGCTCAACATACCTAGTCATCAGGGAAATGCAAATCAAAATTCCACCTCACACCAGTCAGAATGGCTAAGATCAAAAACTCAGATGACAGCAGATGCTGGCAAGGATGCAGAGAAAGAGAAACACTCTTCCACTATTGGTGGGGTTGTAAGCTGGTACAACCACTCTGGAAATCAGTCTGGCGGTTCCTCAGAAAATTGGACATAAGTCCTACCTGAAGACCCAGTTATTCCACTTCTGGGCATATACCCCAGAGATGCTCCAACATATAATAAGGACACATGCACCACAATGTTCATAGCAGCCCTATTTATAATAGCAGAAGGTGGAAAGAACCCAGATGTCCTTCAGTAGATGAATGGATACAAAAATTGTGGTGTATTTACACAATAGAGTACTACTCAGCTATTAGAAACAATGACCTTATGAAATTCCTAGGAAAATGGATGCATCTAGAGAATATCATCCTGAGTGAGGTAACCCAGTCACAAAAGAACAGACATAATATGCAGTCACTGATAATGGGATACTAGTCCAGAGAAAGCTCTGAACACCCCAGAAACAACTCACAGGCCATAGAAGCTCAAAAAAAAAAAAAAAAAAAAAAAAAAAAAAAAAAAAAAAAAAAAAAAAAAAAAAAAGAAAGAAAAAAGAAAGAAAGAAAAAAAAGAAAGAAAGAAAAAAGAAAGAAAAAGAAGAGAAGAAAAGAAAAGCCAAAAGGTGAAAGCAGTCCTTCTTAGAAAAAAAAAAATAGTGTATAGCACCCTCTCAGAGTGGTCTAGGTACACCTAGACCTTAAATCATTAATAATTCAAGAGCTAAGAATATAGCCTTGTGGCAATTTTTGGTATTGAAAAATCATTATGTTTAATCTATACACACCAAGAAAACTTTGACTGTTTCCATGTTACATTCTGTTCTACATGTACTTTATGCTTGTGATAACTAGTAAGATTTCAATGCATACTATCAAACCTTTAAAATAATCATGTACTGACAAAAATGTATTCATATAGTTTTATGCCAAAATGCTTTTAAAAATCTGTACATCTATCTCTCTTTTTGAAATAAAGCTGTAAAAAACAAAAAATGAAACAAACTCATGCATCTCATATCTATTTTGTGAAGAACCAAACCACTTCTTCATTCTAAAGTAGTCCCATGTATTTACAAATCGCTCAAAAAGACATATCATTTCTCTCTTTAAAAATACTGAGTCCTTGGACAGAGCATTTTCTATACATCTTATCCAAAGTGTGAGTACTAATGTAGTTGCTCAACAGATGGAAATATGGAAAATAGTCCCATGCATAGGCATAATCACACTTAGACTCAGAATCCCCCCAGTATTTAAGTAGATCATTGGATAGCACAAGAACAAGAATGCAGACTCATGTCACAAGCATCAGCACAGGACTGGCAATTTTAACTTGAGAGTTTGTTTGTCTTAGTTAGGGTTTCTATTCCTGCACAAAACACCATGACCAAGAAGCAAGTTGGGGAGGAATGGGCTTATTCAGCTTACACTTCCACATTGCTGTTCATCACCAAAGGAACTCACACAGGGCAGGAACTTGGAGGCAGGAGCTGATGCAGAGACCATGACAGAATGCTGGTTACTGGCTTGTATCCCCTGCCTTGCTCAGCCTGCTTTCTTATAGAACCCAGGATTACCAGCTCAGGGATAGCACCACCCACAATGGGCTGGTACCTCCCCCACTTCCCCCTTAATCACTAATTGAGAAAATGCCTTACAGCTGGATCTCATGAAGACATTTCCTCAAGGGAGGCTCTTTTCTCTGTGATAACCCCAGCTTGTGTTAAGTTGATACACAAAACCAGCCAGTGCAAAATGGCACAGGTAAAGTCTACCCTCAAATTGCCAGTGACTGTGTTGTTAACTTTTCCTATTTCGGTGATAAAATGCTATGGCCTAGGCAGCTCATAGAAGAAAGAGTTAGTTTATTTGGGCTTTATGGTTCCAGATGGGTAAGAGTCATTGATGCCAGAACAGGCATTGTGGTTGGAGCTAAAAGCTGAGTGCTCTCATCTTGAACTGTGAGCAAGAAGTAGAGAGCAAACTCAAATGACCCCAGGTCCTTGAACTCTCAAAGCCCACCTCCAGGGACTTACCCTCTCCACTAAGACCACAACTTTCTACCTTTCCAGCTGCAATCAAGTATTCAAATTCTAGTAACTGTGATTGACATTCTCATTAAAACCAGTCAGTGATCAACCACCATGATCTCCTTCATCCATGAGTGACCTTCTTCATCCACAGTGGACACCACTGTGAAAACATGCAAAGAAGAAAGCTATACAGCACATGCTAAGTCCTGAGTCATGGTTTCTAAAGTTTCACTTGTTGAAGGCTCAGGCAGAAGTTGATGACACTGTTGAGAGCTGAGTGGACAAGTCTATGGATGGGACTGCAGTTAAATGGACTATCAGGATCTGAGGCCTGTTGTGAGACGTATATCATGCATTAGTTATTTTCTCGGTTGCTGTGGCAGCATACCTGACAAAAGCAGCTTCAGGAAGGGCTTATTTTGAGGCATGGTTCCCTCCGCAATCAGACGCAGAGAGAAGGTACTCAGTTATGTCTTATCATGTAAACCAGATCTCCAGCATGCTGTATAACGGTGCCACACTTAGAGTGGGTCTTCCCACTGCAACCCCCTCTAGAAAGTTCTCCTCTGACATTCCAAGAGACCTGTCTCCTAAACAATTCAAGATACTGTCAAATTGATAACATATCAAAGGGCCTTTCTTGTGTCCCCCCTCTGCTACCTGACTACCACAAGATAGACAACCTTCTTGGCTATACACACTCCAGATCCTATTGAACCTTAGACTTGAAACAATGGAACCAGCCTACCATTAAGTGAACACTCAGAAGCCCTGAGCTAAAAATCAATCCTATGTCCTGGAAACTTCATTTTCTCAGAGGTTTTCCCATAGAGATGGAAAAATGTCTTGCAATAATTTCATTCTCTTGTGCTTCATCAACAGCAAGTAGCCTCAAACTTACACATACAGAGAGATCTGCCTACTTCTACCTCTGAGGTGCTGGGATTAAAAGTATGTGGTGCCATACTTAACAGTGGAGCCCAAATCAGAGAATCTCAAAGGCTTTCCTTTTGCCTCCCAAATCCCTTGCTACTATCATCCTATTGAAAACCACTGTTCCATGTAGTATTAGGTTTCTTTTTTCCAAATGTACTTGGACTCTGTGTCAGAAATAGCTAATGATTGCTGTGACTAATTTTGTGATGGGTTCTGTTGTAGTTAATTGAAGAAATGTGAAGTCCCATTACAATGCCTCTGTAATATTCTCTACTCCAAAGCCAGGGAGGAGTGAACTCATGCAAGTCACAATTGATAACTTCTGTGTGCTAAAGTCCTTCAGAAAATGGCTACTCCCTAGGTCTAGTTCTGCATGTTCAGAGACCATGATGGGTAGGGAACACTGTTTAGCTTTCTGAGAACACTATTGTGTTCTGTGTTGAAAGATCTCTCCCAGCTTAGATTATTTACATCTGAATCTTTTTGTTTGTTTTTTAAAAACTCAAGATCAAACTAGTTTAAATGGAATTATTCAAATATTTTTCAATCTATAGTGGGTTTTGTGTTTTTCATCTCCACTTTGCCCATTATTTTCCACGGCAGAACAAAAGCAGTCTTGAAGGGAGACAGATGGGCAAATATGTGGAAGGTGGGGGCTGCTCTCAGTGACAGCTCTAGTGAAGGACAAAAATGAACTCTCTTCATTATGTTCACGGAACACCAACTACGAAGAAATTAAGCTGTTTGAGGACCCAGACTCTTAGGGTAGTTTAAATTGAATTAGGGAAAAAAATGTTAATATTAATAGGTTGCATAAGTGAAGTGTCAAAGATCAACATGTTCAAGGCCATTGTAAGCACCAGTGCATACGTTCAGATATGTAATTACCCCGTCGGTGTGAAAACTCAGGAAGAGATTTGCTATTTGCATGGCTGTAAGGTTCCTGTTGGATGCCAGCTACCTCAAGAGTACATATGGAAATTTTCAAATTAACTGGGGACATTTCACTCAATTTTATCTCTCAGTGCTTTGTGTCACTTCCTCTTCAAGGTCTGTGCCTTTGACTGATTGAAACGCTCAGACATCGACTCATTTATTCATTTCAAAGGAATGGATCACCACTATGACTTTTTCCTTCTTTTTCAGAAAAGGTGATGTAAGAATTTTTCTAATCTTCTTTGCTGTATCTTTTCTCCACCTACATTCCCTCTTCAAAACCCATCACCTCCTTTATCTAGGCACCTTTGGCTCTAGATATCTCCCAGTTCCTCCCTGTATGCACAATGCTCTCAATGTCCAGTCTTTAGAAAGAGCCCCCTCTTTAATCCTGAGTGTCTGCGGAGAGAATGCACACCATAAAGTCAGCATGAAGTTCTCTACAAAGGTCTGAGGACAAAACAGGTATGGGAAAAGAGGAGACTAGAGCATACAACGGAATCTTAGGATTCAAAAGCTGTTCTGTAGTGCTGAGCCATCTGAACAAGCTGTAAATAAACCCAGCCTGGAACTTAATGAACCTTGTGTTTGTGTGTCTGTGAAGACATTAAGGGCCCTCAAAGTAAAAAAAAAAAAAAAAAAAAAAGTGTCATCATAAATAAAAGATAGTAGTATATCCCAGGCGTAGTTCTCCCTCCCTTCAGAACCCATATTCTCAGATCTGTACCCCTCTGGTTTGAGTGGGAGCAGGAAACCAACCCTCATCTCCAACATACTCATAGGGGTCTAAGAGACTTGTCGGCACTCTGTGTGCCCAGCAAAACTCATCCACTTTACTTGAAACTGACTGTAAAACCAGACTCATGTGGTGCCTGCTATACCACAATAAACAAATAAATTAGCTGCTGTGATATGGAAATTTACATGATTCAGTGTACTTAAAAACTATTAACTGTGAACTTATTAATTGAAAACCACAGGACAATAATCAGCATGTCCTTCAGTGGAAATACCAGTCTCCCGTTGTTCTGAATTTGAAAAGCAATAGAGATGTGTTCTCACACCAACACCTGCCTGCAACTGCTAGACAGACGTGATATTTTTAACTTCATCTTTTGGTGGTGTCCATATTGATTTCAGTGTAACTCTATGCTGCCCCACATGGGTTTCTTCCTGCCTCTGTGCGACGGTCATATGCATCTCCGGTTATCTTGTTTTTGCTGCCTCCTGTTTAGAAAACCTTAATTAAAGTACTCTTCAAAAGCTCAAGTCTCTTAGACTTTGAAATCTTCGACAACATTTCTTTCTCATAGAATACCAGAGACATACACTTTCCTCCTAAACATATGTCCCAAGGAGATTGTTTGTCTAGAAGTCTCTAGGTTGTTGTGAGGGATAGAGCTTAACAAACTGAGAGAAAATGAAAATGGGTTTTTGTATGCCAGCAATGTAAGCAGGGGTGAGCAGGCAGACTCCATAGACTCTTGGAGCTTACTGTCTGTCTCATTCATTACTGTGCTGTGGTCAGACGTGATGGTGGGGGTCAGTCTCTCTTGGGAACAAGGGTCTTGAGCAGCCATGTCATTCTGTTGGTTGGATTGTTTGTGTTCAAGATGGAGTTTCTTTGTATAAGGCAAGTTGGGCTCCAATTCCAGGGCCTCCTGCCTCAGCCTCCCATGTGTTTGGATTCCAGAATATGTTACCATACCAGACATAAGTTTGATGATAAAAATATATATCTATCAAAGACAAAGATAACATTAAAACAGTGTTCAGGGTTTTTTTTTTTTTTTTTTTTTTTTTTTTTTTTTTTTTCTGAAATAGGATATTTTGCATTCCAGGTTGGCATTCACCACCCTGTGTATCTAAGAATAATAGTGAACTCAACTGGGATGATTCATGCATGTACCAAGTATATGCAGTGCTAGGGGTCCACGCCATGGCTTTGTGAATGCTAGGCAAGCACTCTGCCAACCTGAGCAGCAGCTCAGATCTCCAGCATGTCTGGGTTTTTTAAGTTGCCATATGTTGCTCTTTCCCTAAAACATTTTAGGGAAATAGCTCCCCTCCCCACTTCTTCTACTCTGTCCTCTCCCAGCATGCTCACTGCCTTCAGTCTTTGATGTTTGACTTTCAACACGCCAAATCAGAAAGCTGAGGTGACATGAGAGAGGCCCTGGAGGCACATATCTACTCTGTTTCCACCCCTGGGGCCATAGTATATCTCTACCTGTTTGCAGGACTTCTAGCTGGGACTGGGCATGAGGATGAGCTAGTGGATGAGCTAAGTAGGGAATTCAGGGTTGGAAATGAAGCCACTGTTGAGGCGCTAATGAGGCATGGGAATTCTATTCATGGCTCATTAGGGCTTTGAACATCACATGGCATTACCATATACCCAACCTATCAAGCATAGCCCTCTTTAAAATTTTCTACACATCTTTAGATGTGCCTCCCAAACCAAGCTATTGAAAGCAAAAAGAGAAAGACCTATACAGGTGGAACACTACAAATATACAACTCCTGTGTGTGTGTGTGTGTGTGTTTGTGTGTGTGTGTGTGTGTGTGTGTGTGTGTGTGTGTGTTTGCTGCCTTTCACCCCAGGAGAAAAGCTTTAACAAAAAATATGTTTTTATATTTTAAAGTTGAAGCCATTTGGAAACCTGACAATCACACGTCACTCAGACTAGCCTTGGAGAAAGAGTTCTCAAGTTCATGGACACTGCTTTCTTCAAGGGGGTGGGAGTAGCTGCCTCCTTCATCACTAAGCAAGTCTGTAACCACTTTCACTTCTGGACTAGGGTAATACCATGCAGTTTTCAAGATCAGATCAGAAAAGACTGTGTGGCTTCTTTCTTGACTGTCTTGAAACATTCGGGAATTGTGTGAGTTCATACCATGCTGTGAGAAGCTTGAACCCCCCCCCCCCCAGAGAAGCCACATGTCAGCGTTCAGCCTGACAAGCCCAGCTGAGTCCAGCCTGGGAGGGATCCCAGTCCAGGCGCCAGACTAGTGAGTGCAGGACCTCCAGATGAGAACCGCCCCCAACTGTTTGAGTTCCCCTTGGCTAGTCCTGCCTTCCCAGCTGCTGCCCTAGACATCACAGAACAGAGACAAGTCACCCTGCTGTGCCCTGTCCCAATTCCTGACCCATCACCAACAGTGTTGTTTTAGATCAGGACGTTTACAGATGTGAGAAATAAGATCGAAAGGTGAAGGATGAACTGTAAAAGTGAACGTGGCTTTGAACATTCTGGCCAAATGATTGTGTGCATGTATATGTGTGTGAGTGTGGGATGTATATATACGTGGATGAGGAGACTTCATGTGTGTGTAGAGATCAGATCTCCACCTCTGTTTTATTATGTATGTATGTATGTATGTATGTATGTATGTATGTATGTATTTGAGAACAAGTTCCCAAATTCAGCTAGGCTGGCTGGACAGTGAGCCCCAGGTCTCTACCTCCATAGTGCTAATATTACATGAATATGTCATCACAGCCTCATTTTAAAAAATGTGAGTACTGAGGACAAGATTAAGGTCTTCGTCCTTAAAAAGGCAAATTATTACTAACAGAGCTATCTCTCTAGCCCCATCCAAGTGAATTAATTGAAAGGATCAAAGGAGATGCTCAAAGTCTGTCACTAAATCCTGGACTTTCTCAAACCATCAGTGGGTGGACGACTTTAGACTTAAAGACAGAAAAAGTGGCTCTGTTTGCTTTACTTCTCATGCAAGATTAGAAGATGAAATGTAGGATGATGGGACCATGTCAGTAAGTTCTTAACAGAATCACCCAGCGGGTAGGAACAAATGTAAAAGTACCAGTGAATGAACTGAAGGGTCTGTATGCTGACAATAAGCTGCTTTTGACCCAAGAGGAAGAGGCTTACCTCAGCATGTATCATGCTTGAAAACCACTTTACAGAAGGCTTTGGAGAAACACTGTGCAGTTGTCTTTGGAATTACAAGACTGATCCATATCATTCTAAACATTTCTCTTAGACACCAGCCAGAGCATACACCATGGTTAAATGAGGGCATCAGAAATGAAGGCATAAGGGGACACACGAGGAAGCTGGGACCTTTAACAGAAAAGATGCCCGAGTTTCTTGGTAGTTATCTCTAATTGTATGGGATTAGGGAAATGGCAGAGGAAACGAATGGAGAGAAATGATATCAAAGTGTGGGCTTTGAGATTTGGAAGCTCAAGCCAGCTTGTTCTCTCTTTCTGCTGCCTATCGATCCAGATGTGGTGCTCTCAGCTACCTCTCCAGCACCATGTCTTTCTGCAATGCTGCCGTGCTTCCCACCATGATGAGAATGATACTCCTCTGAACTATAAACCAGCAGCAGCTAAGTGTTTTCCTTTATAAGTGTTACCCTGATCATGATGTCTCTTCACAGCAATTAAACGCTAACAAAGACAACAAGAATGCTGCACAGCCATGAGGATAGGGCTATGCCCACTGTTCATGGACAGTCTGGAGCTCTAGATTATATGAATGCAAGAAATAAATTATCATAGTAATATTATCCAAGACTGTCAGTAAGTCCATTGGTATAAGTCCATTTAAAAAAAAAAAAAAAAAGCTTCTTGGGGCTAGAAAGATGGCTCAGTAGTTAAGAGCATTTGCTGCTCTTTCAAAAAGTCAAGTTTGGTGCCCTGCACCCATATAGCAGATCACAACAACCACTTGTAATTGTAGCTTCAGACATTCCAATGCCATTTCCTGGTTTCCATTGGTACTGAGCATGCGCCCGGAGCAAATGCATACATGCAGGTAAAACACTCATACTCATAAATCTAAATAAGTTGCTAAAAGAATAAATCTTTAAAAACAGCTGATTAACTTTAACAGTCCTTAGCTACTGAGCATCTCAGATGTTTTAGAGAGGATTTAGAGCTTAGTTGTTTGAAAAGACATAATTTATCAACCCACTTGCTGAACAAATACTGAATGCTTTGGGGAGATTCCATGCAGCACATGTTTGGTTGTATCCAAATAACTTTACTCAAATAGTCTTAGTGGTGGCAGTGGTGTTCCTTGCTATCTACCCCAATGTTCTTGGTTCCCAGATGATAGACACACACACACAACCTTTATATTTTAATGTGCCTTAAACAGCTCAATGGTTGGGCTACTTCCCCTATCCTCTACAATATTCCTGAGTTAATACTTACTATAACCTATATTTCATCTTAGCTGCCCCAGATCTAGACCTGCAGCCCTCCTGGGCCATGTTCCACAGCATTTATATGATGGCTTTGCTCTCTGTCCCCCACCTCTCAGGTACAACATGGACTCCTTCCCTAGCTTAGCAGCTATCTCCATTCCTGCAGCTTCCTCATTTCCTTGCCCAGGAATCCTAAAATCTAGCCTCTATCTTCCTGCCCAGCCACTGGACACCCGCAACCTTATTTACCCAATCAAAACCAACTGGGGACAGGGTCCCTCAGCGTCTTTCATGAGGACATGCGGATTCTCATGCAATTTTGGAGAGCAAATCCACAACACATATGGGGACTTAACACAGAACTAAAAACCCAACCGAACTCTTCATTCAGAGGTTTCCTAAGAAGCTTACAGGCAAACAGAAGAGTGGAGAGTAAGATAGGAGACCTGGGAAGAACACTGAGTGGCTTTTAATCATGTGTCAGACACAGGGTAACTAGACTGAACTCTCTGAGAATGCTAATGACTCTCAGATAGATGCCGATGGCCAGACTGAATGTGAATGTCCCTTTGTGAGCTTACTCATATCATCTTTAAGCTCAATGTTTGGGTTCCCTTTGAAAAATATATGAAATCTTGGCTGACATTTTACTTTAGAACTACTCATTTGGTTTCCTAATTCCCATGTTATCTGATTTTAACACCTATAATAAGAGACCCTAGCAACCAGAGGCTGGAAGAAATTGAGATGGTTGTTTACTGTAGTTAAGGAAGAATGAACAGGAATAGTAAGGCAGCCCTTGGGTGTGTAGATCAATCAAAAAAATGACAATATTTATGGCTACACTAATAATGTGGCATTAATTGTGATAATCAACTTAATGTTGATTACCCTGGCTTGCCCAAAAGAATTCTCAACTCATATAAATTTGAGGAACTTATTTAAGTGCGTGTTAATTTCAAACATATTGTCTGCCATCTTCCTGCTACAATGAAATTTCATTTGCCCTGCTGGAAAGTGCTGACTACTGGGTGTGTTGACAGTTGACTTGAGAGCTGTCTCTTCCCAGGCCTGCTGTCAGCAGTGTCTCTCTCCTGGAGGTGCCATGCATTATGGAAGTGACACATGCACGAAGCTCTACCCAGAGAGGCAACTGAGGCAAGCAGAGCAGTGAGGTCGAGCAGCAGCCCTGGCTTTCCCTGGTACCAGCTGCACACTTAGCACCTTGGTTCTTCACCAGAAAGGGAAACTGACAGAGGAATCTGGGAGCATCTTGAGATTGTTATAAGTTACTTAGTTCCTCTTCTTTTTGAAAAAAAAAAAACACTTCATTGGAATAAATTCACAGATAAAGCAATCACACAGCTAGATTAAGAAAGCCACATGAACACTTGTCCAGTCCCAAACTATCTATCTATATATATAGATAGATAGATACATAGATATACATACATACACACACGCACATATATAACTATATCTATCTATATATGTATATATCTTATATATAAAGTAATTTATATTATTAATATATTATTGATATATATGTATATATATTTTAGTGAACTTCATACAGTTA
Source organism: Micromys minutus (assembly GCF_963924665.1). Classification (NCBI taxonomy): domain Eukaryota; kingdom Metazoa; phylum Chordata; class Mammalia; order Rodentia; family Muridae; genus Micromys; species Micromys minutus. The sequence goes on along the minus strand of NC_137959.1, from coordinate 49,554,557 downwards.
TAAAGGCATTCCAAAGCCATAGAACTTCTCTTAGGATTTTAGACTTTCACTGTCAGTTACATTTTTAGGGGCTTATATATCACATAAAAAGGGGGAAAAAGGAAAAAGAAAAAGAAACTATGAATGACAGAGTTAAAACTAGAGATGTAATTAGGTTTATATCTTCTTTACTATAAGTGTGTCTTTTTGCCTACATTTCACCCTTCATCACCTAATAGTATGCTTTCTGGTTATTCTTCCTGAATGCTATAGAAGGAGCTAGAAAGATGGCTCTGTGGTTGAGGGCAAACAATAATCTTCCAGAAGTTCTGAGTTTGGATCCAGAGGCCACATTGTGTAGTCCACAATGGCCTATGACTCCAGGTTTTGGGGTTCCAATGCCCTCTTCTGGACAGTAAAAACACTTACATTCGTGGACACACACTCATGTGCAGACACACATATACACAGAATCAAGAGTAATAACAATAAATATTTAGATGTTATTCTAACACCCAAACCTATAATCATTTACATATAAACATGTAAATTGGATCTCAAATAGCATAGTAACCAGCCCCCAGGTAGTAACAGATGGAACCACATGAAACTTAAAAGGTTTTGCACAGCACAAAAAACAGTCAGCAGAGCAAACAGGCAGCCCACAGAATGGTAGGAAATCTTCACCAACTGTTCTTCAAATGGGGGCTAATATCTAGAATTTACCAAGAACTGCAGGAATTAAATGTTAACGAAATAAAAATGACTGTCAACAAATGGAGTAACAAAGTGAACAGGTTGTTTTTCAAAAGAAGAAACACAAAAGACCAAAATGATTTAAATCAATTTCTCCTCAGATACATAGTTGAAATCAACTACTAGACATAGACAAGTGACCATTCAATTTAGAAGGGTCACTTTTTTCAGGAGGGCTGGTTCTTTCAGGTCAACATGTGCTGTGCATATTGAAATGTTACCATACCCATAATGGTTCATCTGGGAAAGTTCTGCCCTTGAGCACTTGTCCTGGGTAAATGGAAGAAGCCAGGTGAATCCCAGCAACCATCCCTCTCGGCTTTCTAGTTGTGATGCAAAGGGACCAGCCTTCTCACATCCTTGTGGCCATACCTTCCCATTAGGACAGACAGCACCCTCAAACTATGAGTCTAAACAGGTCTTCTGTTCTTACATATCCACTGATGTTAGCATAGTTGTGCTTCCTTAAGAATTCAGCTTCCTGTAAAACTACTTTACAATCCTCTGCTGTGACCATCACCCATGATATTTCTTTGGATGGGTGATCTGTATTGCAAGAATGGCAAATTATTTTCTTCCTTTACCTACACCTTGCTATTCTTTTCTCTGATTCCATCCTCAGGGTAGAAGAAATAAAAGTGCTTTTTACTTAAATGGAATATTGTGCATATAATCTATCTATTTCAGATAAAGTGAAATCTTCCTACTTTGCTAAAACCATAAAACTCACATTACCTGATATAATATTTTACTTTGGTAATAAAATCTGGAACTCTTGGCTAAAATACTAAGCAGTTTTACTCTGACTTGTATACAATGCTTCAGCTTAAGGTTTGGCATATTACAAAATAAAGCATTTGAAATTAAATTGTCAGATTACTCCCTTGGGGGCCCTGTTAGAATAGATTCAGAGGGTTGATTTAGGCTGGGCTGGGGGCCAGAGTCGAGGCCAGGTGGGCCAAGGTAAAGGCCTGTGGGTGGGCCTGGGTGGGGCATGGATGAACTGTGGGTGGGGGCTGAAGTGGGCTGGATGTATCAGCTTAGAAGGGCCAGCAAGTTTGCATGACCAATATAGGCTCTCAGTGATGGGTGTCGAGACCACCCATAGAGTTAAAAAAGACTCCATGAGTTATAGAAAATGATTCTCTCTTGGACTATTTGGTTGCATTTCATTTAACTCTTGCCCACTGATAAACTCACTGAATAAGGAATCTAGAAAAAGAAAAGCAAGCTGTTTGTCGAGGAAGAGAGATTAACAGGCTCTGAGAGCTGTGACCAGAAAAACGCATGCAGAAAAGAGAACTCTGTTCTCAAAAGATCCAAGCAGACAACATTTCATAGCATTTTAATGCAGCATATCAAGAGATGAGAAAGGTAAGGTTAAAAAAAAGTGTCTTCTCTTAGTACTGCATCCCTGAAACCATCAAACATAGTGTGTGTCAGAGTTACTGTAAAGCTTATTAGAACATGAATACTGGTTCTCTGGTGTGAGGCAGCCCAACCACTTGCATCTTCTCTCCTGCTTCATTTTCTTTTTTTAGAGTGTTCGTTACACAAAGTGATGTGTTTCATAACAATATTGCTTGGGCTCATTGTACACTTTCACCAAGTTTGTTCCCACCACCCTCTCTTGGGCCTCTCCCTTCTCCCAGCCATCCTTTCCCAGATGTTGCTCCCAGGACCACACTCTGAGAAGCACTTCATTATGAGGTTGGAGGAGTTACTGAGAGGTGACACCCTAAAGTTAGTCAATTCTACTTCAGTCTGTAGGAGAGAGGGTAGGGGATCCCCCAGAACAGAACGCAGATGTTGAGAACAGGTAACAGGAATGGTTAAAATCCTTTCCAGGTCTGGACAATTTGAACTGTAAACACTCAGATGAAATCCACAGTGATTTCAGTGTCATTAGCCATCATTCTCAAAAGGTTGTGAAGGGTGAACGGCTCGTCCAAAGCAGAACAGTGAGTTTGTTTTTTGTTTTTGTTCTTTTTCTCTCAATGGAAAAAAGGTGTGTCCCTGAAAAACCCTGTACTCCTAAGGTTGACTTCATTGCACAGGAAGTTTGAGAAGAAAAGCTCAGAAAACAATCTTGAGCTCTATTCCCAAGCACCTTAAAAAAAGAGGACATCCAATCATCAGAGCTCGCATGCGCGCGCGCGCGCGCACACACACACACATCCCTCCCCAAAAAACACAATAAATGAGTCTTGTGTACTCATTTAGAAGGGAGAAGGATTTAAGAATCCCAAGAGATATGAAAACCTATGTGGAGCTTAGCTGAGTTCAAACCATAGAAACAACATAAAGACAAAAATCCTGAGCTTGCTGAGGGCACCTGTGAAATGAGCCCTGTGGAGGCAGAGATGGGGGAGTCCCTGGGAGTCCCTGGACAGTCAGTCTATCCTGAATGGAGAATTCTAGGCCACTGAGGAAAAGCTGGTTTTTGTTCTTTTTGTTTGTTTGTTTCTTAAAACAAACAGAACAAACAAACAAAAAACAAGGTGAACAGCAGCGGAGGAAAAACCTGTGAAGATGTGCACATACCCATGTACATGCACATAAAATAATAGAAAAAGGAAACTGACCCATAGAACTTTGTGTACAAAATCAAACTGCTAAATGGTGTCCCACCAAGCAGAGGTTTCTGTCCCTTGTGCCTCCTTGTCCCTGATGCTCACAGGCAGCATTGAGTTCTACACCCTCAGCTCTTTGGCTCAGCTGCACCCGGATTCTGAGTAAAAGCAGGGAGGGAGGGGACCGGGAGCCCCACCTGCTTCAGGACTGACTCCACTGTGGCACAGCATAGGAATACTTCACCCTGATGCTCAAAGCATATGCCACTGGGCCTCTCAGATGCTTCTCATTAATGGGGACAGGGTGGCAGAGAAGCAGCTGCTATCTCAGACATGCCCTGCATTGATCTGGCCTGATGTTAACAAGGCTGCTCGTTCTGTCCTGTAATTAGCTCACCAGTGCCCCGTGGAAGTCTGTGAGAAGTGCCACTCATTCACCCAGCTAGAGCAAGCACCTGCTACGCACAGAGGTACAGCAGGCCATTGGGAGAAGAAGGATTCCTTGTCCCCAAACCCTTCATGATGTACAGCTCACAGATCAATCCCATGAAGCCTTGTCATCAAAGCATCCCTCTGGGCTTACCGGACAGAACACACAAAGCTTGTGCCTCCAGGCTGCAGGTGAGACAACATATGCTCATGTGTGCCTACACACACACACACACACACACACACACACACACACACACATGCTCTTAGGAAGCCCTCTGTAGAAACTACACCCGAATGCACATAAGTACAGCTTACAGTGAGTGCCCAACACTTCAAATGTGTCAAGAATTCACCGCAAATGTGTATTCAATTAAACTAGGCTAGGTGTGAACATGAGGATTTAGGACATCCCAAGTGAATCTAATATACAAGCAAAGTAAAAAGCATTCTGCTATGGAAACTATCCAGATCCCCTCTAGGCTTAGTAGAGGCAGCTCTGACTGTCAGCAGAAAAGCAACACAGCACAGCAAAGCCACCAGCAGCCTGGAAAGCTTCCTACACACGTAGTGGCCTCCACCCAGGTGAAGCTGCATTATTATCTGTGTCCCACAAAGAATGGGGCACAGTGGTGCCAAATTCATGAGTTTATTAAGTATAAAGACAGAAAATCCCATAGGAAAGAACACACAGTCTCAAGCTTGGGACAGACTTCTTAAGAGACATGTTTATTTGTCTTTATTGTATTTGTGCATGGATCCTGAGGCTTTCTGAGTTACACTACTCAAAGGATGTGATTTATAGCAAGGTCTAGAACAGTGGTTTTCAACCTTCCTAATGCTACCACCCTTTAATACATTTCCTCATGTTGTGGTGACCCACAACCATAAAATTGTTTTTGCTCTTGCTTCATACCTGGAATTTTGCTGTTATGAATCATTATGCTAATAATTGTGTTTTACAATAACCTTAGGTAACCCGTATGAAAAGGGGGCTTGACCTACAAAAGGGTTTCAATTCATGTCTTAAGAACCACTAGTTTAAAGATTCAGCAAAGCTTAAATTTTAAGTAAAATTAAAAGAATAAGAGAAAATATGCAAACTGCTTTATCTCTATTTATCTTAAAGAATTATATTTTTAGGTGAAATTCTAGGCTATTTCTGTGAGGTGTACAGTATGGATTCCGGGATGAGAGGAAGGCTGAAAATGGTAAAACCCGTTTCTACCTGAGATTCTGGCCTTAAGAAAACATGACATTACCAAACATCCTTGTTTGAGGTTTGGTCTGGAAAGCACACATTATCTCCTAGGCAATTGTTTTTCTTATCAGTTGTGTTGAAGTTTCTTGACTCTCAGTCAGCAAAGAAGACAACCTAAATCCCAGGGTGAGGGGCTTCATTCCTCCCCTGTCTTCTTAAAGTCCCCATCTCTGTCCTGCAGTTCAACAATGGTTTCCTTTGAGAGGACTCAGGTTCCACGGCAGAATGAAATCCAGATCTCTGGTTCCTCTTGTGACAAATTTCTAGACCATGGAGAAAGTAAGCCAGTGAGGATCCTCTGTTCCCTCCCATGGGTACAGCTGACCCAGTCTCTCATTACTGCTATGGTCACTAAATGTATGGACCCAATAGCAGTGTTCCTTCTTGAAAGGCAATGAAGAGCTCTAGTCTCCAACTGTGTTTCTGAATGCTCTAGCTTTCAAAATACATCTTCCTTGCTCCCTGAGACTTACAGTCACCATGCCATTCAACCTAAGAGCCCAGGAAAGAGCCCTTGTCATCCAACAAAACACAGATCTTGCCTCCAAGGAGATAAGAGTTTATTATGGAAGCAGATATGCTTGGCCAAGAATTCATGTTGCCCCACATTTCATATTCTAATGCAGAAATGGGTTTATGAAAAATTTACAGTTACAGAATACTAGAAAGCCTTCATGGGCACATCAAGTGGGCAAAGTGGGTGTGTCTGTGCTCCAGGCCTCAGATGCCATCTGATGAGAGTTTTAGGCTTTGGGTTGGTGGAACATGGATGGTCTCCTTGTACATTACAAAAGGATTTCCCTAGTAGTCACAAGGATGTTAGGTCACACACAGAAGTGGGTAATGACTGGCTATTTAGGGGACTAAGATAGCGCAAGATAATTTGGCTCCAGACCTGTAAAGTTTCAACTCTCTGCAACCAGTCAGTCAGCCTTGTAGAATGTTTTATACAAGTACAGTGTCTTCAGTTCATGGCATCTTCTGGGTGAGCTGTTGGACCCAGTGAGTTCTTTATCATGCATCTTTTAGTGACATAAATGTCCAGTATGCTGTAGAAGGAGCATCGAAAGTTTGAGGTCTGCCTAGACAACTTAGTAGCACTCTGTCTTAGTAAAATGTAAAAGAAGCTCTAAGTGTAGCAGGGTAGTAGAACATTTGTCTAGTAGGACAGAAGCCTGTGCTCAACTCTTAGTTCCAAAAGAGAAAGAAAGAAGTAAAAAAAGAAAGAAAGAAAATTAAACAAATTAAAATAAATTCTCTATAAATCAGCATCAACCCCCTGTGGTTTTTGAGCACAGGAAACAAGGTTGGTGCAACTGATAACTTAATTTTTATTTTATTATTTCTTTTTAAGTAATCATGTGTGGGTAGTGAGCCATGTGTACTATAAAGCATGAGTCTATTGCCTAAGATATATTCAGTGCTCCAGTACCTTGTATGTGTTCATGTGTGTATATGTATGTATGTATATATATAGGAGTATGTGTGCATGTGTATATGTATAGGAGTGTGTGTGCATGTGTGTGCATGTGTGAGTGCAGGTGGGGTGTGTGTGTATGTGTGTGCATGTGTATGTATCTATGTATGTATGTGTATGTATGTGTGCATGTGTGTGTAACATGTGGTGTATATATACGTGTGCGTATATGTGTATGGTGTGTGTATGTATGTATGTATATGTATGTGTATGTGTGCATGTGTGTGTTCATGTGTAGTTTGTGTGTGGTGTGTGTGTATATGTGTATGCATGTATGTGTGTATGTGTATGTATATGTATGTGTACATGTATATGTGAGTGTGCATGTGTGGTGTGTGTGCTTGCACATGTCTATGTGTGTGTATGTGTGTACATATGTCTGTGTAGGCATGTGTGTGTATATTTATGTGTGTGGTATGTGTGTGTGCATGTGTGTATGGTGTGTGTGTGCTTGCACATGTCTATGTGTGTGTATGTGTGTGCATATGTGTGTACATATGTGTGTATGCATGTGTGTATGTATATTTATGTGTGTGTGGTATGTGTGTGCATGTGTGATGTATGTGCATGTGTATGTGTGTGTGTGTGCATGTATGGTGTGTGTGCATGTGTGTGTATGTGTGTGTAAAATGGAGCTTGGCACCCACATTTTTTCTCAATCATTTCCCACCTTAGTTTTTGAAACAGAGTTTCTCACTGAACCTGGAGCTCACAGATTAAGCTATACAGTCAGCCAGCAAAGCTCCAGGAATCAGCCTCTCTGTATGCCTTTCCAGAGCTAGGATTACAGCTGTGCACCACAGTACCCAGAGAAGTTTTTACATGGGTGCTGGGGGCTGAATTCAAGTCGTTGAGCTTGTGGGGCAAGCACCTTGCCTATCTGGCCATATCCTTAAACCCTTAGTTCTACAATATGGTATAGGAGAATTCAGGGCAAAATAAGTTCACAGCACAGAGAGAAGAACAGAGATTCCCCCTTCTGAAACTGTGGGGGGGGGGGACAGGGAGGATGCTGACGGCTTCATCTGAGCCAGAACCAGAGTGACCTGGGTAAGAGTTAACAGTTAATGCCTGTTTCTTCTGCAAACACTCCTCCTAGCCAGATCCCCTGTCTCACAGTTCCCTGGGCTTCCCAGTTTCTTTTGTATCAAATTACTCTGACCATCACATTCCTGTGATATTAGCACTCTCTGGTTCCATAAATACTAGAAACAGACTTTGGGATCCCCAAGCCAAACAGAACAAAGCACAAGGTTATGTTTTTAGTAACTCGGCCTTTTGAACCTCCTGGAAGGCTCATTCAAATGTCGGGGGAGGGGAGTGAGGGTGGAGAGGGGGCATGGACTGAAACTGGAAGATTATCTGAGTAGGATTGAATTTATAATCTAAAAGTAAAGGAGGGGGTAGATCTGAACCTCTTCAGGGACTGGGAACTGCCTTGGGTCACTGGGAATCTAGCAGGTTCCAGTCTTCCTCCCTAGGCCTCCCTGTGGGTAACTAGATAGAGCTGCCTTTCCTTGCCTGAGTTTGGACCTACACCAGCTGGAGTTGGAAGTTTGCTCCTCCAGTGGCCTCGCTAACTAACTCCAGAAAATTAGTTAACATCTCTGACCACATATTCCTCACATGCTAATGAGGTCATTCAATAATCCTAAGATTGTTTAAGAAACAAATGAATCGGTGCTTTCATAAAATGTCTGGTGCTGACTCATTTATTAAGCCACCTAAACTGCTGTTGCTAATGACATTTGAGGTGACTTAGAAGGACTGACCACAGAGCATCCTTGTCTTTTCTGAACTACAGTTTATATTTAACTACAAACTGAGAATGTAGTAATCATCTTTTTACAAATTACTGATTTATTCTTTTTATGCACATGAGTACACTATAGCTATACCACCAGAAAAGGGCATCAGATCCCATCACAGAGGGTTGTGAGCCACCATGTGGTTACTGGAAATTGAACTCAAGACCTCCGGAAGAGCAGCCAGTGCTCTTAACTGCTGAGCCATCTCTCCAGCCCAGTGTAGTAACCACCTGTAGAGCATAGGGATGAAATGAAGCCTTTTGTACCACCAGGGAGGATACAGAAGTTTTCTATGAAAAGAGGTGGCATCTGAGTTCTCAAAGACCTTCACAGCCTGTAGCACTGTCACTACCCTAGATGAAGATACCTAAAGAGACATTTGTGCTCCTCCCTTTAGCTATCAGGAGATTAAGTCAACAGACCTCAAAAACGTGAAAATTTCTAAGAATATGCTGGGAAAAGGAAAGACTGAGCCTGGTACAAGAGGAGAGTTTATCTCCCAGGGAGAGATTTTACATGGTTCTGACTGCTTGTCACACTGCCTTGTAGGAGAGACTGAGATGGTCAGGGATAGGTAGGACCACATCTTAACAGGTACATATCTAGCTATGCATATCTTTGCCCTACATTTAAACTTCAACCTCATGCCATGACTCCAGGGTTGGAAGTGATAGGTCACTGGGCCCCTTTGTTCTCTTCCTCACATGTCCTTTCACAGCAATAAATATGGATGTACAGTGGTTGGGGATGTGTTGCAGATGGAATGATGCTTGCCTAACATGAAGGAAGCCCAGCACTGCATAAAGCAGCTGTGGTGGTGTGTGCCTGTAATACCAGCAATTGGGAATGAAGTCAAGAGCATCCAGAATTAAAGGTTGGCCTCTGCTCTACAGAGAATTGTAGGCTAGCCTGGGGTACAAGCTTCTGCCTCGAATAAACAAACAACATTAAGAATAATAGCGTTAAAGTAAGCATGGATGTGCAGCCATATCTGTGACAGGACTTAAAGAAGAAAGTCCCTTAACTGGCTCCCTTTTGTCTGATCTGCTTTCACTCCTCAGATCTGGATGTCACTGGTTGGTGCCTTTTCTCCTTATCACTTTGGGGGATGCTTACAGAGTTTATGCAATAGAAGACTAAACAAAGCTGCAGCAGTAATCTGAGATTTAAGGTTGTAGCTACCCAAGGAACACTGCTACACCCCTTGTCACTGTGCTGTCTTCTATTTGAGCCTTGGAGCCCTTGCCCTGCTCGCCCCCACCTTTCTTCCTGCCTCACAGGTGGATAGTGTGGGACCTGACCATGGATTCTCTTGGCTTCCTGTTAGACTTACCCAGGGAAGAGAGTCCATTCAGGATATGTGCTGTGGGGCAAGGTTCCCTTCTGAGAGTCACTGGAGATAGTTGTGTAATTGAGACATCACTGATTCATTCTGGATGGACTCCCCAGCAGAATGCAGGGGGTGCTCCAGACACCACTACCTGCCTCCTCAGCCTTGGCCTTGGAAACTCCTCCACCACTGTTAACTGGGGTCACATCCAGGTCCCCTTTGCTCTCTCATCTTCTTGAGTCTTTGTAACCTTCCTGAAGCCTGTCGAGTAGTTCAGCTGTTAAAGGCTCTTTCTTTTTTTTTTTTAAGATTAGATACCTGAGTTTGTTCCTTAGTACATAGTACAGATGGAAGCAGAGAAATAACTCTACAAAGTTGTCCTCTGAATTTCAGGTGCATGCAACCTCTCTCTCTCTCTCTCTTTCTCTTTCTCTCTCTCTCTCTCTCTCTCTCTCTCTCTCTCTCTCTCTCTCTCTCTCTCTCTCTCACACACACACACACACACACACACACACAAATTAAAAGATTTAAAAGTTACCCTTGAAATCACACACAGGCACACACTAATAAATAAAAATTTTAAATTTCAAGTTACAGTTGAAATTTCCTGAAATCAGACAGTCATCGACTCCCTCGTTTTCGTGAATAATGTATTTTATTCTGGTTTTAATATTTAATATTTTCTCTGTGAATTTTTAAGGGTTGGGTCTATCAGTTTAGAACAGAAAAACATCAAAGGCAGGGGAGGCAAGAACCTGATGACATCACCACTACCCAGAATCCAACAGAGCCCTCTTTTGTTAGGTATTAACAAAAGAGGATGAAGAGGCACAGAACGGTTCATTCCCACACATGGTTCTCCCACTCTCTAGAAAGAACCATCTAAGTCCATGAAGTGGTGGCAAATGTGCAGTTCACATCTACAACATTTTCATAGACACATGGACCACTGTTTTACAGCTTTAGGGCTCCTTGAGGGCCCCACCTTACCCTGGTGTTTGTCTGTTTGTTTGGCTATTTATTTTGTTTTTGTTTTGGTCTGTTTTCTGTTTTCAAGACAACACTTTTCTGTGTAACCCTGGTACCTTTAACTATAGACAAGCTCTGGCCTGGAACTCTAAGATCTTCCTGCCTCTGCCTCCCTAGTGTTGGGAGTAATGGCATTTACCACCACCCACCTCCTCCTTACCTTCTGAGTGTGGAAAGCAAGCATATACTGTGAATTTACTAGCCAAGGCATTCAGAGGGTTAAGCTGGACCAGCTCTATGCCCAGCCAGTAGTTTTTGGAGGAAGAAAGTTTAAAAAGCAAGGCATCCTCCAGACTTCAAAGACTTAAGACAAGTTATTGTATTAATACAGATTCAGTTCCAACTCTACTTTTATTATCCATAAAATGCATGGACATTAGATTATTAACTTATATCCATTATACAGAAGCATATTGTGTCATGTATGTGTGTGTATATACATATTTTATTGGTCATTTCCCTCACTGCTGTGACCAAATACAAAAAAAAAAAAAAAAAAAAAAAAAAAAAAAGCCTGGGAAAGAAAGGTTTACTTCAGCACAGTTTGAGAACACAGTTCTTCTGGAGAAGGCATGGGGTAAACACATAAGATTATCACTCACATTGCCCATAATCAAGATGCAGAGAGATCTGGTACTCAGATCCCTTCCTCCCTCCCTCCCTCCTTGTCATTCAGTCCCAGGACCTAGCCTGTAGTGTTAGGCCACCCACATTCAGGGTCTTTCTTATCTGGAAATGCCTTCCTAAACAAAGCCCCCTAGCTAATTGCAAATCTAAGTCAAGTAAACATTGAAAATTGACCATGACCAGCGTGTATGTGTGTTTTGATATGTATGCAAGTGATATAGATCTCCTCATAAGCTTGATCTCTTTGGTCCCCTCTCTTGCTTGTCTCTGAGCATGGGTCTCTCTTTCTGCCTGGTTTCTGGTGGTGGTGTCTATCTTTAAAGTGTGAGAACAGAGCTAGATAGTGAAGAGAAAACAGCCCACTGAAGGACACTGTCTCTAGTGGCCATTAACTGACAAGAAACTAAGAAAAGCTCTTTCTTACATTTGCATTCTGAGGGAAGAACTCGAGACAGTGCAAGCATATTGAAGTCCAGGCAAAATAAGAAAGTTTGAGTTCACCAAAGCTTTGAATTTTTATTATTCAAACCAACATGGAGTGATTTCTATACCTTTGAAGTTTTCTTTCTTGTCACTTGAGAATGTAAAAAGCCAACATTTTCTATGTTGATATAACTTTTTCCTTGGAGAAAATTAAAGTTTAAAAGGACAGATTTCTTTACAAAATAATTTGTTTTTAAAAATCCCATGTGAGTTGGAGGGAAAAAAGGTAAAGAGGCTAGAGAGTGAATGGGGTAAAAGTACATTATACACATGCTGGTCTAGAGAGATGGCTCAGCAGTTAGAGGCACATACAGCCCTTGCAAAGAAACTGAGCTCCCAGCACCCATGCAGGGTGGCTCACAACTGCCTATAATTCTAGCTCCAAAGAGGATCAAAACATCTGGCTTCCACAAGAAGCTGCATTCATGTGCATATACACACAGAGACACATGATCACACTCATACACATAATTAAAAATAATTTAAAAAATATATACCTTTGTGTTGTGTAATTAGTACATCCTAATAGAAATTAATTTTTTATATAAAAATATTTGTCATTGTAGATGAATCCTGTCAGTGACATCCCATTTCCAGGTCTGGAGGTAGGAAAGTCACCTTTCCTTCCCTGTGGTTGGGAGGCATAGCACTTCCAGAAAGGGTGAAGGCACTGACTCCTTTTGATTTAGATACAGAAAATGATGGCTCTTAGAGAAGAAAAATGGACAGAAATGAGAGAAACTCTATTGACGGAGGCTACTTAATAGAGGGACTGGAGAAGCTTACAGAAGGGTAGAAACCAAAGTGTTTGGGGAGGCCCAAGAAGTGCCTCTCAGGAGAAGCAGTCTGGAACCTGCAGTTGTAAGGTAATCATATAGACCTGAGCTCAACCCCCAAAGCCTGTGTACAAGCTTGCTATATGCCACGTGCTTGCAATTCCAGAACTGGAGAGGCAGAGACAGGGAGATCTCTGGAGCTCCAGCCAGCCTAGTCTACGAACCAGCGCAAGCCTATCGAGAAATTCTGTCTCAAAAAATCACGTGGGCAGTGGATGAGGATCAATGCACAAGATCAATGTGTGCGAGAGCAGGAGAGGGAGAGAGAGAGAGAGATAGAAAGAGAGAGAGAGAGAGAGAGAGAGAGAGAGAGAGAGAGGAGGCAGAGGAAGAAGGAGAGAGAGAGAGAAAGGTAGAGGGAGAGGGAAAGGGAGAGGGAGAGGGAGAGGGAGAGGGAGAGAGGAGGCAGAGGAAGAAGGAGAGAGAGGAGGAGAGAGGCTGTCTGGGAAGCTGCCATCTGTAGGGTATCTTGCTATCAAGATTGTTCAGGGCCGCCCTTTGTCCTGTGACCTTAGCTTTCATTCAAGCTCTTAGGCAGCATATTCTAACAGCCAAACCAAAGCACATACTCAAAGCTTGGCTTTCAGGGACAGGAGAGGAAAGGGTCCACCATCTTTCATTAGCTTCCTAGAGTGGGGAGAAAGTTGATATACCTCAGCCCACGAAAGCTCATGTAATAGAGAAGGACCTTCTCATCTACACAGGGTGATTGTGTGCTGACCAGCCCTAAAACCCAAAAACAAACAGAGCCAAGTATCCCCCTCTGCTTCTGATGTGCGGGTTCACTGCTCCCCCAAAGTTACAGAGCTCTGTGCCCATTATAAACACAGGTATGGCCTCCATTCAGAGCTAGAATGGAAATCAAGAGTAGATTCCCAACCCAGGTAGGAGTCAGTGCTGGAAGTGGGGGTGCTGAGGCAGAGAGGACACAGTCAGTCAGTCTGTGGCTGCTGATTTCCCCCTTTGGATCAGCTCACTTCTCTGTGTCCAGGTCTCCTCCTCTGGGTTTGCAACATCACTTCCCTTGATTTGTTTATTAAAAGTACTGGGAGGAAAAGAGACGCAGTTCGGTGGTCAAGTCCTTGCTTAATGTGCACAAGATCTGGGTTCAATCCTCGGCACTGCCAGGAAAGAAAAGCCTGAGCCATCTGTGTGAGTAACCAATCATTGGCCTCACCCACTAGTACCTGAAGAAGCTCACCACCTCATGTTTAATAGCAAAATCTCTCCGCAGTCGGACACCTGGATGGGACCTTCCTGGAACTTTCAGTATAATGGGACCCCATGTTCCACTCCATGTAATACATGTTGTCTAAATAGACTTGAAACTCACATTTAAAATGTCATCAGACTGAATAAGGTGGATGTTTGCACTGGTCCCTCAGTTCTACAAAGGTTCTCCCATTTGGACAGCGTGTCAGTATTGATCTGCAGTCTGGGAGGACCATCGGAGATATTTTGATTGCTCTCTGTTATTGGCAAAGTGCTGATGTGCTCAGTGAGGAAAACTCAACATCCAGCTGAATGAGATACAGCAGTATCAGGAGAGGGAGAAAAAATCAAAAGGTTGCCCAGCAACAAGGGATAGCCAATGAACTCAGAAGGGATGGGCAGAGGCCACGGAAGCCAAGCCATTCCTTTATTGCTATTCCCCATGCTTTACCAGCAATTCTAGGGTGACTTCTATCAGCTCTTCCTGTGGTAAGTGCTGTCTTATTTGTGTAAGAAAAATGACCAGTGGATGTGTATGATACACACAGCTGAAAACATTCTAATGAAATCCATGACTGTACCATGAGTGAACTTATTGAGGATGACCTCCTAAACCATGGAGATGAAGTACCACAGTGGCAAGACCAGGCTCATAGGATGTTGAGCTGCCTCAGAGACACAAAGGGCTCTGCTTTTGTAGTAGCTTTTCCTCATCCAGCAGTGGGGTCCCTCTTGCACACCCACTTAGAAACAAACAAAACAAAAACAGCAAAAAATCCCACAAAACAAAGTACCAGTTTAAAACGTGTCCTGACTTTCAGAGTAAACATAACTCAGCTTCAGAGTGGCATTTTGGTGTGTCCTCAGCTTGTCTTATAGAGTTCATTCTCACATAATATTCATTTGTCTTCTTTCGTGGCCCAGTGAAGTCTCAACTTAAGCATAGTGGCCAAAAGGCTCTATTTTTGTCCCTGCATTTCTTTTAGATAGAAACAATTTTGGGTGGAAAAATTTGAAGGTGAGTTAATGTCCCCATCCCTCCACTGGGGCCCTGTCTACATACTGGAAATGGTCTTTTCAGGTCCCATATCCCCACTGTTGAGCATTTTGGCTAAAGTCACCCACATTGAGTCTTGGGAGCCACCCTCAGGGAGCCTGGGATGTTATAAAGGTTCCCTCCACCCCCAACCTTTGGCATCTGCATATTTCCATTCATCCTTCTGCCCCTCTGGGCTTCTCTCCTATCTCCCCCATACCTGTCCTGTCCCCCTTTTTACCCCACCCCGTGCCTCCCTCTCTCTGCCTCCTGTGATTATTTTGTTTCCTCTTCTAAGTAGGATTCAAGCATTCTCCTTGGGTGTCACTTGTTTAGGGTCTGTGGGGTGCTTCATGGGTATTCTGTACTTTTTGGCTAATATCCACTTATCAGAGAGTACACCCCATGCCAATGACCAACCCAACATGGAGTCTATCTCTGACACTGTTACTGATGCTATGTTGTGCTTGCAGACAGGAGCCTGAAATGGCTGTCCTCTGAGAGGCTCTACCAGCAGCTGACTGAGACAAATGTAGATACAGTGAAGCATTAAGCTAAGGTTGAGAACCCCCATGCAAGAGTTAGGGGAAGGACTGAGGGAACTGAATGTAATCCCATAGGAAAACCAACAGTGTCAACCAACTTGGACCTCTATAAGCTCCCTGGCACATATGTTACAGAGAATTGCCTGATCATGCCTCAGTGGGAGAGGATGTGCCTAATCCTGTAGAGACTTGATGCTGCAAGGTATTGGGATTCTGTAAACCCCACCCCACAGTTACCTGGCAACAGCCAGATAAGTTCTGTCCCAGTTACCTAACATTATAAAGGGGACTGCTTGCCCCCCCCCCTTGATCTCTTGGTCCTCTCTTGTCCCTTTGTCCCTCCTCTCCCCATTTCCTTCCCCCTTCCCCATGTGTTCATGGCCAGACTCTACTTCTCTACTCCTCTCTTCTATCTCTCTGCCCCTCCTGCCCTCTTAACTCCCCTCCCCATGCCCTGAATAAACTCTGTTCTATATACCATCATGCGCTGGTCCCTCAGTAGGGAAGAAATTCTCAACATGGGTTCCCCCTTGTCCCATGCCTCACCGCACCTCCATGGAGCATACCCTACCACCCCCTAATCTTTTTCCTACTATTGGCACGAAAACCAGGAACATATCTTTTCTTTTTATATACACATCCCAAGGAGTATGGGATGTTTAGGGAGCAGGCTTTCAGAGGTGAAGGGGAGGGGAAATGGGAGAATAACTCTACAAGGGGGACCAGGAGGAGGAACAACATTTGGATGTAAATAAATAAAACAACAACAACAAAAAGACTTATCAGCATGTTTTACTATTTTACAATTCTTCACCCAGGCCATATAGCTCTGTATTTGGAGCTTTATCCAGCTGGCTCTCCTTACCACCCATACCAAGATGGAGTCACAGTGACCTTGAGGAAATCATGGAGGGAGTAGTCACATTTCCCAGAAGTACCAGAGCACAGAGCCTGACACTCACAAACAGCCTTCGTTATGTCTTCCTGTCCTATCATTGCTGCTTGACTTTTATGTGCCCCAATGTGAAAACATGGAGCAAGTTAGGCTTTGCTAGCCCTGCGACCTACTTGGCTTCATATGCATGAACCTGCAGGGTTTAGCAGGCACTGTGTTCTTTGTTTGTTGTTGTTTGAGTTATGGTGTTTGTTTATTTGGCTGTTTGTTTTAGATAGGGGCTCATGTCATTCAGGCTGACTTTAAGTTTTCTGTGTAGTTAAGGGTAACTTGCACACCAGAATATGCCCAACTCAGACATCTATTCCTGAAGGTTGACCACAGCCTACCTTCATCTCTCTCTTCCCATTCTGTGTGAGTTTGCTACAAAGTTGCCATAGCTCTTTACAACACAGAGCATCAAAGCTCCATTGCTGAGAAAATACAACTTTTCCCTCCAAATTCTTAGAGAAGTATAAACAAATCGATGACAGATGAGCACCCCAGAGGGTAAGACCTGGATATGCTGAGCCATGCCTGGGCACTTGTCCCTGCTCTAAGTTCTAGTGGAGGGACTCGGGCCAGCCTGAGCATGGTAAACATGGCAAACTTGGCAATCATGACATTGACAGGCCTGGCCTTTCTCCCCTATCCCCTCTGCCTGCCTTGCTAAAAGCCATTTGATTACATTTCTAAAGCTGGCCACCAAGGATTATACCCTTATTTGGCTACTTCCTCCTGCTGAGGCTGACTACCAAGGTCCAGCTATCGAAGTATTGAAGTCCAACAATAAATCCCACTCTTGGCTGCCCTAATTAACATGCCTAATCAAAATGAAACACCTTATTGTAACATGGGACTTCCCCTTTTACCTTTACAAACCACCATTTGCTTATAAGCCAGGTCTGTCTCTTTGTCCAGTAGTCCTTTGTTTATCCAGACTCCAGGATAAATATCCCTGCCCCCTTTTTCTTCTCCCCCATCCTCAATCGCCCTCCCCAAGTCTTTGTCTCTTCTTTCCTGCTTTTTTGTCCCACTGGGGCAAATAAATCTCCTTTGTGCTGTGAACTTGGTATGGGGGTTCCTGAGCCTATACCCCGCTTTACACCAAGAGACAAAACTGAACAGACAGAGCATAGAACAGATCTCTCAGCAGCAGGCAGGTTCTCAGGATGCAAACAGCTTGCAAGCTAGAGGTAAAACTAGCACTGGCCGTGTTAAGGACTCAGAGATTAACCACTCCTTTCAGTTTCTAGGGACCCTTTAAATATTAACACCTCCTTCTCACTTCCATGAAGAATGAACCCCACTCTGGAAATACCAGACACTAACCGCAGAGGATTGTTCCAGGATCTAGTGTTTATTGACACACCTTCCTCTTCATTTCAAAATGTTTTTTAATCTTGTAAATCAGTAACCAACCAAAGTGATTGCTGCTGATTTTAAATACTTGGTGTTGTTTTTAATGGGTTTTCCAGAGCTGGGATCTGATGAGCTTACATGTAATAAAAACACATCCTCCTATCTTTTTTTCCCCCTAAATACATTTTCCTTCTACGAGTTGGCAAAAAAGACAGATACTCATAGAGCAAGTCCTTTTTCTGTTTATATTCCTCTTGGCAGAGCTCCAGTGAGCATTTAGTAATGTATTAATCTGTCCGAAGTGAGCCCTGCAGGCCATGGGAGTTTCTCCAGTGCACCTGAAAACTCAACTGAACTCGTATAACACTAGCTGAGCCAGAATGTATATTTTCAATGTAAAGTGAGTTCATGGATACATATGTTTCCCTTCCAATTACCAGTGAAGCTGAGGACTTTGTTCTTTGCTCTTTTTGTTTGTTTGTTTTTTGTTTTTCTTCAGAATTTTGCAGCCCCAGATAGTCATGCAGGGACCCACTTGTCCTCTAGACACTCCAATAAATTCTTCTTTACCCATATTACATCTTATCCACACCGGTCAGAATCACCCATGTAACTGTAAAATGAGTAAGGGAATGAGAACGGCCGGTGACAGTTATCTCTTCATGGGTGATGACTTTTAATAGAGGTGACAGGTCCAATCTAGGCTGAAATTTCATAAGCTAAGTGGGCTAGGCAAAAACAAAAGAAAGAAATAAAAAGATGATAGGTTCTGAATATTTTTAACCAGAAAATTAAAATAAAAAAAAAACAAAGCAATCATTTTATCTTTCTTTATTAGATTCGATGCAAGTTTAGGAAATGCTATATGCTGTGCCTTGAATGTGAAGTGTCCTCCAAAGGCTCATGTGTTTGAATGTGTGGTCCCCAGATTGTCATACTGTTTTAGAAGGTCCTAGAAGCTTCTAGGAGATGGGGTCTGGTTGCAGGAAGTCAGTACTGCAGGAGGGCTTGAGGTCTTATCACCCAGTCCTACTTACTGTCCACCCTTTTCCTCCAGACCTCAAACATAATCCAGTTCAGTGAATTCACATCTTATCGAGTTCAAAGCCAAAGTAAACACAACCAAGGTAAAGATGCACAGAGAAGATTGCTTACCTGCAGAGGTAAGACATGCTCAGAGCCCTTCCCAAAGCAATGTTGTGAGCAAACCAAGCCTAGCAATTTTACTGGGGGTGGTAATTTTAGGTAGGCATATTCACATAGAGATGAACTGTTCTTAAGCATGCCCAGTTATAAGCATGCGCCTGAGCACACTCAGTTTGTACTGTAAAGTTTTAGCTAAAATAAAGGATAGGCTATGTTGAAAGTACAAAGGAGGCTACCTATGAAAGGTGCCTGGCCTGCTTAGTAGCTGGTCTGAGCACAAAATGCCCAGCTAACTCAAACGCCTGCCTCCATGCCTTTCATGCCATGAGGGAATGAACTTTTATACTGCAAGCCAAGGAAATCCTGGTTTCTTGACAGCTATTTGGTCACAACAAGGAAAAGGCCTAAGCCATTGTATGTTTAAAGTAACCTAATAGCTTTTCTCAGCCTATGTATGTGGCATCTTCAAGTCTTCCAAGGAGAAGGGTTCTTCCCACCTTGCTTGTTCTCCTGTCATAAGCTAACTAGGTGAGGTGCCACGTGTCAGTTACACAGAGGAAGAGGTGCTGGTGTCAGGCCTGGAGTGGAGCAATTGCTTCAAGGAATTTACAGTCAACATTGTTGCCTTCCAGGCACTCTTGCAGCACCACCTGAATGTGCTCTGCTCAGGCAGCCGTAATTCCAAAAGGAATATCTACCCTTTGACGGCTTTGACACATCAGCAAAACTAAACCCATAAAAGCAAGCAGTTTTAAATCAGATCTATGTGCATGTGAGTACATGCATGTGGTGTGCATGTGTGTATGTGTGCACAAGAGTGCATGAGTGTGCTCAACTGTGTTTTAGGAATTTGAATAAAAGCACAGTTATAACATGAATACCTGGTTCAGTTCATGAGAATATCCCCAAACTCCCAAAGATAGGATTTCCTCAAGGTACATGCTGCCTGCAAGAAAGGCTGTGCATCTGTATTGGCTTTCTCCCCTTTGTCTTTGTTTTATTCTTAGAAACCAGAGGTGTTTATCCTCAATGGTCTGCAATGAAGCCTGAGGTTCAGCTCCCATCTCCCCTCATTGCCTCTTCCTGAAGCACAGAAGCATTTTCTCAGAGAACACCAGGTGTCATTGTCATATTCTCAGACATACTTGAAAGCATTAACACAAATTCTAAATCAAAATGAGGCAAATTCCTGATTATCACTGGGGATCTGGACCCAGACCAGACTCTGTCTGATTGCTCGAGGGTTGTTTCACAGTCCTTGAGATGGAACAGCCAGTGTGAGGATTACTTGTTCCTGTTGTCTCTAAGATGGGACAGCCCAATGCTAGGGTTACTTATTCTTGCCAGCCCTGAGGTGGGCCAACCAAGGCTAGGGCTACTTGCCATTTAGCTATTGGTTGATGTTCATTACATCATCACTTCCTTCGGTTTGTTAGATAATAACATATCCAATCACCAAATTCTTACAGATATCACTTTGCTGGTGTGGACTCCTGATCCAAGCCCCAGTTTCAGGCTAAACTAAACAACGAACATTGGTCTTTTTTCATTTCTTTTTTGTTTATTTGTTTGTTTTTCTTTCTTTTTCTGCTATCTGGAGGGCTCTTCACTCAAGAAAAACGGTAAAGTTCTCTATGTGTGGGTACAGTTTCACATGTTAACAGCTGAGGGAATGCAGGCTCAGGCACTCCACAGGCCTTCACCACCAGCCCTCTATCTGCCTGTTCTTGGTTCAGAGATCACTGTCCTGGGTTAGCTGTAGGGATTGTTCCCTCAGGCACAGGTGCGAGCCTTCTGACATTAGATACCATGATTTCATCATACTGAGTTTAGACATCGCAAGCCAAAGAAAATTCATTTTCCCCTAAACTTTAGAAGGTTAGAAAACAAACTTCTTCTTTGAGTCTCATTGACTCTGAACATGTCTGACTGTCACAAAGAAAAAATTTTTAAAAATCATTCAAACATATTAATGATTGAGAGAATTATGTTTTCCCCTCAGGGCTAACCAGTTCTTTTCCAATGACAATTGAACTGAATAAAAATGTGTTTACCAGTTGAAAATAATACTGTTAAATGAATTTAATCTTCTGGAGATACCATTCCAATGCCAAGTGCAGCTTTCTGACCAATATAATTGTAGCTGGTATTCTTGGAATTTCCTAAAAGAACAGAAAAGTGTGCTTGGGATTGAGATGGTGTGTTAGGAAGAGAGGCATAAAGCCTCCAGAAGAAATCAGAAAATAAGTTTTCAACCATGGGGGGAGGTAGCTAGTGCATAAACTTACTACAGTTCAGAGAAGAAATTGGGCAAAGACTTCAGCTGTAGATGGTAGCTGCCTGAATGGGGTAAAGTTAAACCTGGGCAGGAGAAATGCAAGTCCTCTGGCCTCACAATTAGTCACAGAATTCAAATGTTACTCCTACTGCCTTATACATGTGACTCTAGAGTCAGAAATTAAGAGGCTGAAATGACATTACCTGTGTGAGTGTTAATGTGTAGTGTGGTGAATATTGTCTACCTGACATCTAAAATCACCTAGAAGACTTACCTCTGGGCATGTCTGTGAAGTATTTCTAGAGGCTTGACTGAAGTAAGAAGACCCATACTGAATGTGTGTGGCAGCATCCAGTGCCTTGGCATCCTGAGGGATAAACAGAACACTAGCATTCATTCCAATCTGCTTCTTGTCTGTGTGCAATGTGACCAGCTGCCATCCCTTTCCACTCCTGTGTGTGCAGTGTGCCCAGCTGCCATTCTTCTCCACTTCCTGTCTGTGTGCAGTGTGACCAGCTGCCATTCCTCTCCACTTCCTGTCTGTGTGCAGTGTGACCAGCTGCCATCTCTCTCTACTTCCTGTCTGTGTGTTCAGTGTGACCAGCTGCCACTATACTCCAGCCACCATGCTTTCCCTGCTATGGTCTCAAACTCTGAGATTAACCTTTTCTTTCTTTTTGAAAGAGTTGATTTTCTCTGGGTCCCAAGGAATTTAGCAAAACAAAGTGCCAGTCACAGGCCTGCTTGCATTAGAAGAGTCTATTATTATTATTATTATTATTATTATTATTATTTAGTAGTAGTTGTTGTTTAAATTTGATTCATTTCATTTCAAAACAAAAGAAGGCCGACAGACACCTAGAATGCACGAAGCTATCTAAAGAAAACAGGAGGTCTGAAGGAGCAGACCCAATCTCCCTTTGCCTCAGAATGTCATAAGAACAAAGACACAGTCATGCAAAATCGGTGCTAGGTGAGAGGACATGAGCTCTACCTTCTCCTAAGGAGGCACTGAGAAGACCTGTGATGTCTCTCTGCTGTCAGCTCAACTGGATTTAAAATCTAGAAGAAAATCATCTTGATGTGTGTAGAGGGTGGGGTGTTTCCAGAGACCTACAGTTAACTGAACCCATACTCAGTGTCTGGACTCAACAAAACAGAGAAAATGAGCTAGGCACCAGCATTTTTCTCTGCTTCTTAACCGGGTGCGACACTCTGCTTCTTAACCGGGTGCGACCCCGCTGCCTCTAGCCTCTTTCTCTCCTCGATGGACTTTTCCATGTAAACTTTTCTTCAAAGCAAACCTTCTTTTCCCTTAAATTGATTCTTGTTAAGTTGTTTTGCTACATTAATGAAGAAAGGGATGGACAGAGCTTCTGAAAGTACAGCAAAGTTGTCCCTCCAAGAAGATCAGGGTGTGGGGACAAAGTGGGAGTTGGGGGAGGCCTTCCAGATAGAACAGAATGAAGAATTACAGGAGATGTCAGGACATGTCATGTTCTGGAAGCTGAGTGGATTGCTATGTGGACACCTCTCACATCTCAGCCAGACAAGAGGAAGGTGGGTGTGCATGATCGACCTGGCCTTTCTGATGGAACCTGCATGGATCTTCCATTAGGAAGATGCTTGCCATACAAGCATGAGGACCCCAGTTTGATCTTCAGACCCATGAAAAAAAGCTGGTGTGGTAGAATCGACCTGAAGTCCCAGTGCCAGGTGGAGGAGCCTCACTGATGAGACAGTCTAGACTCCATGGTGAGTTCTAGACCCATGAGAGACTCTATCTCAAAGAACAAGGTAGACAGCTGTGGGGCAGTGGACTGTGCCACTGGACAGAAAAACTGATTTAGGAACTCGGGCAATTCTCATACTTGAGAACGGTAGACATTTAAATCTACTTCTGACCAGGTCCTGTCCTGGAACACAGGACCATAACACCCTACTGAGAAGACTGTGACAATTAGTCATTGTAGGGACAACGCCTGAAGTTCTTCCACATGCAGATGAGGTATCCCTAACATCTCAGACCACGCCAATAGAAAGTATCTGCCTCTAGATCCCAACCCATCCTCAAGTGTTTTAAGGTCCTATCCACGAGGAATAAAGTACATGAGTTATTTCACTAAAGATCTTCTGAGAGTGCTTGTCTTATTGACAAGTAACCCTCCTGGGAAGAGTTTTTTCTCCGAAGCTTTCATCAATAAACCTGGACCAGCCCAACCAGCTGGATGCAAAAGGCTCACCACAGCCACTTCCTGCTCCGTGGCCCTTAGCTGGCTGCTGGGTCTCACCACCTGCCAAAGACTCTGCAGCAGTGGTAGTTGCAGAAGAGGCCCAGTCAGCCTTGCTCTGACTTCCCCTCAGAGAGCTGTAACTCTGGCCACTCCAACCAGGTCAGTGTCTCTTGGATCCCTGTGGACAGAGGTATGTAGATTTATGTTAAGGTGATACATGATTGGACAGGAGAGAGATAGGCTGGAAGTGTCTAGGTGGAAGTAGAGGCAGGAGGTGGAGAGGAGATTCTGAGAGGAATCAAGATAGAGCTAGAGAAGGAGGATCTAGACCCAGGTGAACTTAATTGGCTATAGGTAGATGTGAATATTTTTAAGGGATTCTATTAGTCTTTTTATCTCATAGAGAAGGGCAGTTTGTATATTTGTCCATTGGATGTAATCTTATTGTGTAGAGGGTTTGTGGATTGAGAATTTAATATATAAACCTGTTTGGCAATCTATCAGGCCTTTGGAGTCATGTTTGTGCCGGTGGCAGAGAAAAGAAACACAGGGCAGGGGGCAGTTGTATCCACCGGGAACAGAGGCAACAGGGTGGGCAGAGTGAACTGGCTGGGAAGGGAACTGTCTGAAGACTGTGGCTTGCAGCCCGAGTGACAGAATCCGTGTCCTCAGCTTTACACTAGAGTGGCCATGGAGTAAACCCATAGGGGCTGATAAAGGGATATTTAATATTTACCACAACAGAGGTATGCAAATTGGTAGACAGCACCTGAGAAATTACATACAAAGTTGACCTCTGGCCTCCATATACACACTTACATGCACACACATCCCTCTTCCCCACCCCTCATGCCTACTCCATAACACAGCATATGAAAATGTACATGTTCACAGCAAGCACATGAGCCAGTTCCTCCTACCACCCTCAGCATTCAGAAAAAAGGAAGAACAGTGCCAAGGGTTTCTCCGATATCAGAGGAGATACACACACACACACACACACACACACACACACACACACACACACAAAACCAAGAACTTACTTTCATGGTGCTGGAGGATAGGGGCTCACATAAAGGTGTGTTGGGGTTGGTTCTGGGTGAGACCATTTCCTCGCAGCTCATCCTTCTCATTGTGTTCTCCCAGTGGGCTTCTCCTCTATGTTCAGGCATCTCAAATGCCACCCCTCTTTTTTACAAAGATACCAGTCACAATAGGACAAAAGCCCCACCCTCATCAGATCCCTTTATCTCTCAGAGATGACTAATCTTAATTGTCAACTTGACTGGATTTAGAGACATATCTCTGGGCATGTCTATGAAGGAAAAAGACACACACTGAATTATGGCAGAGCCATCTCACAGGACAGGCCCTGAAATGAACAAAGGGAAAAGTATGCTAAATACCAGCTTTCATCTTTCCCTGTTTCTTGACCATGGATGTTATGTGAACAGCTGCCTCATGCATCTTCTGTCATACCTTAGCCATCTATGGTGAACTGTGCTCTCAATCTCTCTTAGTTAGGGTTTTAATACTGTGAACAGGCACCATGACCAAGGCAACTTTTGTAAGGACAACATTTAGTTGGGGCTGGCTTACAGGTTAAGAGGTTCAATCCATTATCAAGGCAAGAGCATGGCAGCATCCAGGCAGGCATGGTGCAGGAGGAGCTGAGAATTCAACATCATCATCTGAAGGCTGCTAGCAGAATACTGGCATCTAGAAAGTTAGGATGAGGGTCTTAAAGCCCATACCCACAGTGACAAACCCACTCCAACAAGGCAACAGCTCCTAATAGTGCCATTCCCTGGGCCAAGCATATACAAAATATCACAAACACTAAGCCAAAATAGAGCCTCCCTTCTGCAAGTGACTCACATCAGGGTATTTTGTGGTAGCATGAAGAAAATAGCTAACTGCCTCCTTTTCAGATTATAGTGAAATGCTGGGTGTGTTAACTCCAGCAAATGAGTTTTAGAGGGTCACAGTTCTATCCCCAACAAATACACACAGGCAGCTATGAGCTTGTTGTGTCTTCTTCACACAGTCCAGGGGCTCTGTCATGTAGGGTCTGCTGTGGTTTGTAAGAATCCTAGAATTCCCAGGTTGGAATTCTGTTCTGTTCTATTTATGGAGCTGGGAGGCAGGCATGCAATTCAGCTATGTATTTACATACCTGGATATGCAGGTGGGAGCTGTACTTTTTGTGGATTGAGGATTTTGCTGTTGTCAATGTCCTTTCATTATATGTATACAGAGCCATTTAAGAACTTGCTGGATTAATTTTGCCCTCAGGTTCAAGTACATAAGGAAAGGCAGGAGGGGAGCTAAGGCAGACTCAGAGTACCCACCCCCACCTCCTACCCCAGTCCCTGAGACTAGCAGCATCGAGGAAGTCAGAGTGCAAAGTGGGGAAGAAGATTTATGGGGAACAAGTTCCCCAGGGTAACTAGGAATCAATAAGCCTATCAACAGAGAAGGATTTAGTTGAATCCCGGTGTCATATCTCCTGGGACAGGATGGCCTGGCATGTCTACTCCAAGGAAAAGGGAACTAGCCAACTCAAACCTGGAGGCTGGAAGAACTCAGGACCACAGAGCTGTCCTCTTCCTCTCACCACCTCAGCAAGAATATGGACAGAATACTGCTCTAATCTTAGCCTTCTCTACTGTCTACAAGAGAGCTGCTTGCCCACAGCCTAGGGAGAGCCCACAGTAGAAGGGCATCCTTGAACTTCACTAATGCTTAGATGAGAGCAGCAACTTCCTAGGAGCATCTACCTGTCTGGGTGAGTACCAGATGACTAAAGCTCACAGGCTTAAGACAGGGTAATTGCCAGAAGCAAAGTAGTCAAGATGCCAGGGACAGGTCTGAGGACCTTCACCTGTCAAGGTCACAGCTGTCTCCCTAAGAGAGGCTCTGTCAACAAAGGACACAGCCTGAATATAAAGTAGTTTAGTCTGAGTGTAACATGGTGGCCAGTGGTTGGGTAGGAGGCCTATTGGGAAGCAGACCTAAGGAAATACCAGGCAGCACCAGTCTGAAGCCACCCTTGTTTGCTAGAACGTCCCCAGTAAGCAGTGGGGAAATTATTAGGTCAGGAAGGATGCTTTCTATGTCCTCAGGAAAAAAGCCTCCCTTATTCTGTGGGCTTCCAGTCTCTGAATGAGTTCCAATTTCCTACAAGCACATGGTTTTCCCCAGCCCTGAAATAAGTGTGAATTGAAGTGTGAAAAACAGACATGGACCACATTGTTGTCACGGTGAATTCACAGCAATAGTCCTCAGCTTTGAATTAGCAGTCCTCTGCTTTTTTCATTTTTAGAGCCGTTAAAAAAACTCCAGCCAAGATGATTCAAAAGATTTTTTTGTTTGAAGTCTCCATCCCTCCAGCCTATAGGTACAGAGACCCCCAGCCCACCATTGTTACTCTCTGGGATGCCTAATGACAGGGTGTTATCCCATGGGTTTGTAGTGAGCGTTGTGCCACATGACTCTACCCCTCATCATGAGCAAGAACCACCTGGAGAATTCTAGTCCTAAGAAACCCCCGAGTACAAACTGCTTGCGCTTTTCCATCGGGTTCTGAGCCAGTGTGAATGCATTACGAACCGCAGAGCGGCAAATTGTATTTGATTATTTATAACCATAAAATAAATGGAATAATGTAGGTCTTGTGAGTTTTTTTTTTCAATGATGGATAAAGCAAAGAACAGAAAATTCCCTAGTGGGGCTAAATGATTAATGTATGATGAATTCATAACACTCTTGTACTTGACAACTTTCCCTGAAGGAGATGAGGCCAGTTTCCAGGATGCAGTACCTGTAGTTTTCTCAAACTTTCAAGTTTTTTAGCCCTCAGCTCTTATATAAACCACTGGAGTTCAGAAAATTCAAAGAGTTTGAGAAATATATATTTCCTTTCTCTGGGCAAGTCATTTTCTCACAGAAAAGGTTACAAAATAGCTTTCGTTCACCTGCTTCTCATTTGGGCTAAAGGCATATAATCTGCCTAGGTATTTACCTCTACAATCATGCTATAAGACTACTTGGAGATGAAAGGGAGTCTGGTAGGGCGCTATCTATCATTGGCTTTCCATGATTAAAGGTAGGCTACCTATGCAACCTGCAGGATCTACATCAAAGACTTCATTAGGCGAGCAGGTACAGCACCATGTCTGACCACATGATGCTCTGAAGTTAATACACTCTGGTCTGATTAAAGTCCAGAGTCCCAGCAGAGCAGGCAGGTAGAGGGAGTGGGTGATGCTCTGTGTTGCTTCCCTTTCCATGGTACTGTTTTCTGTCATGAAGCCCCTCTAGTTTTGTGATTGTGGTATAGGTGAGGATCAGAGCTCAGATGGCACCTGCTGACATTTACAGGTACTTGTGTCCCAGAACAAACAATCGGATGAATGATGTGTGTGTGTGTGTGTGTGTGTGTGTGTTTGTGTGTGTGTGTGTGTGTGAGAGAGAGAGAGAGAGAGAGAGACAGAGAGACAGAGAGACAGAGAGAGACAGAGACAGAGAGACAGAGAGAGAAATGGGGAATAGAGGATACTTGTTAAGGAAACAAAAAGCATCCTCAAGAACAGAAGTAACCAGAAAGCCAGTACAGGTCTGAGGCTCAAGGGCTTGGACCCTTGAGATTCCTGAACCTTCATGGGTCATTTTATTAGCACCTGCTTTTGCCATTTTCAGAGGTATTGGGGTGCTTTTTGCCCATGATATTTTGTTATGTGGAGCTCAAGTCAAAAGGTTTTCAGTCTTCTCCTACTATTGGGCTGTTCATATGTCAATACCAATGCCTCTAGAACCTCTCTCTTTGCCCCTTTTCCCTATCTCAGTTGCAGTTGGTATCAAAGGCCAATGTTCCTTCATTCTGTGTTCAACATTATCCAGTCCCTCTGTGTATCTTACCTCATTTAATGGTCACAGCATTGCTACTGATAACTACGGGTAAGCTCTAACCATAAGGAAGTTGTTGATTATCCCACAGAAGTCAGGCAGGGGACACACAGAAGGTCAAAGGCTCAGGCAGCAATGCAAAGTCTGCATTTCTGATCTAGTTCCCAAGAGAACACAATTCTCTGCGGTTTCATTCAAACCGCAGCCTCAAGAATGCTCTCAGGTGAGAAGACATGCAAATGATAATTTGACCTGAGAGCAGTGACTGCTAGTGAGGGGAGATCTAAGATGGTTGCCTCTTTCTGATTCCAGTCTACAGAGTTGCCACCAAAAGAATGGGGATGAGCCTTAGCCCTTACCTCTTCACCCCAAAGCATACAAAATCCTGTGCTATTCCTCTAAGGAGAGACAGTCAATATAAAAGCATACAACCCCACAGAGTGGGGACTTTAACACCTGTATTCCCAAGGGTAAACATGGGAGCTGTAAGCCATGGTGTGTGACAGAAAGGCTGTGATCTCCGCTATCTATCATTTCTATCTCATGTATAGATGGGCTACAAATCAGTCATTAAAGAACCTGAGGGCCTGAGTTTGATTCCCCCCAGGACCCATATGAAATGATCTGGGTGTGGTGATGCTTGTTTGTATTCACAGTGATTTAAATGGTGGAGACAAGACAATCTCAGGGCTTGCTGGCCAGCTAGTCTACTCCACTTGATGAACTACAGGTTTCAGAGAGACCCATATCAAGGAAAAAGCAAGAACAGTGGATGACACTCTGGAATGTATATCCCAAGTTGTTCTCTGGCCTCCACAGGTACATGTTATCATGTATGCATACTTGCATGGACACACACACACACACACACACACACACACACACACACACACACAAAACACTTCTATCCAGAGAAAAATCTGTCTCACCAGCTATCTGGGTACTTCCCTGCAGGAAAAAAAAAATGGCAGCCAGTGCCCTCATCTTGAAAAGAGAATGTGTTAGCAACCTGTGTTTTCCACTGTGTTCCATTGCAGGAGGGATAACAGATACCCAGCTGAGGGTGGGGCACTGGAACAGCTATGGAATCAAAAGTCAGATGGTGTTCTGACCTGGAGCTGCAGCAGTAGCAGGGCTCTTTACCACTGAGAACCATAGTGCTCACCAATCTCTCTCTGAGCCATAGCAATACTACCAGGCAGCCAGAATGGTGGTGTTTTGGAAATTTGAACTTCTTCTTTTTTTATTGCTAACTTTCAGAAGTAATTAGGGCACTCATTTCTAAGCTAATGCCTTCTAATGGTCACTTAATTCTGGACAAACTGCAGGGTAGAATGCTTTCGAAACTAGAATTAATTGTTTAAAAGACATTATCGGGATTGGTCTGGTAAATGTAGAGAGAAGAAAGATCTTTTACTGGGACATTAAAAATAATGAAGTCCCCTCCACTTACAGACCTAATACATGCTGTGGACTTCTTTCTGGTTTTTTTTTTTTTTTTTTTTTCCTTCTTTCTTTTGGAATTGCTCCAGGAATGAAGCAAGAGCAGAGAGACCTTTTTGTCTGTTTATGGGAGATACAGCTCAGACCAATGGAGAAAGAAAGAGCAGAGAGCTGGCATGTACCTTCCGCCACACCCCACCCCCATCTTCATCTTACTTCAAGAGCCAGTCTTGAGAATCCCAGGAGAAGGCAGAATTCCTCTGGCATAGACTCAGCCATCTTGGCCAGGGCAAATCTGTTCTCTCTTCATATCTTTCTCATTTCTTACTTATTACTAAGTGTCTGCCTTCCCCTCTCGTTAGAATCATACAATGTTTAAGTGTCAAATCAAAAGCCACTCACTAGGCTGGACTTCTGTGGGGAGCCAAGAGCGGGTGTGTATGGAGGGGATGAGGCCCTGATCAGTGTGCATTGTTGACATGGGCATGGCCATATCAAGAGCTGAATTCTCAGACCCACGCTAGTCAGTCTCAGAAGCAGCAAAGCCTTCCCTCCGGTCCAAGTATGAGTGTGTATGAACTACTGGCCAGTGTGTGTGAAAACTAGCAACTGTAGTTTCTTCCTCTAGGATATGCGTTGCATGACACTGCTTGCCCAAAAATACCTCCTACTAAAACTGGCTAATTCCTCCCCTTCGTACTGTACCTAATAAATGCATTGAGGGTCCAAGGTTTTTTGTAATATTAAATGAGGCTCCATCACATTGTGTGTACACACAGCCCACCAGTCCACAACTTTTCAGTAAGTGTGTCATTCTGTCTGTTTTATCAGGTTTTCATGATAGTAGCTGAACAGTAGATGTGGCTTCATCACAGTGTGTATACACACAACCAGGTTTTTGTGATAGTAAATGGGGCTCCATTAAAGTGTGTGTACACACAGCCCATCAGAACACAACCTTTTGGTAAGTATGTCTTTCTGTCTGTTTTATTCCCTTGAAAACTAGTCATGTTTCTAGACCCAAGCCACATAAGTCATGGAAGATTTTATCCCAGCATTCTAGACATATGAAAACACATGTGTTGCTGGCACAGCCCACATAGTTCAGTTGAGTTTCTTTTCCATTTTATCCCTGCTTTACCCTGTAGTCATCACGTGACATTCTCTCCATCTTCTACATCATCCAGACTCGAGATGCCAAAGCTGTTGTTCTCTCCAACCAATGGCATATGATGAAGCCTATAAAATCTTGCTCTCTGTCCCTTCATCCTCACCTGAGCTCTTATGGATAGGTTCATTCCAAGCCCATTTGCATCATTTGTCCTTAGACTATCAGAGCAATCTCCTGGTTGGCTTTCTTGTATGTATACAGTGTAAGTCACGTTAGTGATATCTAAGAAACCACTAATGTGACTCTTGGTCTCTGTCTGTCTGTCCATCCTTCCATCTGTCTGTCTGTTTGT
This sequence comes from Micromys minutus, assembly GCF_963924665.1. NCBI lineage: Eukaryota > Metazoa > Chordata > Mammalia > Rodentia > Muridae > Micromys > Micromys minutus. The sequence continues at coordinate 49,523,408 of NC_137959.1, read as the reverse complement.
CTCTCTCTGTCTCTATCTCTCTGTCTCTCTCTCTCTTCCTCCCTCCTTCCCTCCCTCTCTCCTCCAACCCCCCCACATGTATGTGCATGTGTGTCCCCTAGTGAGATTTATTATGATTGCTTACGCAATGGTGGACAACTTACCAATGGCTACAGCAGTGAAGAACCTGGCTCTTCTTCTTCTATCAACTTTAACTCCATATAAACCCTCAGGGAGGTGTGTAGCTCACCTTCCATCATCTTGTTGGATGATGGCAGACTCAGTCTCCTTTAAGTTTTCTGCATGTAACCATGGCCACTGAGATTTCAAGTGTTACAGCCACACTGTGCCTGCAAATTAGCCTTTCATTCTCTGCCTTCAAGATCTAACTTTCTTCTGGCTCTCTGTTTCCAGACAAGAATTTTTATCTCTCCCTTTTTAGAACAGCTCCTGTTCTTGGCAGTAACATTTTTGCTTGCTTATTTATTTACTGCCTTTATAAATGTTATGTGGACTGTCTCTCGGTCATTATTTTATTTTCTGCATTTAGACGGTGTTTATCACATGGAAGTTGGTCAACAACTGCTCAAGTAACTGTTTCTGTTGAGTGAATTATTCAATTGCTTTGATTCTGGGCTTTCCTCTAAGGACTTTGTCATTATTTTAGGCACCAGAAATAATGTCTGCTCAATCTAAGGTCTTATGACCTATAGAATGATGGGTATTTCCTTTGCTTTACTATACACTCACTCTAAAAGTTATATGCTTCTTCCAGGAAAGCTAGAAGGAAGTTTTGTTGTCCCTGATTTTGATTCCATAGCACACACCCCAAGTATGCTCTCTCCCCTTCACTGAAGGCCCAAGAGCTAGCAAGAACTCTGAGAAATAGGTAGGAATTCTCCATTTCACTTTCTCCATTCTAGGTTCCTTGAGGAGTGCAGGGGTGAGTGTGAGGGGATCTGTCAAAAATAATTAGTTCTTTAATATGAAGTAAAACCTCAACTCTGTCTCTTTCTCTTCCTCCACCCCCGTGTGTGTGTGTGTGTGTGTGTGTGTGTGTGTGTGTAAGTCTGTAAATGTCTCTGTTTTTGTCCCCCTTTGCTTCCTTCTTCTCAGTCTTAGGTTTCACCAACAATCCACTAGTGTCTCATATCCCTACAAACAGCTCCTGCAGACTACCACAGCCCCCTCCTTACTATGCAGCCTGCTCATCATTTCTCTGATTCTACCATCTTAGGTTTCTCCTGGGCCCACAGTTGTGAAAGGATGTAAATTCACCACAGAATTCACTGGAGACAGGGACTGGTGTGCTTTTCAAAGATTCTAGTGCCCCTTTAGCAGTATATCTCTCAAAATCTTAATGAAGAAGGTCCATATCCAACTTGCATCGTGCATGAACCACAAAGTAACTATGCAGGCAGCTCAATACCTTTGCAGATGAGAATATTGTATCTCATCATCGGAAGGTTAGACAATGACCTCCTAAGCAGGATGAGGTTAGACAAATGACAAGAATAAACTCCCTCCAGCAACACTAGTATTGAATTTGAGCTCCTACTTTGTATGTGACCTGTGTGTAGACATGTAGGGGAGGGTACCTTGTTTCTTTTTACTTATTATTTGGCAGGGCTCCTCATTGCCTTGGAACTCACTGATCGCCTACACTGACTCGGCAGAGAAGCACAGGTGACAGCCTGTCTCTGACAGCACTGGGATTGTGAGCACATGCCACCATTCCCAGCTTTTTAATATTCTTTTAGCATGGGTTCTAGGGACCAAACTTAGGTACTCAAGCACTTTACCAACTGAGCCTTCTCCCTATCTTATGTTTTATCTTACCGAAGTTTACCCTATCTTCATATCACTTAAGATGGCTGACTATACAGTAGAGCTTCAATCATCTAATCAATAAAGTGGTTAAGCCCCTATCTCCCACTAATACTCATGAATAAAAGGATTGCTCACTCAAGTAGAAAAGGGGACTCTCTTAGTTGAAATACCTAAAAAATGGCTGACATGAACTATTCAGCTTTGGTGTTTTATGCTAAAGATGGGAATTACTGGTGTATTTTAAACAGGGATAGAGGAAGAAGCTACATGCTGTGAGGAGCGAAAGAATAAAAGCCAGAAGCCAGCTGGGGATAGATACAGCAGCCGCTACCAAGACCACAGAAGAAGGGTGGACTGATGAGGGGTCATTGCTGCAAAAATAGTACATACAGGTTGGACCATAAATCATATGGGAGCTGGAACAGACTGGATTCATCTTGAATAAGAAGGTGATAAGAGTAAGGCCATGGAGGATGCCTAGACATTTGAGTTGGTACAGGTCATCAAGATGCAACACCACTGAATGTTTTGGGACATGAGATTCAGACTCTGCCTTGGCACCTTCAGTCAATTCTTGGCTCTTGGTAGACTCTTATAAACTTCCAAAAGATAGGCAATGTCAGGGCACTCAGGCTATGCATGAGGAGGTGTGGCTGGATCTGTTAGGAGGACTTCACAGAAGCTAGGACTCTAGTTCAAAGGGCAACAGAGAAGACGGGATAAGGCATATCCAATATTAGGGAGGAGGGACTAGCTATCCTGACCCAGTACATCTTGCTATGTGCCACTTTGTTCTATGAGGAGCACTCCCATTGTCTGTGCGTAGGCTTAACTTAGTGATGGAAAAAAGATGCCATGCACAGCTATTATTTTGGACAAACCAGTGAAGCTTCAACAAGGTGAGGAAGATGAATGTTGCCAGGATGTAGCCATTGTGGGATTCATTTTTCAGGCAAGTTGGAAAATCCTAACTCCACAGGTTAAAAATGTTCCCAGCTAACTAATCATTGAATATTAGCTCATTCGATCTCTGGTGTCATAGGAGCCACAAGCTTTTTATGGGGCTTTCTTATACTCGTTAAAATGAGGCAATAGAGTCCGGGAGTCCTTGTTCCAAGAAGCACTTCCACTGCTGAGACCAGACTCACTTTTATCAATAAATGAGCAGTTAAAATTGACTTTCCCTCATTGAAAGGCACTTCATTCACAAATATAGTCTGCCACATGGAGACAATTCAGTCCACAGACTGGGCTGCTTCAGTGAAATATTCTCATCACAAGCAAACTTCTATAACCCCTACGGTTTTAGTCACTGTAAAACCTCAGCTGTCCTGGACTTGGGAGTCGGTAAGTGTCCGGGGCTCTTCCAGACTTTGGAACAATCTTTTTGTTCATGGAAGGCACCATAAATTACTGTCACAGTCCCTAATGAACTATTGACAGGGGGGAAAGTTAAGGAAAAATCCCATTGTAAAGTAAGTATAGTTATGGATGGTGGTCTGACCTCCACTGACTGGAAACTTCACAGTATCAGGCAAGCATGTACCATTTCAGCAGGAATTACAATAGATTTAGTGAACTCCCTATGACTCCACCCCATGATTTCCAGTTATATCTGTTCTTGTTAAAGACATCAGCCACTTTGTCATGAGCTATCTTTAGAACTGGTCCTATTATTTTATTAGTATGTGCAGTCTTTGTTTTTCCTCTAATGTTTCTTAGAAGAACTATTTGAGAATGTTGAAGAAAATTGACCAGCCATGGTGCCAGAGTAGGAGTTAGACACAAGGTATGACTTCCTTTCCTTTCCTTTCCTTTCCTTTCCTTTCCTTTCCTTTCCTTTCCTTTCCTTTTCCTTTTCCTTTTCCTTTCTGTTCCTTCCTTTCATCCCTTTTCTTCCTCTTATTCCTCCTCCCCCTCTTTTTCTTTCTTCTTTCCTTTCTTCTTTCCTTTCTTATTTTCACTACTGAGACTATGTGATCAAAATGATCCTGGATTTTTCATTCCTCTGCCCCCAACTCCAGGTGCTGGAATCATAGGCATCCGCAGCCATTCCCAGCTTATGCTGTGGCTTCATGAATGCTAGATAATCACTTCACAGACCCAGCTACATCCCCAGCCTTCACCGTTTACTTTTGTCCCAAATTGAAAAAAGAAATTATTCTGCACCAATTACATAAAAACGGAACATCCATAAAGAAGACCTGAACTCCCTCATTAGCCCAACTGCTCCACATGAGAGGTTAACCGTGACACTGAAGCTGACCAGGGTGGCTTATCTTCATAGAAGACAACTCCATTTAGAATGTTTTTATAACCAAAGTGAGCATCACTGTAGGGAGTTTGCTTTTCAATAGTGTTAAGGTCAGGAGACTCAGTTATCAATTAGACATAAGTTTTCATGTTAATCTTAGACTCGTGTCTTCAGAATATGAGGTTCTAGACAACTGAAAAGAAGCAGGGTCTGGGAAACATGGTTTGATTGATAAAGTGTTTGCTGGTATAAGCATGAAGACTTGAGTTCAATATCCTGAAACCATGTAAAAAGCCAAAAATTGTGGCACACATTCCTAACACCAGTACTAGAAAGATAGAAACTGAAGGATTCCTGGGGCTTGCTGCCAGCCAGCCTATCATAACTGATAATCCCCAGATCGATGAGAGGATCTCAAATGATGAAGTGGACTGCTCCCAAGGACAACACCTAAAGCTGATCTGTGTCTTCTACATGCATGTGTATACTTGTATATGCACCAACACACACACACACACACACACACACACACACACACACGCACACGCACACGCACACGCACGCACACGCGCACACGCGCATGCGCACACATGAATTAGAGGAAATCCAGAAGGCAAATGTATAGGTATGTGTAAATTTGTATATGTGGTGACTTGTGAGACCTGTTTGACACTGATATGTCTTTTATATTCTCAGGCTCATCTGTACATGTGTGTGTGTGTACATCTTTTGTGTATCTCACATGACCAAGGTCACATGTATGTCCTTACTCTCCTATGTCTTATATGAGTAACACACTTGTTTACGTGTGTGTTCAGACTCTCATGTCCCATATGATCTAGTTCATGTGTACATGTGTATGTCCATACCCTTTCCCTGTCCTATATGTTCAATTTCACGAGTGCATGAGAAGAAATCTATTTTTATTTCTTCTTTCAGAATTAAAAATTATATATTATTAAGTATATATTTGACATAGCTTGTTATATAATAAATAGATTTAAATATTCTCTCTTTCTCTCCCTCTCTCTCACACACACACATTTGATCCAATTATAAGCATTTTGTTTTCTCATACACTGAGAGACTCATCCTTCCATCCATTCAATAATTCTCAGTAAGGCATTACTTCAGTTGGCGGGCTATATTAGTCAAAAAACATTTTGAAAAATGGAAATGTCTATGTTTGTGGACTTAACTGGGATTTAACTGGAAAATAGAGGATGAAGATAATCTTTTAAAGGAGCAGTATGACAGGAAAAGTGTAATGATAAAGACCATGTTCACCATTAAGTACAAGCTGTTCTGGGCAGCAATTCAGTGTTTACAGGATGTGGCTACTCTGAACTGTTAAAATGAAATATTCCATCCACCAAAAGATGTGCATTAGCCTATATGGATTTACATGATATTTGTAATTTTGCATATAGATATGACATATCCTTGTAATGAAAATCAATCCCCTGAGAGTAGGTACTACATCTCTCCTTTTTAAATTTTTGAGTGAGGAGCAGTGACCTCCATTCAAAACAGAGAGTAAGGCATGATCTCTTTTTCTATGGCTCTCAATAACTTTCAAATGCTTTTAATTTTTTATAATAGTTGGTTTGTTGATCCCTTTTCACTTTATATGGAAGTGCTTTGATTGAAGGCATGTATACACACCAAGAGTGTGCTTGCTGCTGGCAGAGGTCAGGAGATGGTATTGGATACCCTGGAAATGGAGTGATAGGTGTTTGTCAACCACTGTAAAGGTGAGTCCTCTGTAAGAGCAACAGGTGCTCTTAACTGCTGAGCCTTCTCACTCTGGCATATTGATTTTAAAGAAAGATAATTATTTATTTATCAAAACCACATAACTCGTGATTAACCAGATGTAGTGGTACATTTCTGTAATCTCATCACTCTAGAGGCTGGGGTAGGATGTTCAGTTCAAGGCCAGACTGGCATACACAGCATACATAGCAAGACTAGGTCTTAAATGAATGAACGAACAAATGAATGAATGAACAAACAAACAAATAAATAAACGTTGGGGCAAAAATATGATGCCCCTCTTCTCTTCCTTAGACTCTCCCTCTTTTTTTTTGAACTATGCAGCTACTTTCAGATCTGTCCTATGTGTACATCAGATATTTTAGGCATATGATAAGCCATGTAGAGGTAAAATCTCTATAATTATATACTATGAGAAATAAGTCATCAAGGAGGGGTTAGGCATGAGTGTAGATTACATTTCTTGATACACTGATCAAGCTATTTCTCGCTGAAAAACAACAATATGTTTGTGATTCTGGAAATGCAAGACTGCAGAGCTACCATTCAAAGGCATCATATAGTGAGAGCAACCACAGAACAACATAGGCACACCAAGAAGACATGATCACAGTGTGCTTTGGGGAGTTGCTGTGGGCACTGGATTGGAGAAAGTGTCAGCAAATCAAAGTGAAGAAGCTAGCTCAACCTGCATGCAATTTAGCCAAGTTCTTGCCTCTTCCTTAAAAAAAATTGTATATATATATATATATATATATATATATATATATATATATATATATAATTTCTTCTTAATTCACCTAGAAAATTTTCCCTCAAGGCTTGACATAAAGAACATTTACTGTATGTATGCAGAATGTCCAGTCTGTGTCTCGTTACCAAGGAGATGCCAAAACAGTGAAAGCTACTACCAGCCCTAGAACTTACTCCAGAGGCCATGGCTCATACTAATGTTGTTCCTACTATTTTTGAACTACACAGGGCTCTGACTAGACTCAGCTTGATATGCTGTCAAAGGCATATGAGAGAAGTCGTTCTGGGATTCACATCTTGCTTTTTCTCTATTTGACAGCAAGTATCAAACAGCAGCCATGAGACAGAACTTTGATGACAGTCTCAGAAATGCCCTATAAACCTTTTTTTTCCCTCTCTCCCAAAACCATAAGGTCACAAAGACCTTCTCCTTCAGTAGATGTACAAATTAAAATTCCATTTCCTGTATCTTCCATTCACAAGAAGCAATTAAAGTGAAGTGTCTAACATGCTCTATGATGCTGGCAAGAACACTAGTCTTCATTTGCCTCTGTAGGCTGTGCCAAAGCACCTCTTTCATTTATTAAAGCTCCGAGCTGAATGGCATCCCAAGGCCAACTTTGTTCACTCATCCACTGTTTAAAAAATAAGAGTCAGAAGTGGAGCCATCTATTGAACAACCTGTGGCAGTGCCTTGCATTAAGCATTCCTGTTTGAGTGTTGAAATGACCCATTTGGAAGCCTCAGTAGGCTGTGTAAATAATGCCAGCAGCCATAAGGCCATTACTCTGTGGCTTGAGCAGTCTGTTCTGGAAAGTGAACCTGAACTGCCTGGGGTCATGCACCCTTAGAAATTGTTACTTTGCAGATGAAGACATAAAAGCTCAGTAAAATACTTCTACAACATGATGCTAATAATTCAGAGGCCAGGACTTAAAGCCAAGTCAAGAACATTCCAGTCCCTTTCTACTCTAACAATTTGCTTACATATTTCTAAGGTATCCACACCACATAAAAGAATCTTTATTCACAGCACCAAGACATCACAACAGCCCTGGAGCAGAATATGAAGAAGTGGGTAGAAGTAGAGAAATGTATGTAGGTTTTGCAACTTCACTAGGGTGGATGAATACCATACTGTTTAGTATCCTGTCGACAGAGGGAATATTTACAGAGTAAAATCACTGCTGCAGAGATGTCATGGTGTGATCTTGATTGGATGGTCTGGTCTCTCCTGGAGGTTACCCAGAGAAGACACACAACTCGTCTGTACCATCAGATATCCTAAGATTTTAGCCACGAGAGAGACGCAATTAAAAAAAAAAACTATATTATATAAAACAAATGCCCTGTATTAGCTGGGCTTGTATGTCAACATGACACAAGCTAGAGTCATCACAAAGAAAGGAGTCTCATGAGGAAATGCCTCCTTGAGATCTAGCCATAAGGTATTTTCTCATTTAGTGATTAATGGGAAAGAACCCAGCCCATTGTGGGTGGTGCCATTCCTAGGCTGGTGGCCTTGGATTCTCTAAGAAAGCAGTCTGAACAAGCCAGGGAAAGTAAGCCAGTAAGCAGCACCTCTCCATGGCCTCTGCATCAGCTCCTGCCTCCCAGTTCCAGTTCTGCCTTAGTTCATGTCCTGACTTCTTCCAGTAATGGATTAAACCAAATAAACCTTTTTCTTCCCAATTTTGTTTTTAGTCATGGTGTTTCATTGCAGCAACAGAAATCCTAATGAAGACATAGCCTAAACCATGAAGGAGATCCAGCCATACCAAAATTTCATGATACTTTGAGTATCCTCTCAGCTCCTAATAAGGACCACTCTCTATTTGGAGAATAACACCAAGGTCTAGTCCTTTCTCACATTGCACTTCTCTGAATCAGGACAGTGCTTATCTTCATGGTATTGCCTAGGTTAAGTTGTACCTGAATAAAGCCAGTTTGGTGAACCTAGGTCTCACCCCGACAGCAGCACAGACGCTTTCTTGCCCTCTTAGGGTAATTCACAAATGAAAATTGAACTTCTGGTAAAACTAAAACTGAATCACATACCCCTAGATCAAAAAAAAAAAAAAAAATAGGCATGTCTCTGAAATACCTTGTATCTGACACTACAACTACTGTAGAACTAGACAGTTGGTCAATGAAAGCTTAACTAGACCAATCAGATTCTTCTATATAAAAAATGAGATTCATTAATCAAGTCTCTCATGGTAGAGGAAGAGTCATTAGAGCTAAATAATATGGACAATGAAAGCACTAAACAAGTTTATATTGTTTTATTGCTGAAGTCACTGAAGCTGTCTTTGTGCTGATAGCCAACTTTTAGTCATTATAATAAAACACCAATGTTATCAACTTAACAAAGAAAAAAGTTTATTTTGGCTCATGATTTTAGAGGTCTTAGTCATTGAGAATTGGTGGGCCTGGGGTATACTTGAGCCTAGAATGAGACAACCAACAACGGTAGAGCATACATGATAGAGAAAAAGCTTCTTACTTCATTGTAGCTAGAAAAGAGAGAGACAGAGAGACAGAGAGATGGAGAGACAGAGACAGAGAAAAGAGAAGAAGAGAAGAGAAGGAAAGGGTAGGGGAGGGGAGGGAATGCAGAAAAGGAAAGAGAGGAGAGGGGAGGAGACTAGTATCCCCAATATGCTCTCATGGACATTAACTTAAGTTTCTCCAACAGGACCCATCTCTTAAGAGTTATGCCTCCCGACGCGCTACAGGTTGGTAACCAAGTGTTTAGTGAAGGGATCTCCAGAGGATATTTAAGAACTGTTGTTTGTTCACTCCTTTCCAGAATCCTGCGCTGTTGCTCACTATCCTGTGAGTACATCCTGCTCTCATGTGAGCTACACAGAGAGAATTTCCACACTGTGAAACCAAGCAGCCAGTTCAGAAGAACAGATGATGGCTGTGAGAATTGGAACAGCTTACCCAGAACTGTAAACACATTAGGCAGGGGAAAATGACATTTTAAAAGTCCAGAAGAGTAGGAAATACTTTTCAAAGAGGAGGATTAGACTTTGCAGAATGTACAACATCGGGGAGTCATTTGGATAAAATGGGAGCCAGAGGCAACAGAGCTCCAGACCAACGTTCAGGAGAAGGCAACAGCAGAAGAGAAAGATGGTTAAACATTTAGTTTGAGACAAGGCAGTAACTTTCAGGGACTTTGCCCTGGAGTTTGGAGTTTTTTATTTTTGGGGGGTCTGGGATTTCACAAGCAGCGCTCTAAATGGAGATTGCAGTGACTCATCTCAGAACACTGAGAGTTTCATTTAGAAAGACTTTAAAAGAAAAAGGTTTAATTTTCAAAAATTATGTGTGTATGGGTTATGTGTGCAGGCATGTGAACATGAATGTGCCATGCACAGAGGTCAGATAAGACATAAGATCCCCTGGGACTAGAGTTATAGGCAATTGTGAGCCACCTGGCATGGATCTGAGAACTCTGATCTGCAAGAGCAATGTGTTCTCATAGGTCCTCCAGGCCCATGAGAGATTTAAAGATGAAAGACTAGATATAATTTAAATTCAATAGACTTTGGAGGATGAACGTTCCCTGTGGCAGTCACCGGGTGGCTAAAATCTACCTATAACATGGCATGACTCAGTACTTTAGACAAGCCCTTGTGTTTCTCAAGATCCAGTTTCTACCTGCCAGCAGAACAGACTGAAGACCACATGGGTTGATCATGGCCAAACTTTATAGGCAAACTTAAAACCAGCATGCAAGAAAAAAAAATTGTGAGAAATGGCCCAGTCTTCAGTTTCTTTTGGTCTAATGACAGACCAAGCACTTTGTTTGCCTTGTTCATAATAAATGCTTCTAGTCCATCTTCACCAGAAGTAAACAGGGCCTGTGTGACTAAGACCATGACTCTCCGGAGACTCACCAGCGCCTCTGCTGCTGGTTTCAAAATCATCTCTTAGTGTTTTTTCATTTGGGAATTTTGTTAACTTTGCCATTAAACCTAGTAAAACATACAGTTATAAGTCACACCAGGAAAATCATTAGCTCTGAGGCCCTGTTTTTATTCATGAACCAAGTTACTACATATTACAAACACAATGAGGAATTAAGAGTAGCTCTTTGATCATCCCCCCTTTTTCCATCATATTTTACTTAATAATAAAATCTTCCAATGTATCCTTCCCAGGGATGCCCAGTCTTTTGACACTGTGTCATGACATTGTGGTCTACAGTTATTCTGGACCACATTTGTAGGTATCCTGGAATACATGTGCCCCCTGGGTGCTTGTTAGACACTGAGATCCTTCTAGTAACCCTTCTGACCCCAGAGATTTGGAGGCTAAAAGGTAGCCCTGACTGTCATTGCTAAATGTAGCCAGTTACAGCTTATCTAATAAAACATGAGGATAGCATAAGGCACTATTTGCTGCACAGAAAGCATTTAAAGACTGAGATTGTTTGTAAGATGATGACCAATAATTTGCATTTTTTTCTCCTTATAAATCATCTAAGGATATGTTTGTATCAAATACTAAGATCTTATAACACTAAGTAAGTTAGTAAGTGCAAACTAGAACACATATCCCAAATTCTAGTCTACATTCCATTTGAAGCTAAAGGGATTTGGTACAGTCATGTATGTGTGTGTGTGTGTGTGTGTCTGTGTGTGTGTGTGTGTGTCTGTGTGTGTCTGTGTGTGTCTGTGTGTGTCTGTGTCTGTGTCTGTGTCTGTGTGTCTGTGTGTGTGTGTGTCTGTGTCTGTGTGTCTGTGTGTCTGGGTGTCTATAAGTTTCTGTGGATACCATTGGTCACTTTTAAGCATCTTCCTTGATTGCTCCCTGCCTTATATTTTGAGATAGCCTGATCAAACCATACCCCTGGCTCTGGTTAAAAGCTTGCACAGCTATTTATCTTATCTTTTGTGAACCAGAAGCATAGTGGAGAAACAGTCTCTGAAGATTTTGCTCTCTCGGTATTTGCAACACAGCCGAGATAGTTGCTGAAGGAGTCAGATAAGCTCCATGAGTTCCCAGTGGACTGTGAAATATGTATCCAAACCTGTACCTTGTTTGTTTGTGAAAAGATTCACTTATTTATAGTCTCAGATTTTACTCTAAACTTCTCTACTCAACAAAGACATGTAGCCATAGCTTTGGCTGAAGCCTTGGTGAGCATGGTAGGTAACTAAGCAGAAGTATAAATAACAGGTCATCTGAGGTACATGATATTAGAGCTAATTTTTCTGGTGTGAAATATATCTGTTTGCATCTATTGAGTTTAATAGTCAAGCTAATAGACCCCTCCTACTCTTCTCCTAGTCCAAAGTACCAAGAGATAAACCAGGAAATGTCAGCAGAGCAGGGAAGGACTGTAGAAGCCTCTCACAGAGAGGTCATGGTCTCCCTAGCCATCCATGACTTTCCTCCTCCTGGCAGTTTGGATTTCCAGAGCCCATGGAGGTGCTGGATGTGTTAGCCCTGTGTGGAGACAAGTGGATTCCTCTAGTCCATTGTTCAGACAATCTATCTAAATTTGTGAGTTTCTGGTCAGAGAGACACCTTATCTCAGCAATTTTCCAAAACCATTCCCATTATGAGCCTGTACTTTAATATTGTTGCTTTAAAAACCAAAATTTGTGTGGACTGTCCCTGTAAGATTACTTAAGATAGACATAGTGTGAAGGCATTGTCTAGAGTTTCTTTAATAAAAATGCCTGTCCTGACATTTCCTATAATGTCACTGTGACATCTTGCTTTATTTCCTTACATATTAAACAAACAAGAAGGAAAGGTTTTTAGTAAAGGAAAGACAGAGAACCAGCTTTTTGTCTGTGCCTGAGACATTAAATGACCTCTCTATGATGCTATAAAAACATCACTGGATGGAAAAGTCAAACCTGGCATTCATAAACCAAGATTGCTACTGATAACCAGTACAGAAGAAAACAAACCAGAGAGTCCAGAGTGCCACAGGCAACAGCAAGTAAGTGCTTCAGATATGAAGAGCAGTCACTGTGAAGTGTGCAGTGTACCATAGGCTGTTTCAGAGGGTGGGGTCATTGCTTTATGTCAGGAGAGTTGGGAGAGCAAAGAGTGATCCTCTCACATTTTGGAAAGTCAGAGATGCCTTTCAAGAGAGGCGCAGGCCCAGTTATCAGAGAGTAAATAGATATCCATTCAACTGTCAGCTCAGGGTTTATACAAATACCAGCCTTTTTACTAGTGGTAACCTTAGCAGACAAGCAGGTCATACTAAGCCTTGGGTAGCTCCCAGTCCAACAGTGAGAAACCAGCCCACTCAGGAAATGACTATATAAAACCGAAACAGGCCTAACTAGGGAATGGGAGAGGCTAGAGGGACCTAAATCAGAAAGGTTATCTCAATCAAAGGGATCCAGGCTGGGGATAGGGTTGTGGCTACAGAATTTATGAAGTCAAAATGACTCAGCACAGAAGATAGTTGCATTTCCTCCTCTTCTCTGTACACAGGAAGGTGGAATCATGTTGACTTTCTAGGTGTCAGTGCTGTGATCTGTACTCTTACATAGCTGCCAAAGGCAGGACATACTGGCTAGGCTGTCAGACATAACCAGAAGAAAAGGCCAGGCACAGTAGGGTGCTGGGATCCTGGTGCTGAGGGGGTGGGGATTCCTGGAGCTCCTTAGCCAACTCCTCTAGCTGAATCGGAATTCTCAAGTTAAGTGAGAGAAGCTGTCTCAAAGAATAAGCAGATGAGTGTTTGAGGAAGACAACTGATGTTGACCTGGGGCTTCCATATGTATATGCATACAGACATACCTAGACACACACACACACACACACACACACACACACACACACATATAAAGAAAAAAAATAAAGCAAATAAAATTAGAAGTATTCAAAAGGCCTCAAGAGTTTTGAAAACATTTAGGTCTTTCTTTGGCCTCTTTATTTCTGTGGCTCTGGGGACTTCGGATGTATACTGCTTTCTGAGATGTCTCTTTGTTGCCTTCATATATATCTGGATGTCTGCGAAGAACACTTTGGGAGAGATGCTGTTGCACAGGTAGGCTTCCTCTAATGGTCTTATCACATGAACAGCTGAAGACACAGAGCCAGCTGTGAGGAGAGCTGCTCAATCGCATGGAAACCCTTACATACATATGTAGCAACTACATACTTCCAACGTCTCAGCCTAGATGCCGCAAAAGCCTACATAATTATCTGCCTCATTCATAGGTGATGGTACACTACTGGGGAGGAATTGACCTGACACTCTGAAACCCCAGACTCCCAGCATCCCTGAGGTCTGATTAGGCAGTTTGTTGTAAGACTCACATCAAACTGTGGAACACAGAAAGATCCCATAAATAGTGCTTGAAATTGATTTTAAGGTCAGAGCAACCTGAACCTCTGACCCTGACTTTTAACCCCTTAAGTTTTAACTTTCCATCTCTGTTGTTATTGCAATTGCTCACATTCTGAGCAGAAAGGACAGCTCCACCTCCCATGTACCCAGGCAGAATCCTACAGTGGGACTGTTGCTGGGCAACGGCAGCTAGACCAATTTGTTTGGGGAGAATTTAAGAATGATTAGGCTTGCAGGGTTGGCTTGGGTGGTTCCTTCCTTCCTTTCCTATGGTACCTATTCCTGGATGTTGTAAATATTCATCTGAGTCTTGCATATATGAGGGGAAACATATTTAAATGAGTTTGGGAGGACAATTTGCTTGGGTACCTCACTACTATCTTTTATGTTTTGCAGACAGCAGGCTGCAGAAAGAGAAGTGGTGTTTCTGTGCTTGTTACTGACACAGATGATGATAAGCTGGCAGCCAGCTTGCTTCTGTTACTTAGAACAATGGGAACCAAAGGTGCAGGGTAGCCAGTGTGGCTAGAAAATGAGGAGAGTCCAAATGTCAGGCCAGGCCAGGCCAGCATGCCTGTTTCCTCATGTGTGTGACTGTAAATATTCTCCTGGCCTCCCTGTCCTGTCAGCATCATCAACACTAAAATACCCACTTGGATAACCCCAGGAGAGCTACCTGTGAAAGGTGAAAAAGGAAGAAATGCTTTCTTTCAAAAGGAATGTGACTGTTTTTAAGGGTCTGCAGCTCCCTGATGTCAAATGAACCAAAGAGGGGTAGAAATCCTGACTACTTCCGAAACCATGGGTGTCAATATGGCCTCCTCCCCAGGAATATCAGTATGTGCAAATACTCCCAGGCTCATCTACTCCACAATTCACAAGCGGTGAAGATATTCATGCTGACGTTTCTCCATAGGAACTTGAGGAGATGTCTTGGAAACTGACTCTTGGTTTCCCCATAAGCCTGAAGCTTCCATTGAAGTCAGGTTTTTTTTTTTTTTTTTTTTTTTTTTGGTTTGGTTTTCTGTCTGAAGCATTTCTCTTTGTCTCTGTGACCACCTGACTGTTTCTGAAAGAAGGACTCCTGGTGCTGCTGTGTCCCACTTTAGCTACAACTTGGTCCGGAGCTCCTGGAACCACACAGAGGATTCAGTGCCCTCTTTCTAGCCAAGTATACCAGTTGTTTATAGGGCACTACAAGCTGTGGGTTTCATCCCTTCACCCTCAGGGGGATGTCAATAGACTTAAAATGTGCCTCTGGGCCATCTGACAGTACGGGCTCCAAAGCTGTTGGGCTTTTAGACCAAATTGCATTCAAGTACATATCCCATCAACAAGATCCATATCCCCAGTCCCTAATCCTGAGTCCCCAGGCTAATTTTGTAGGCTCTCTTGCATATGAGGCAGCATCTGGTGTAGGATTCAGCTAAACTGTTCCTGGCTCCTAGTTTTGCTTGGATGTAAGTTAGCTATGTTGCTTCGATTAAGGAAGATATTCAGGATATAAAATGGAGTACCAATCACTCAGTTGGTACCTTACAAGCAGGAAGACCTGAATTTAACACCCAGAATCTAGTCCAAAGCCAGGTGTGATGGCTTCACTTATAATCTCAGCATGGGGAGGCAAAGACATCCAGACCCCCAGGGCTTTCTGGCCAGCTACCCTAGCCTAGTTGTGAAGTTATAAACCAATCAGAGACCTTGTCCAAAACAATTGGATGGAGCAGGAGGACCACCATCCGTGGTTGCCCCCGACTTTCATATGAGTATGGATATATAGATACACTTACTTGTACACATATGCACACACACACACACTGAGGTGCCAGAGTAAACAAGGAGAATGGAAACCCAGAAGAAACACTGTCAGTCTTATTGTTTGGCTCTTGTTTTGGGAGTTTGGGCTGGATTATAACAACTCAAAAGACTCAGTCTGCACTCATCCTCTGAGGTAGGCTGGAAGGGACATTCATCCCATATTTTTAGCAAACAACTTTTTTTCTCACAGATAGCCAGTGTGGATAAAGCACCCTCTCTCGAGTCTTGCATAAATACATAGTGGTGAAAGGAAGAGTCCTCAGAAGGTAGCACAAAGCCTTTCTTGAATGAAAGAAGAGGAAGCCAACTCCTGGCTGTGCCTAAGTTCCATCAAATCCATGATGAGAAAATGTGACCCCCAATTCAGACAGAAGTCCGGGCTCCATCGCCAATGCCCGCCTATGCTTTCTTTCAGTTTCCTTTGAAAAAGCATCCTTCCTCTTTTCATTCAGAGTTGACATCAGGAGCACCTTCTTTCTTTTGCTATACCTCTAGGCAAGGAACATATGTCACCAATGCCATTGCCATATTTGGATGCTGTCTGTCGTTCAGCTTCACCGAGCCTGCCGCCAAGTTACCTTTTACATGGCAATTATTCATGTAATCTGAACACTGCAGCGAATGAGGCTAGGTTGCTCTCATTTTCCAATTAACTGCCCACCTGCTATTATGAGATTCAAGTTAGGCATAGTAAGCCCTTCCCCTGCAGCCTTTAGGAAGAAACAAATAGGACTCAACTTCTTTGTGCAAAGCATAATTAATGAGCGAAATTGTCTACCAGAGGCAATGATGAAACTTGCAACTGTGAGTCCATGCAAGGAAGAGACAGACAAGGAAGAGGAAAAAAATTCCATGATATAAACATGAGACAGGCAGGTGGAGGGCTTGGGCACACCATATGGCCCCCTTCTGTCTTGAAATGTACTGGGGGATTCTATTTTGCAAAATCCCTTTAAGAATCAAATTGCCTCTTAAACAATAAATCACGGCAAAGAAAATGCTTATAATGGTGTATTTATGTCTTTTATTTCAATGGACATCCAGTACTCCTGGGGAGGTATTTTTCAAAACATAGCCAATACACTTGTCAGGTAGTGAAATGAGATGGCAGAGGGAAAGGTGGAAAGACAGGAATGGAGACTTTTGTCTTGTCTTATTTTCTTAATAGACGTGGATATGTGCTTCCCAAATTCACAGCCAGAGGAGAAGCAAGTATCCACAGCAGCCTGGAAACAGCCTGGAAGGGGAAACCCAACGGATTGCACTGAAAGACAAGCATAAGATGTTCCAGATAATAAAAACAGCATCACTGCTGAAAAACATGAAAGAACACTGCCACCCCACCCCCTGCGATCCCCCAGGGTATGGGGGGAGCATGGACGATCCCATTCTCCTGTTGTAATAGAGAAATTGCACATACTGTCTGCAGAGAACTGTAGCTCAAGATTCCAAAAGGCCATAGATGGAGGGACCAAGCATGCTCCTCCAAGTCCAGTTTCATTCACAGCTTGGTTGTCAAGAGGACACAGTTTTGATAGCAGCTATGTATTAGAAGATTTCCTATTCAATTTTCAAAAGGAGGTTTTTGCTTTTTGATAGGCAAAAAAATAAAAAATAAAAAACCCAAAAAAACAAAACAAAAACAGAACAAACAAAACCAGCTGCATCCTGTTGGGATCATCTTGAAACAGAGCTCATGTCCTATGACTCCACACCTGCCTGGAAAATTGGTAAGATTTGTTCATTGGCACCTGACAATTTTCCTCTTTCCCGTCTGTTCTGTTCACCCATGAATGGAGAGAACAGTGAGTCTCCTTAAACCTTCACAGTCCTCAGGTGGAATGGGGAGGGTACCAGAACTTATTTCCTTTATGATTGATGCCTAAAATTCCTGAGGGAGGGCACACAAATATCTACTTGCTCCAGACAAGGCACCAATAATATACCAATGAAATTATTCTGCTCAAGCCTAGCTGGGTGACACACCAAATTTAATGCAGAGGAAGGACTCATGAGCCTCTTTCTTCCTCCATGACAGTAAGCTAATGTATAAAGTTTGGTATAAATGTCCTATGGGAAATCATAGCTGCTGATAGTTCAAGGGCCCTGTCATACTAGAGGACAGTGTCCCTTTAAGTCACTGTCAGACCTACACTGACCTTTTCCCTGTCTCTTTGCCAGGATGGTATTAGTTTTATTACTGATGTGATAATATATTCCTTCCACCAATTCTTAGGCCACAATTGCCACCATGAAAGTCCCTGAGTTGGCATCAAAGACAACATTATAGACCATAGGAATGGATCTAAATGAAGCCACCTATGTTATTGTCATTATGGTATAACAGAAGCATGGTGTCTATTGATGCTTCACAGGTTAAGGATAACTAGAAAGGAGGAATGTCCAGCATCTCCACTAGCACTGTGACAGGCTGTCTCTTGTGCATGTACCTTTTGTATTGCCTCTTCTTCCTGGGACTATTATGTGAGGCCAGGGGCCTTGGGTAAGTGAAGGTAGAGTAACAGATGATATGGTACCTATGCTAATTACCTTTCCTTCATGAGGAATAACTTGAGGAAGGAAGAAGAGTTTTGAATCTTGGCTAGTTGGTCCAGGCAGGGGAGCAGAGCATCATGGTGGTAGAGTATGTAGTAGAAAAACGTTTTTAACCTCATGGCTAACAAAAAGCAAAAAGAAGGGAAGGGCCCAGGGACCAGGTACAACCTTCAAAGTCATACACACAATGAGCCACTTCCTCCAGCTAGATCCTACCTCCTAAAACAAATGGCAATTCTAAAAATAGTACTACCTCCTAGAGACTACATGCTCAACAATACCTTTGACAATATTCCTTCATAATCCTCAATATGATTTATTTGGGTGGATATCTTGGCATTATGAACATGCAAATAGCCTCCAGGCATCTAACAGTTGCTTAACATAGATGCTCTAAGAAAGTGGTCCTGTATGGAGTCACCCTGGATCCTGCTCACAGCATGAGAGATTGAAAGGACTACTGTGTCCATGTCTCCTTGATTTTCAGATTTGTGTAAATCAATATTAAATATCCAGTGAAAAATATAATAGCAGGTGTTGAGTTGCTCCTGGTGCAGGCAAGAGCATAACTTAGGTACCTGTAAACTGTGATTTCACTTTTTCTCACCTGAAATTGAAAAAGTCATAGAGTGACACTTTCTTTTTAAGCCTGGAAAAATTGCATGGTCTTCAAAAAGAGACAGAGAAAGAAGTGAAATCATATTAAAACCAGCAAACAAGTAGCAGTGACAGAAAGTTCTAATCCTAGCTTTACTCTGCTCCCTAAACTAATTTTGACCACAACTATAAGACATTATGAGAACCTGCTGGCCACTGAGAAATTAGGTCGCTTAACCAATCATTTTATCTATATAAAGCTAAACAATTCATTTGACCCACTTTTACACACTAAAATGACTGACTCATAGATTTGCTTGGCTGTTTGGCATTTGATAAACACTTTGAGAAAAATCCAGAAAACAATCAGAACTATCCTCCTTTTTGAAATCATCCTTTCTTTTTAATGCATCAAATGTAAGGGGAAAAATAGTTTTGTAGGTAACATTATCTCTTTTCTTATCGTATTTAACCATATCACATGACTCAAGAAAGGTAAAGAAGGGTGTTTCTTCTTAGAAAAAAATTCTAAAACTTTAATGATTTTAAAAATCTGGGTGAAATGCAATGGTTTTAAGCTGTATCTAATTATGAATATGCCTAGAGTACAGCTCTTGTTTTATTTTAGAGTTGATATTCTGATGTTACATTAAGATGACTACAACCAATGTGTGTTAGAACACCATCTTAAAGCTGTTTTTCAGATACTGAACTCTGAATACAGGTATAATGCTACATCCAGTAATAAGCCACCAAAACTCTACATACTGGGCATGGTTGAAACTCGTCAGTTTCAGAGAGACCAGTAACTCACTGAAGTGTTTTTAGACATCCTAGAATTTCCTTGTGTGAGTCTATGAAGACAATAAAACCAACTGGTATACTCCCAGGAAGAATGTGGAGTAGCATGTTTGCTTTGCTTCTTGCAAATCCCAGACTGTGAAAGAGTACATTAAAACTGACTTGTGAACAGAAGGACCAAGTAGGCAGCTTAAGTCCACAGTGGCCATCTTCTCAGCAACCTTAATTACTCTTGTTCAGGTCTACACTGTATCAGTCAGGGTCTCTATTTCCACACAAAACATCATGACAAAGAAGCAAGTTGGGGAGGAAAGGGTTCATTTGCTTACATTTCCACATTGCTGTTCATCACCAAAGGATGTCAGGACTGGAACTCAAGCAGGTCAGGAAGCAGAAGCCAATGCAGAGGCCACGGCAGGATGTTACTTACTGGCTTCATTCCCCTGACTTGCTCAGCTTGCTTTCTTGTAGAACCCAGGTCTATCAGCCCAGGGATGGCTCTACCCACAATGGGCTGCCCCCCCCCCCCCTTGATCACTAGTTGAGAAAATGCCTTACAGCTGGATTTCATGGAGGTGTTTCCTCAATTGTGTCTCCTTTCTCTGAGATAACTCCAGCTTGTGTCAAGTTGACACAAAACCAGCCAATATATACATTAAATAAAGTTGTCTATTATTTGGGGACTGTGATGTTTGGTATGTGGATAGAAGCACCTTTGTTGAACAATGCCCAGTTCTACAGAGGAGCACCTCTTCCCACACCTCTTTCAAGACCGTGACTCACAAAGCTCACATGTCACCTACAACCTCAAGCTGTGATTATTTGGTTTTATTGACATTGTAGCTCACTAGTCCAAAATGTAAGCTTTTGGAAGGCAGGGATAACTAAAGATTTTACAACCCTGTTTCTAGAGCTTGGTGAGATTTAAAAGACTTGGAATCCTAGCACAATTCATTCATCAAAATGCAGTAGCATTGTGGGAAAAATGAGTGACTTCTCAAATTTCCCATAATTGATTTACCCCAGAACACAAGCTACAGTGGACTAAGAAACATAGCTCATCTTTCTGGTGACTTGTGAGAGTTAACATAGACAATTTAGCAGGCTCTGGAATCAACTAGATTATAATCATTGGCTTTGTCTGTGAGATATTTAGTACTGAGTTAAGAGAAGGGGCACACAGCATCTCATGGGCAGGTTTCTGAGACTGAATAAAGGAAGAAAGCAAGTGTGGCACCAGGGCTCATCTCTTCTGTTTGCTGACTGTGGATACAATGTGACCAGCTGCTTCACACTCCTGCCACTCCCACCCTCCCTGCCTTTCTGCCAAGGTTGACTGTACCCTCAAATTATGAGCCCAAACAAACCCTTCCCTCTGTTAAATTGCCTTTGTCAGGTATTCTGTCACAGCGACAAGGAATGAGACTAACAACAGGCAAAGAATATGGGCGATGGAATTTGTCTTAAACTGTGTGTTTTTCCTCTTAGCACAAAGAGGCTGGAGGAGATACTACCTAGACACGATCATTACTGTGTTCATCTTCTTCCCTTTAAATGCTCAGGGTTCTCACCCCCACCCCACCCCCACCCTGCAAAAGCCGTCATAGATACTTGAGCCAAGAAGCCCTTAAATGTGCATCACCACTACAGGCTGGCACACACCCATTATTGGTTGATTTTTTTTTTTTCATTTCTCAGCTACTCTGGGATGTTTGAGTGTGAAAAAGTCAGTATGCCTGAATTGAATTTAAGATTCTTTATGTCAGTGCTCACTTGTTTGTTTTTGAAATCAGCAACAAATGCAATATAAAATACTCCTGACTGCTCAATTGTGTGCCTGTGCCTACCGCTGTGTGTTGGGAGGGATCAAGCTCCCTTGTGTTCAGGCAGCTTTCAGATTGAGGATATGTAGTTTAGTAAATAATACAGGAGGCATGTCTCTGGACACTTTTGTCCCCTGCAACAAGAAGTTCTGGCCTAGCTGGAGAGATAACTCAGTCTGGAAAGTGCTAGGCAAACAAGCGTAAGGACCTAAGTTCATACCCTGTCACTTCTCCAAAAGGCCAAGTTGATGCGTGTCTGTGATTCCGTTTCTGAGGAAGCAAATGTGAAAATTCTTAGAGCTCACTGGACAGCTGCTCTGGCTGAATTGGTAGGATGCAAGGACAATGAGAGACGCTGTCTTGAAGAAGAAAAGGAGGAAGAAGAAGAAGAGGAAGAACAACAACAACACAGGACACTTGAGGTCAGTGTGCATAAGTAGTAAGTTTGTCTGCTTACACACACAAACATGGACTACAGACACATAAATGCAAATAATATTTCAGAAAAAAAGGAAGCACTGGGGGCAGCAAGATGTCTCAGGGGAAAAGGATGCTTACTAACAAGCCTGACATTTGGAGTTTAATCTTGGATCCACCTGGTGCTTGTTTATGTGTCTGTGTGTGTGCTGTGGATCTATGGATGGGTTATTTCCACATCAGGTAGAAACAGGTAATGCCAGAGTCGTGAGGAAGGCTGGGAAGCAGGCGGTACTCGATTTATGTCACGGACGTGGCCAGCTGGAATGAGAACTGAAATTTTAATTGTGATTTTGAAGTTGTAGTTGTGCTGTCCACGAACCAGAAAGTTCTAATCCCTCTGAAAAAAGCAATCATGCAGGAGAAGGCTGACTGGATTAACTATCAGAAATTGTGTTTCCAATTAGTTCCACAAATCCCATGGATACAGACTAAAGTTGTGGGAAAAAAAAAAAACCAACTAGAAATATGCAAATTCAAATTTAAAAAGTCCACAACTTAATGAATGCAAAACTCATTATGATTTTAGAAAAGAATATCTTCCTAACAAAACAGAAGTCAAAGTACTTGCTATTCTCATTGTGTGAGGAAGAGAGTCCCTGTAGGTCCCAGAAAGTACCAGCCCCAGGCTACCTTCTCCCTTGAGTTACTATCTTGGGAGGAAGTTTGGGGAGAAATCTCCACAAGTGTTAGGGGCTATGGAAGCTGTCAGTCCCACCTCACCCCCACTTGCCTCCTCACCCACTGCACTCTTTCTTTTGAAAAGGTACTGTTAGGTGAATTAGAACTGAAAGTAGGAGAAAATAAAGGGTAGAAGAGATGGTTCTCTGCTAACGTGCTTACTTTCCAGGTACAGACTGTTTGATCACCAGAACCCATGTTTAATAAAAAATAAGTAAAATAAAACAAAATTTGTGAATAGTGACACAGGCTTATAATCCTAGTGCTGGGGAGGCACACAGGCATGATGGGTGATCTCCATGCCGATGAGACATGCTGTCTCTAAAAACAAGGTTGTTCTCTAGCAAGCATACACACACACAGAGGCATACATGCACACATACACACACATACAAACATACATACTCATATACTTACATACATACACACATGCATACATACTCATATACTCACATACATACACACATGTACACATACATATGTACAAACACACATACATGTATACACACATGCACACATGCACACACATACAAACTCATATACTTACATATACACACACATACACACACAGAGGCACACATGTACATATACATGCATATAAACATACATACTCATATACTTACACACACATATACACATGCATACATACTCATATACTCACATACACACATATACACATACATACACACATAAACACACATATTCACACATATGTACACACCCATACATAATAAACACATACACATATACATATACACATAATCACACACATGCACATACATGTATGTGTGTGCATGCGCACACACAGGGATAAAAACATAACCATGATAATGCTTCTTTGAATATAAGTTGAAGAAAATTACTGCCCACAAACAGTTAAATAGAAGAGAAAAACTAAAAACAATAGTGGGAGTATTTCATTTTCCTCAAAGTACATTGTGACCAGGAAGCCTGATTTTGCAAGCTTGAAGCCCTAGGTGACCATGGCCTCTACTGGAGGTATATTGGGAGCTGTTCTGTCTGATGTGAGCTTTCTGTATATCACAGGCTGAGGATTTCACTTTAGATAATCTGACAGGAATTGGCCTTCTTCCAGTCACAGCCTGACACTTTTTTGCAGGGCATTTGGCCCACAGTGGTGACTTCGCCTAGGTTCAGTATTCACTCAGTTCAAACACTTAAACTTACTGGGAAAGCTTGCACAATTGTTCTGAAAGATAATCCATCCATTCTTATCTGTTTTATTGCTACACTGATCTTCAGCTGTTTTATAAATCCTTAATCTAACCACCTGAAGTTCTCTGCCTGGGACACAGTAACCTCACAAGTCAGGGCCATGGTTTTGAGAAATTCTGCCTTTTTCTCCTAAATTTACCTATACCATGGCCCTTGTGCTAGACCCTAAAAATAAATAAATGTGGGCAAGAATAGTGGATAGTACAGGTCCAAGGTTGCAGCTACCTGGGAAGCTGAGGCAGAAGGAGCACACATTCACAGTAACCTGTTGTAAAGTTATCTCAAGGTCTGCCTTGGCTAATTAGAAATGCCCTGTATTAAAATTTTAAAAACAACAACCTAAAAAGGGCACTGGAGATATAACTCTGTGGTAGATCATAATGTTGACCCTGGTCTTATACCCTAGTAGGACCACATAAAAAGAAGAGAGAAGAGAGAAGGAAAAGGGGGAGGGAGATAGTGAAGGAGGTAGAAATAAGAAGTGAGGGAGAGTGAATGGAAAGATGTGCAGAACTGAGGAGGAAAAAAGGAAAAGAAGGACTAGAACCAGGAAGGGGCCAGGTGCAGAAGAGCCAGTGAGGAATTAGCCATGGGGGATGGGGTCGAGGAGGGCTGGCCTGACAAATTATCCCAAACTAGGTAGTTCAAGCCAGTCCATCTTTCATGTCCTACGTTTTGGCATCTAGGAGCCCAAGCTTGACATCATGCCAGCAAGTCTCCTTCCTTCCTTCCCCGAGGGACAGTCTCCATACTTTGCTCCCCTGTAACCCTGACTTAAGAGTCATCACTGTAGTCTCCACAGCGGCATGGTCTTTATGTGCACTATGTCCTCACCAGAACGTCCACCATTCTGAACAAAGGCCTACCCTGCTCTAGGGTAGCCCCATCTTAACTAGGAACATCTACGAACAAGCCTATATATTTAAGTGAAGCCACATTCCCAGGTATGGAGTTAGGACTTACACATATCTGTTTGGAGAACATCATTCAGCTCAGCTCACAGTTGGGTGACCAGGCAAACGGTCATAAAGGATTTCGGTACCCTAGAATCAGACACAATTTTCATGTAATTAATTCAGTATTGATGCTAGGAGGCTGAGAGGAATTGGGTGAGACATGAGAGAAGGGTGGTCTTTGAGCAGGCTGCTATGATTGGGTTACAAAATGTTCCCTACAAGCTCCTGTGTTTGAATCCTTGGTCTTCTGTTTTGGAAGATTGTAACACCTTTGGGGTGTAAGGCCTAATTGGAGGCATTGGATCTTATGGGGAGGGGGCTCCTTTGAGGTTTACAACTCAGGCCTACTCCCTATCTCTATTCTCCTCCCTGGTCTGAGAGCTGAGCAAGTAGCCACCGCACAAGCCTTCCACCACAGGGCCACCCATGCTGTGCCTTCCTCACTGTGATGAGCTGTATTTCCTAAGTTACTTCCTGGCACTTCCTGAAATAGTCCATCTACCAGAGGTGCAGACAAAAACCATAGCCCCGGCATCACAAGCCAAAAGGAGGCTAAAGCTGGCTACCTCCTCTCTGTTTTTCTGCTCTACAGACAACACATCTGCTTGGAAGCCCATGAGACAGTGTGTTGTTCATTTGCTCATTCACTTGGACACCCACAAAAAATGTGTTAAGCTGTAATAAATTACATATCTATAACGTAATATGTTAAAACACTTAGAAAAATAACATGAATTTGTTTGACCCAGGGAATCTTGAGTGTCACAGACAGGACAACAGGTCACCAAAGTTGGGAAGAAGTGTGTTTGTGACTTCTCAAAGCTACTTTGGAATGAAGGAAGGCTTAAGGAGGGAGGGAGGTAACAGCCTTGGGGAAGCCTTCCATCTGAACATGCTGAAGCAGTTACACTGGTTGTCAGAGGTGAGCAAGAAAGAGCAGATGGTACCCAGCTAGGATGTGAGGGGAGAGGATGGAGTGTCACCTAGAGATGCCAGCACTCAAGGCATGATCAGAGGGTGTGGCCTGGAAGGAAACCATTAACAAGCCTGGGCAGAATGTCTCTCACTCCTGGGGACTCCTGCCTCCTGGCTGTTTTCTGGGACCACATTCTATTTAGCATGTACTTTGTACCATGTGTGTGGATAGAACCTCCCTAAAAAGAACATTTTTCAAAATCTAGAAAATTACCCAAGAAGAGAAAGGTCCTGGAACTTGATGCCAGCTTTCACTATTGTGTCCTCTTGAGGCTCAGCTGGTGGATGCAGGGCTGAGATGCACATCCTCATTTGACGTTAGGAACCAACTAAGCCACGTAATGAAATAGAAAACTGGGTTAGATTTTTTCCTTTCTAAATAGCTTCCAACAGATCCATCCTTCTCTCCCTGCCCCCATTTGAGCTGGAATCTTCTGTTGCTGTTTTCCTTCATCAGAAGGCTCATCAGTTTTTAAAGAATCATGTTGAATCTGACTCAGGTAATAGAATTCTGCAGGCTGCTGACTTGTGAGAAAGCTAAGGCAGCTGTTCTCATGTGTTAGAGTGAACTTGGCTTGACAGTTAACACAATCTGCTGTGAGCTTGGTCCCCCTCTGTGGAGAAGTGAGGATGTCTGACTTGAGCTGTTCTGTCTCTGAGCTTTCAGATGCTCATTGATACACAATGACCTGGAAAGAATTAATAGCACAGATCGGCTTTCTAGCTTAGTGTAGACATGCTCTCCCTGGGCCAGTCATTTATAAGAGGAGAAAAATAAATCTGAGTTTTCCCTTTATTCAGTGGGACCACTCCCATCCTCTACTGATGGGATGAGGAAAGGTGCTGTTCACGAGTGTTTGTTCTAACTGAGAAAGAATTGTCCATGAAGGCTCATCAGTGAAAACAGCCAGGACCCAGGAGCACTGAGACCTGGAAGCCTGGAACCTTCTCCCACCTGGGATGCAGGGGAAACAGACTGTGAACAGGTCTGCTCTAAGGTTAGAAAGCATGGGAAATGCTGGTATTTTTGAGTTTTCTAAGTGCAGAATAGGAGAACTAGGCCAGGAAAATGTGAGGTCAAACTTAGAAAAAGCAGATTTCAGCCTAACCAAGGGAAGGCAGCCTATAACCCAGAGTTTAACAAACATTGAATGGAAACCCTGCTGGGAACAGGCCTTTATTAATCAGTTGCCATGGTGGGGTGGATTGAGGGCTGGAGTGTGTTCTGTTCCTAAAGAGCTTGGTTGCTACCTTTTAAAGCATATAATTAATAAGCAGATAAATACACAATAATAAATGATAATACTGGAGTAAGTAATTAGTATGCCCCAGGGCTGCGTGTGGCTCAGAGGTGAAGCACTGTGCTCAGCATGATGGGAGTGGGGAGAATAATAAATACAGATAATGATAAATATAATAACGGTAACAAACTAGTGGAACATAGAACAAACAAATAGCACTCACCCAGACTTTAACTATAACAGACTGAGTTGATATTCCTCTGGGCTCTGCCTTCCCAACATTCTTCATTTCCCAAAAGGTGTACACTACATGCAGAAATTTGCCCTGTGCCTTTCCAAACTTCCTCTTCTCTTCCTTCATCTCTTCCTCCATTGTACTTTGTCCTTTCCTGCCTCCATTTGTTCTTTTTCCCTCCGCTTTTTTGTTGTTGTTTTGTTTGTTTGTTTGCTGTTTCCCAATAGAGTCCCGCCCTATGGGCCAGGCTGCTCTGAAACTCACTATGAACCCATATTCACCTTTAATCAAGAGCTGATTGCAAGTGTCCATCACTGAATCAAGTCTTTAGATCTGTTCCTTAAAGCACACACACACACACACACACACACACACACACACACACACAATCAGTACATATATCCAGTGAAAAGATTTTTCATGTGACAGATGCCACCATACATACATATGGATCTATTCTTATCATTTGTCATTTCAAAAATAAACATCTTACTGATCTTTCTGCATCTGTCTGTGTTGGTCTGCCATTTGCAAAATATCCCATAATGCATATCTAAATATACCATTCCCTGACTTAGAGATTGAGGCTGTTTTAATTTTTCCTGTTATACATGATGCTGAATGTGTCAATTGACACCTGTGAATTCACAGACAAGTTGATTTTTATCTGAATTATCTTTAAGAACAATGGAAACTATTGTTGTCTATCCTGTGATCTTTTATTTACTGTCCTGGTTAGGTATTTTTGGCAATTTAATCAGCTGAGAAAATGGCTTTATCCAGATTTCCTGTGAGCAAGCCTATAGGGCATTATCCTGAATGATTGGCATGGGAGCTCCCGCCTCACTGTGATGTCACTTTTGAGCAGGGGGTCTAGAGTATATAATAGGAAAGTGAGCTGAGCAAGACAGGAAGAGCTAGCCATGAACAGTCTTCCTCCATGGCGTGTGCTTCAGTTCCTGCCTCCAGATTCTTGCCTTGAGTTCCTGCCTTAACTTCAAGGATGGATTGTGATGTGGAAGTATATAAGATGGAATAAACCCTTTTGTCCACATATCAATTTTGTCATGATGTTTTCTCATAGCAATAGAAACTCTAACTAAGATACTTACTGAAGGGCAAAAAAGAAAGATTTCTTCTCCTGAGCACAGCAACACTTTAATTCAGTGAAGGTGGACGACAGCATTCTGTTTGATATTCTATAGGAAGAAAAACTGGGTGGGCAGGTGTTGAGAACAGCATGTATATCCATACATGACAGAGAGAAAAGTCAACTGAAGGAATCAGCCTGTACCGGCAGCAGGATAGTCCACATTAGTTGGTAAAATCAACTCTTGGAGGGGAAGGGGTTTCTTTTCTAATGTGGGTTTAAGTAATATGGAAAATACTTACACATTTCAGACCCTTTACCCATGAATGAAAAAATAATTGCAGTACATATTGGACCAAGTACTGTATTCCAAGGGCAGAGAGGAGCAAACATGGCAGGAATTATCCCTGCAGAAAACTCATAGCCAGAACCTATTGCTTCTGAGTATATTATCTCCCATATGGAGATAAGCCGTGCTTCCTGGTGTGGTCTATCTCACTGAAACAAAATAATACCTTCATTTGCTCATTTCCAGTGTAGTCAGAATGTTAACATATACATTTGAGGACCATTGATGCAGACAACTGCTTCACTCCCAGACATAGACATGTCCTAGAAAATGAACACAGGATGTTGCCTCAGCTGCACAGCAGATCTGAGTTTTTGGGACACTGAGAAAGAAGCAGGTGGTAGTACCCTGTCTGCCTGCATCTCTGAGAATCTGTCAGAAGTGATCAGAAAAAAAACAAAAAAAACCAAAACAGGTTTCCCTTAAACTAGACTAGCCTCAAGGACAGCCTACATCTATGCAAGTGTGTGTGTGTGTGTGTGTGTGTGTGTGTGTGTGTGTGTGTGTGTGTGAATATTTACCTTGAAAATCAGAGAAAAACCCAATCTTCATCTGAGTAAGGCTACATTTTTGTAAGTAAACATATTAAGCAGATTGGTACTTGAGTACTAACTCAATTAAATGTACCAGTGCTAAAACCTGGTTGTGCTGTGGACAGCACAATTCATCATTACATGTTCACCACATTTTGCTAAAAAACAGAATGGAACAAGTGTTCAGATATTCTTTCTGTGTGAGCCTTTATTTTCCTAGAGATTAATTGTTTAATCTAGTAAGTATTCATTATCCTCCAGATTCCTCCCCATCCTTGCAAGAATGTGTGAGGGATGATGACTGGTTCTCTGGGACAGTCAGGGGGCAGCTGGTGAACTCAACAAGGGAGGCACAGTTGTCTACATGGAATCTGCCCACCAGCATCCCCACAGCTCTTATTGTTCCTGTGCCCACAGGAGCTCATCGTGGATGACGGGCCTTCCTACAGGGTCCTTAACGAGTCTTGGGCAGGTGGAGGTAAAATAAGCCCAGGATAAGACTCATTGCAGCCAACCTCACAGTTTTGTGTCTGCCAGTTGGGATAGTACCATCAAAAATTGGAACTGCCCACTGTGATGGTCCACACTTGCCAAAGAATGCTGGCTACCCACTACCAGCTCTTGGCACACATGACTTTGAAAACCTGACCCAGGAGCCAAGAGTGGATTGGAAAGATGCTCATGAGCCTTGATCTTGTTCTTATTCTATTAGATATTATTTTTAAAATGATCAACCCACCCACTTACATACAAATACATATAAACCCATGGGTAGCCAAACTTTGATGTTGTGATTCTTCTACTAGAAAGTACTTTTTAAAAAACTATATAAACACAAGCATATATAAATCTACAACTAGGTTAAGACTTGGCCTTGTGATTCTTTTGATAGTCATGATTCCAAGAAAATGACCTCCCTGCCCTATACACAGACACAGACAAACCCAAAGGGTGGCAAATATAGTAACGTTGTTCATGAAAAGTCACACGTGCTAAACTGTTTGAGAAGTCCTGAGTGACATGCAATGGAGTGTTGATGGTATCAATCATATCTCCATCTATACTTAATATCATAAATGTTCAAGTTAAAGAAGAATAACTCAGAAAGAGATAATTCCATGATCACATGAGCTGTTGGGTATGTTAACTTTGCAGAAACCTCTCTCTCTCTGTGTGTGTTTTTGTGTATGTGTGCATGCGTGTGTGTATGTATGTGTATGTGTGTATGTGTGTGTATGTATGTGTATGTGTGTATGTGTGTGTATGTGTGTGTGTATGTGTGTATGTATGTGTGTATGTATGTGTATGTATATATGTGTATGTGTGCGTGTATGTGTGTGTTGCTGTAGTTAATCACAACCAAGGTGACTTACAAATGCTTATGTTGTTTGGGTGTTGTTGTTTATTTGTTATTTTGTTTGTTTTGAGGTAGGTTTCTTGCAGTTCAGATAGACCTTGAATTCTCTGTTGTGCTGAGGATGATCTCAAAGTCTGATCCTCCTGCCCCCACCTTCTAAATGCTTAGATAGGCACATGCTGCTACAAACTGCCTAGGAATGTTTTCTTAGTGCTTTATTTCCAATGTCTATAATAAATGTGTATTACTATTAGAAAGTCAATGAGTATTTTTAAAAGACTTCCCTTTCAACTGAAGACTGGCTTTTACTTCTCAGTATCCTCTAGCAAGACTGACAGCATTCATACGATTTTAACAGATGCAAACCCTAGTTGTCTAACCAGCTTTTTATAACTCTGTTTTTAAAAGTTACTAAACCTATGGAATGTGAAGTTTTAGTTTACTTATCCCTTATCTTGGCATTCAAAACATTTAGCAGTTTCACATATTTTGTTGCCAAGAAAGCCAGCAAGAAAGTGAAAACATCCCGTTTACCCTATGTCCAGCAATGTCAGCAAAGTCCAGTTTTTAAATGTCCTGTAATGTCTACTGTCTGATGCTCCTCACTAAAGTATCTGCAAAGTCATCACCAGGTACATTTAGAAGAGCCATTCTAAGACACATGTGATTGTCAATCACCCAATTCCTCTAAAAAACAAACAAAACCCAGAAAGGGATTTGCCTAGAGATATCCATGCACACAAAGGAAAGACTGCCCCTAAGGTGGCCTTTGGGATATCACAAACCACTTCAGAGCTAATGGAAAAGGACTGCATTTCATACATATAATTACAACAGAAAGAACCTTGGGAAGGCACAGGAACAGTGTTTCAGTCATTGTTCTGTTGCTGATAACAGACACCACGGCCAATTTTTACAAAAAGAAAACATTTAATGTGGGCTTGTTACAGTTCCAGAGGCTAGCGCATTTTTATCGTGGTAGGGAGCATGGCAGCAGGCAGGCGGCTATGGCACCAGAGAAATAGCTGTGAGTTGTACATCAGAATAATGCAGACAGTAGGAAGAGAGAGCCACTGGGCCTTTGAAACCCCCAAGCCCACCCCCAGTGACACACTTCCTCCAGCAAAGTCATACCTCCTAATCCTTCTAACCTTCTCAAAGAGTTCCTTTCATTCCCCAGTGATAAAGCATTCAGCCTTACTTAAACCACCACATACAGTGAATGCAAGGTTATGCAGAGATGTCAATCACCCATATTAAAAAGGTCAACTATTTCAGAAAACTCTCCTTTCCTTTGTATTATAAGCCCCTAGACTAGGGACCTAAGAGCTGCTTATTGGACCTGCTCTGCTGGGGGAAGTGTGACTTTTGCTTTTACTTGCACTTTAACACATCTAGGGTTTTGATTTTCCATGTCTTGCCCAACTCTTTGTTGGAGACAGAAAGACCTAGATATTGCACTGTGAAAGGTTCACCAGATTCCTTCCCCAGTAACAATTCCCTGTAGAATTCTGAAGATATCAAGAACTTTGGCTTATAACCTCTATATAATGTTCCCATTCATGTATAAATAATACTAATCATTCTACATGAGTATGTAAATTGAAGGCCAATACGATATGCAAAAAAAGAATTATTTAAAATTTATTTTTATATTATATTTGTCCTCTTTCTTCTTCCCTTTCTTCTCATCTTTCTTTTCCTCTTCTACCACTTACTCCTCCATTTCCTCCACTTCCTCCTCCTATTCCTCCTCCTTCCTGTTTATAAGGACCAACTCTCTGAGTTGAGTTCAAAGTTGGGTTTAAGGGACAACATCTCCTTAGCTGGGAATGAGGTTGGCCTCTCAATAAAGTTGAGAGGGATAAGCTTTTTTTATCTACCCTTTAGATCCCTATCAAGGGCAACCTTGCCCTGGTCACTTCTACCATCTTCACCATCATTTCCTGCCAAGTTCCATCCACACTTAACTTTCAGAACAATAAAATTAATTAATTAATTAATTAAATGAAAAAAGGCAAACATGGCTGAAGAGAGAGCTTGCCATGTAAGCAAGTAAACCTGCTTTTGATAGCAGAACCCAGATACAGATACAGGGGCATGTTTGTAATCCCAGCACTGGGGAGGCCGAGAAGAAGAATACCTAGTATTCACAGTCTAGCCTGCATATTCAAAGTTTCAGGCCAGTAAGAGACCCTGACTTAAAAGATAAGGTAGGGATCCTAGAGAGATGGTTTAATAGTTTAGAGCATTTGTTGTTCTTCCAGAGAATCTGAATTTGAATCTATCACTCTGTTTCCAGGGAACTCAATGCCTTCTTCTGGCTTTTGTGGGCACCAAGCCCACCTGTGGTACACAGCCATACAGGCAGGGAAAACTCTCACATACAAAATATAAAAATAAATTTTAAAAATTCTAAAGTAGACATTATCCACGAAAGGATACTTGAGGTTGCTCTCTGAGGCAAACACGTACATGCATACATGAACAAAACCATGAAATTAATTCACTGAAGGGACAAAGAGAAGTAAAGGTCATGAATTCAAAAACAACCCACAAGTAAGAAATGGATTTGGCAGTAATAGAGCGAGGGCAGGGACAGAAGGGCTGACAGCAGATAAGCCAAATATACTTGGGGACAGCTGTTGGGTGACTCAGGTATACTGTGCCCTACCTTTCGGTGAAATGTGCAAAGCTGATCTTTAGTAAAGAAGCCCCGACTCTCAGGACCTTACATCTGTCTGTGTTTTACTTCTCGACAGCCAAGCAGAAACCTGCCACGTGTCCAAAACCACTCCTGTGGTGAGGAGGCTGATTAGGGCTGTGTTTTCACTTCCTGTAGAAGTCTGTATCTACAAATACTCTTCACTTGCTCATGAGAAAATACTGCTAATAAAATAAAAAGCAAGTATGGCCATTACAAGAAAGGAGAAATACACACACACACACACACACACACACACACACACTCATACTACTAGTATTCCAAACTAAAATGTAAAATTCAAACAGGACTGTGTGTAAGCTTTTGAATGTGATAAGCTTCAACACCCTTTTGTATCATCATAAAAACTTAAGTAATATATGATGTGGTGGTAGTCATCTGCACTCTTATCACCTAGGAGACTGGGGCAAGAAGATTCTGAATTCAATATCAGCCTGGACTACATCATGAGACTAAAGAGGTAACCTAGTGTTAAGACACTCAGTATTGATTTTGTAGATGACTTACAATAATCACTAATGTATTACTAATCACAGATGTGTTTTGTGACAGTCACACATGCTTACTGGGACTTCTGTCCCTTCCACTAATGCTGTTCCTCAAATGTTGTGGTCCTCATAAAGTCCTCCATTAAAATCTACAAGGAACCACCCAAAACCAACAGTTGATCTGACTCTTCTAGGTGGCCCACAGAAAACCTTGCTCATTATAAGACTAAATTCTATAGCCAGAGGTATCCCCTCTGCCTTAAAACAAAGTGATACAATGTATTACCTCAAAGCGAGCAAGTTCTGAAATATGCCTGTTTCCTCAAGTGAGAAGGCTTTCTTGGTGAGAATGCTTTGGAATTTTCTTTTTTTTTTCCTTCATAATATTTTTATTAGATACTCTGTATTTGCATTTGAGATGTTATTCCTTCCCCCCTCCTGCTCCCATCTCCTTACCCCTTCATTTGCCTTCACAAAGGCACTCCCTCTTAATCACCCTCTTTACTCCATTACCTTGGCATTCCCCTACATTGGAAAAACATGCCCTCCCTGGGCCAAAAGTTCCTTCTCACATTGATGCCAGACACTGCTATGTTCAGCTACATATGCAACTGGATCAATAGGTCTCTCAATGTGTGCACAAAGGTTGGTGTTTTAGTCCATGGGAGTTTTGGGGTGTTTGGTTGGTTGATAATGTTGTTCTTCCCATGAGGTTGCAACCCCTTTCAGCTCCTTAGGTCCTTTCTTTAGCACCCTCATTGGGGACCACAAATTTTTCAACTGAGAGCTTCTTAGGCTGGAGGAGGAAGCTCTGGGAGATGTGCCCAGTGTTTGTCTTTCGTGCTGACCTTCCTCACCCCTTCACTCTTATCTCCCAGTTGGGCTTGTTTACATTGCATTATGGGACTGTGACACTGGGTTACTGTGTTGTATTTGGTTTCAATTCATAGCCAAAGCTTCCACATCTTGGTGCTTCTGGCCCCTAACCCTTACCATCACTCTGTGAATGGCACTCTCCTGCAGAACACTTTTCTCATCATTATTCACATTTGGTGAATTGAACCAGGTTTCAGCATCTGAGAATCCTTAACAGAAACAAGTAAGAAGGAAAAAAAGAGATGGGGAAAACAAACAGAAAAGGAGGAATGGCTGTCTGAGACCTAGTACTACTTAGAACCCACAGTCCAATCAATTATAAAACCTTCTACCTGAAAATTGTTAGACTCATTGGTTAAAACCTAACAACACATAATAAAACACATGCCTGTTGCCGAACATGGGGGCACACACCTTCCATTCCAGGGCTAGGGAGGCAGAGGCAAGTCTGAAATGTCAAGACTAATCTAGTCTACATAGTAGGTCAGATCAGCCAAGACTATGGGGTAAAACCCCACTTTAAAACCAGCAGACAGACAGATAGACAACTCTCACTTCTAAGTGACCAAGAGATAGTATTTTCTGGACCCAAATCAACTGCCCATAGTACCAGATCATAGGCAGGTTGCTACAAATTCCATGTTCTAATGTGGTAATAATTTCATGAAATTTTTGTAGTAACAGACAAAGAAAATCAAGCACAAATATATTGGGAGAAATATCAGATGTGTATGGGTTACAGTAAAGCAGGAAATCTCTACTATGAGGTTCAGATGCTGTCTGATGTCATTCTTAGCCTGTGAGTTGATAGAAGCCAGGACTCTGTTCATATAGCCCCAAAGGGTTTTCCTAATAGTTCTACCAGTAGGTGGCTAAAGGGCCAAAGATAGTCTAAATGGTTTTGAGTTCTAACTTGTACCATTCGGTTTTCCATAGTCAATTGGGTTGGTAGAATGTTTTCCTTTGAGAACTTCATTTCACAATTGATCTTCAGTCCCACAAGAACATCCCTACTTCAGACAACCCTAGGGCTTTCATAGCCTCAGGGAATCTGCTCAATACTTTGCTGGGCCAGCTTGTGCACAAAGCTCAGGAAAATGTTACAGCCATGAGTCTGTTAACAAAGTCCTCCATAAAAAACACAGTTAAAACACTGGCTGAAGAGGAAGGCAGCATATGCCATAGGTATGAAGACTCCATGACTTCTCTGGCCAGTCAGTCCTCAGCTTTTCCATGCAAGAAGCTCATAGAATCTGCTTCAAGTGTTCACATAGAACTCCATTTCTAGCACTACCTGGATTCTTCCTGGGGGGAGGGGTGTCTGAAAATTTCAACTACTGATGTGGCCTTTCTGGTGAACTGACCCACCTACCCACCTGGAAGTGCTGAAGACATTCATTACCATAAGTTGACTTGCTGTGCAAAGGGCTCATTATCTTTGACAAAAGGTATGTCTACCACTGGCAAGCCTCAAGGGCTCTGAGAACTCCAACAGAAACCAGGGACAGAGACCAACTACATTTCATACTGTTCCACTGTGCTGAGAGTCTGCGTCTTGCTCTGGTCTTTTAAAAACGTTTGTTGTTGTTGCTGCTGATGACAGTGCACCCCCACCCCCTCAGCTGCCATACAATTTACTGTGTAGGTATTAATGAAAAAGCACTCTCACGGGAAAAATAATGCAAGACATGGTTTGGTCTTGAGCCAAATATGAGTGACCATGGCCTGGGGACACAGACTTAGTTTACCTTCACCTCTGTGCTTTCATGAGGAAGCAATTTCATGAGCGTTTCTATTGACAGAACAAAGAAAGTCATAAAAGGAAGTCTTCAATTAGATCAATGGGTATGCAGCTTAGGAGAGTAATAGCAATGCAGGGGACACTCTGTACTGAGATGCTAACTGGCAGCATTCTTAGCCCTTTGGTGGGTCTGTTCGTATATTTCAAAAGATTTACCTAACAGTTACCATAGACAGGTTTCTGTGCACAGAGGAGCAATAAATGACTATCGAGGGGGCTAAAGGTGCTTCAAGATCATTTGGATCTGCACTAGCAAAATTCCAACTTCTACCCATTACTGAAGTTTGAGTCAGCCAATCAATCTTTACAGACACAGCCTCTTTCCAAGAGCTCTTGAGTGCATTGGCAAGAGTGGACTTGAATTCCTGATCCTCTTAAATCTACCTCTTGAATGCTAAGGGCACAACCACCACGCCCAGTTCATGCCCTGCTGGGGTTTAACACCGAGCTTCATGCCTGCTAGACAAACACTCAGCTAAGTCACACTCCTAGCCCAGCTTCAGGTTTTTGTTACCATATATCAACTGAATTTACTGTCGTTGTTTCATACAATTATAAGACATGAATCAAATCTAATCACAGTCTTTACCTCCTTCAAAGCACAGTCATTTCTAACCAATCACTATCTCACCTCTCTGTTTTCTTCCTTCCTTTTTCCCCTTCTACATATGGAGAGATCATATCATATGTGTTCTTGTGTGTCATGTTGGAATAGCTGCAGATTAGAGGCTGGGGAGTCCCTACTGAAATGTCCAGGTTGCAGTATTTTTCTAATAATGAAATGCACCTGGGACACGTGGATAGCAATAGAAATGAAGAAAGTATGTTTTGACTTTTTTTTATAAAGCACCCCCTAGGTAGAGGTAGACTAGAAAGCCGACAAGACAGCCATTCAAAAGCCCAGTACCACTGATCTTTATAGGTTTCCCACAGCAACCACATCTCCTGCATTCTTTGTCCCAGGTTCTGTTTGTTACATTGTAGCCCAGGTCATATGGGGCTTCTAGTTTCCCTCTGCCAACTAGCTTCTTTCATACATTAATCCTGCTGTGCCTCCACATCTCTCTCCCCCTCTCCCACTCTGTCTCTCTCCTGCCACACTGTTTATGCTGATCCTAGACCAGTTCCATGCCTTTCACTGCAGATGACAGGGCCTCTGTATTCTTTTCATGCCACATTCTCTTTTGTTGTCTGTTGATGGACACCTACTCTGGCTTCACATCTTGGCTCTTCTGAGTAGTTGCAGCAATAAACAGGAATGTGCAGCGTGACTTAGATTCTTTCTGGAGTGCTATAGCTAGATCATATGGAAGTTTTATTTTTAGTCTCAGAGGAATCTCCATAATGATTTCACAGTAACTGTACCAATTTACATTCCTACCAGCAGTATGAGCTCATCAGCATTTGCTAGTTTGACATTGTGTGTCTGTGTCTGTGTGTGTGTGTCTGTGTGTGTGTTAGTGCAAGAGCATGTGCACTAAGGCATGCACAGGTGCCTCGGGAACACCCAGAGACTGACAACTGGTGTCATTCCTCAGTTCTTTACCTTGTTTATTGAGACAAGGTCTCTCACTGTCCTGATGCACAGTCAGTAGGCTAAGCTGGCTGAACAGTGAACCCTGGAATCCATCACCACCCCATCCCCACAGCTCTGAGATTACTCACATGCAACCAGGCTTATATGTCTTTCCTTAAAGTGTGTGTGTGTATGTGTGTGTGTGTGTGTGTGTGTGTGTGTGTGTGTGTATTCTGTATTCTGGGTATGGAACTCAGGTCCTCATGTTGACAAGGAAAGAACTTTCCTGACTGGGCTGTCTCTCCACCATAGTCTTTAATTTTTTTTTTTTTTTTTTTTAATGACAGAAAATTTTGCTGGGATCAGATGACACCAGCACATACCTGCTGGGAATGCTTCTCAGACGCTGCTTCTCTGTTCCTGTGACTCATGAGCCACTGCTCATCATCAGCCTCCTCTGGTGCCCACATGGTGTTCACAGCCATTTAGCATCGTCCGCTGAAGTGGGAGCTTTGATAAAAAGCATGTGGCCATTCTTGCTACCTTGCTTAAAAAAATATTTGCACACCAGGTTTTACTTTATTAATACATAGATTTTGCTGTAGCAGGAGAGAGTTACTTGTGGGCACTAAAGTATGTCTTTTTATAACCTTGAAAACACTGGCCCCGGGTTTAGGATTAACTCTCTCTATCAGGAAGCAGGACAGATAAAATTCCTTCACCGTGAGAAGTGATGATGGCCAGGCCCTCGGGAGCTTGCTGCTGGCATGGCCAGTCATGTTGATATCCTTGTCTGACCAGACAAAGAAGGGCACTTTTGGAATCCTGTAGTTCCTTCTCTTCCTTTACTACTGTCTCCTTCTTAGAGAAAGTAGCCAAAAGATTTCTTAAGGTGATGTGGAAAGACAAATCAAAAGGAACAAAAAGCTACTCACATCACCCTAAATTAGACTTTTAAATATGCTATTGATATCAGAGAAATCTTATCTCAGTTTTCTCTTGGAATATGGCAAGGAAGTCATTAATCATTTGATGTTAAATTTATACAGATTGCTGAATAAATGACAAAGGCTAAGACTACAGGCAGTGAACCAAAGGCAAAAGGAGAGGGGCACAAAGAAAAGGGGTCATTTCCTCAGCAGGCTACTGGGAGCATGAAGCCAGTAGTCATATTTATTTCAAGCCTCACTCCCTGGACTCCTGCCTACCTAAATGGCAAGTAATTTTAAGAGCTTAGAAAGTCTTGCCAGGCACAAAGATAGAAACATACTGTAGTATCCAGCAGCTTCAAACAGTTGCAAGCTTGTGAGCTTGGGGCAGAAATGAACATTGCATAAGTTCAGGAGTATACCACCAGCTCAACTGTCATTGGACAGGTTGGCTGTCAGCACAACACCATAGAATACAGACCCAGTGGGGAACAACACCAATTGAAAGGGTGGGTCTTCTTTAATGGGACCCGACCCATGGGTGTGACATCACATGTGTCATTCCCTGTGGTTGTGTGGTGGCATGGTTTTCTTCCTTCTTTAACACAGTGATACTTAACCCAGGTTTAAAAGAGCCAGGGCTACCTCTTTAGAGATTTGAACCTGAACTTCCTCTTGTAGTTAGCATAGGAGAGTGTCTTAGTCAGGGTTTCTATTCCTGCACAAAACATCAACAAGTTGGGGAGGAAAGGGTTTATTCAGCTTACACTTCCACATTGCTGTTCATCACCAAAGGAAGTCAGGATTGGAACTCAAGCAGGTCAGGAAGCAGGAGCTGATGCAGAGGCCATGGAGGGATGTCACTTACTGGCTTGTTTCCTCTGGCTTGCTCAGCCTGCTTTCTTACAGAACCCAGGTCTACCAGCCCAGGGATGTCCCCACCCACAATGGGCTGGACCAGGGATGGCACTGCCAACAATGGGCTGGGCCCTCCCCCTTGATCACTAGTTGAGAAAATGCCTTACAGCTGGATCTCATGGAGGCACTGCCTCAGGCTCCTTTCTCTGTGATAACTCCAGCTTGTGTCAAGTTGACACAAAACCAGCCAGTACAGAAAAAGAACCAGGACACACCAGTAACATTCCAGATAGAATGAAACAGGTCAGGCAGAAACGAAAGGGAGAAGCCTATGAGGAAAAAAAATCATTCCTTCAAATGTGTTATTTCTGAGTCTTAGGATGTGTCTTAGCAGAGTGCTTGCCCAGCCTGTGTGAAATTCTAGGTTGTAGGGCCAGCAAGGTCCTTATAGGACATAATTTTGCATGCCTGCAGTTTCAGCATTCTGCAGACCAGATTAAGATCATCTCTAGCAACATGAGGAGTTTGAGACCAGCCTGGGCTAAAGAGAAACCTCATTTCAAGTCAGGGGAAAAGAGCCATACTATTTTAAAACGTCATTTATTTTTATTAGTAATTTTTATTTGTTAGCTTTTGGAGACTTTTGGAGACAATGGTGTGCTACATAGTGCGGACTGGTCTCAAGCTCTCCACCCTCCTGCTGCAGGGTTGCAGATATTTCCCACTGTGCGGCTTCGACCTGCCTTTTAATCCTCCACCACTTCATCCAGCTTCAACTGTTTAACATTAGAGCAGCACAAGGGAAAGGGAAGCATTCTTTCCCTGATGGTCTGGTCGTTTGAATCCTAGGATGTCTGTCAGTCAGTTCTCCCCCAAATGCTCTAAGGTGAGAGCACTCTAACAGCACGCAGAGAATACAGAAGTGAGTGAGATATGAGGCTTCTCCAAAGGCCACATTCTTAACAAACTTCATGTTTCTCTCCAGGTAGGCATCCTTGAATCACCTTCTTCCACCACTCAGAGGCAACTAGGATTGGTTTATGTTGTTGTTGTTTTGTTTTTGTTTGTTTGTTTGTTTGTTTTTTAGACAACAGGAGACTCTTACTGCCATCTTAGTAAGAATGAACTTGCTCAGAATTCATCTCTGCCTTTATGAACCCTCCCCATGAAACACCTTCCCTTTTCAGATGCATAGGTAAGTTCCTTGCTTTGATGGCAAACCCTCCTTGACTGTCATCTGGCATGGGGATCCACCAATCAATCATTTCACACACCATCCACCATTATATCGCCTTTGTGAAGAATTCGCAGAAGCTGCCCACAATCTGGCAATTTCAAATCCAGATTCCCCACTGGCACTCAGAGTTAGGATGCCCCTATGGAGGCACGATGCCAAATGTAATAAGTGAACTAGCTAAAGTAATTCAGTGTGTGGAGTTCCCAGGCAGGTCTGATGTGTTAAGGAGAGTCACATCTGAGCTGGTCCTACTTGCTATTTAGGGCAGCATTAATTTTTGTGAGTGGCAGCCCACCTTTGTGCATATAAATTGGGTAATTACACTAGTAAATGGGAATTTCTGCATTCAGAAACAGCACCTGTAAATAACAGGAGGACAGGGAAAGAGGCCAATTGATACGTTGGCCCTCAGTATCTGAATGCAGCACATTCCAGAGACCTGAAGACAGCGTTCTGAAGAGAGCATCCGCAATGGCATGGGAGAAGAGACCTGGCCATCGTTTTCAAGCATCACCTTCTATTTAAAGATGATGATGTGGTCTATGGAAGCTGAAACATGAAAAGTGCACTTTTTTTTCTCATGTCATCATAACCCCCATTCCAGTAACAGTTGTTGGGAAATTGCAGTACTTGGATTGGTCACATTTTAGACATTGCCAACCTATTTTGCCTCTGTATCCATGGGGTCAACGGAGAAGTGCTATGCAGCAGCAAATCATGCCCCTCTGCCTTTCTGGAGAGTACTGGGTGGCTACTAGACTTTGCTAGCCGTTAACTTTTCCCTTTCATCTGTAACTTGGGAAATGCAGCTGCTACAATGTATGGGGAGTTAACCACCCTCCCTTCCAAGGCCTCACTTATATGCAAGGGAAGTCAAATGAGCATGTGGGAATGTTCACATGATCCAGGCCACTAACCCATGTATTCCATCCCATCTTAGCAACTCTGTGAAGTAGGTGATTTCTATACAGTGAGTCTCTAATGTCCCACAGAGGGCAGCACTGGGCCCCCAGATAGGTGTTATTGGGAAGTGATGAGACCTTTGGATGTCTGGCTTAGTGGGAAAAGTTAGCAGATTGGAAGAGTGTCCTTGAAGTGGACTGTGGGATCCCAGTTCCTTCTCTCTTTTGTGTTTTGGCCACAATATGCTTGATGTTCTCATCACCACAGGCCTAATGTCATTAGGCCCAAGATGATCATACATGGGCTGAAACTGCTCCACTGTGAGTCAAAATCAACCTTTCTGTTTCATGTGGACATGGGGAGAATGTGTTCCTGTGGGTGATTAAATATGTGCAAGTTCATGTATGTTCACATGGAAGCCACAGAATGGCTTTGTTATCTTCCTAGATCACTCTCGACTTTTTCCTCTTCTTCATCTCCTCCTCCTCCTGCTTTTTTTTTTTTTTTTTTTGAAAATGGGCTCTCTCATTGAATCATCTAGAGCTGACAGATTCAGCTAGGCTGGCTGACCAGCAAGCCATAGGGATCCTTCTGTCTCCGCAGTGCTAGGGTTACAGATGCAGGTCATATTGCCTGTCTTTTTCTGTGGATCCTGGGGCTCTAACCTCCTCATGCTTGAGTTGAAGGCTCCTTACCAACTGAACCATTTCTCTAACCCCTAACCTTTCCTCTTGATAGATAGGCTGTCTCAGGTATTCCTCAGAGTGATGAAAACCTGACTGATAGGGATTGTTATCATTGTCACTGTATAGAGTAGGAAATTAAGAGTGGTTAAGGAACTTTTCATATCAGTTACTTTTCTCATTTGCCATAACAAAATACATAAAAAGATGCAATTTGAGAAAGGACGAGTTTGTTTGGACTTACAGTTGGAGGGGATACATTCTATTGTGGCTGAGAAACCAGGGCAACAGGAGTATTAGGCTAGCTGCATGTCATATTGTATAAGCAACTAGAATGCAGAGGATGAAGAGAAATTGGACTCAGGCTATAGAACTTTAAGGTCCCAGTGACACGCCCCCTCCAGAGAGTCTCTACTTCCTAGAGGTTCCACAGTATGGGAGCCTGTGGGGAACATTTTATATTTAAAGCACAGTACCCATTCAAACCCTTCTAAAGAGTAAACGGCAGGACTAAGATACCAGCAATTTGGCAGAGAAGATGAATCAAATCTGGGGCGGATCTTTATTGAGTGGAAGGAAATAGAAGGAGGCCTTGTGTGTAGCCTAAGTGCTTCCCTTGTTTGAGGTTGGGGTGAGAGATTCTGGGCGGCACTGGGAAAATGTCACTTTCTCAACTGAATTGGCACACAAGCTCAGGACTAGCTCTCCAGCTCTAAATCTGCTTACAGCATCTTGCAGCCATGCCTGTATTTCCTTCCAAGAAGACATTCCAAAATTTTTACTCAGTGGCCATGAAATTTGGGTCCAGGAAACACCTTTGGGCTTGTTGTATTCGATGGTGCATGCCTGTTTCCAAAGCTAGCATAGATAATACTTACCCAGTCACTGAGATGTCACAGTATTCAGATACAGTAGAAATGGCTTCACTCACCAAGTTTGTTTGTTTGTTTTTCCCTTACAGATCTCATACTGTGCCTTCCCTCCTGCATTATTTTATTTTGTGTCAAGGTGCTGTGGGCATCGCTAAAATAGAAATTAAATCTGAGAATCTAATAGGGCTTAATCATAGTATTCTCAAAGACCTCTGTACATGTACACTAACACACACACACACACACACACACACACACACACACACACACACACACACATGCAGTGTGGTCTACGACAGCTAGATTTAGATTATCAGATTATTCCTAGGAGGTAAGTCAGAGAAGAAAG
Organism: Micromys minutus; assembly: GCF_963924665.1. Taxonomy (NCBI): domain Eukaryota; kingdom Metazoa; phylum Chordata; class Mammalia; order Rodentia; family Muridae; genus Micromys; species Micromys minutus. The sequence continues at coordinate 49,479,515 of NC_137959.1, read as the reverse complement.
TTGTTTTTGACAGGAAAATGAGATCAGAGCAGAGGGGGGGCCCTGGGCACTGTCTGAGAAACATGAAGGTGGGGGTTGCTGAAGAGAGGTGATGTACTATAGCTAGAACTTTGTGAAGACAGAGCAAATCTTCCATATGTCGCTGGCTCTGCATAAGCTTGACAGATGTAGCATGTAGCTTCCACTTTGTATGGCCATGTTATGATCTTCACATCTATATGTGGTCTCCAGCTGGTTCCACTGTTCTGGGAGTATTCATAGTCATTTTCTCATTGCTGGCAAGATATCTGAGAACTTAAGGGATGAAGGGTTGATTTGGGTTCACAGTTGGAAGAGAGATAGTTCATCATCATAAGGAAAGCATGGCACCTGAAACCTGCCCCAACAGTCAGGAAATAAAAGTAAACAGGGAGTGAAGACAGCCTATTCATTCCAAGGCCTACACTGAGTGACCCACTTCCTCCAGAGAAGCTCTACCTTCTAGAGAGTTCACAATCTTCCCCTAGGTCACCAACAATTGTTAAACCAAATGTTCAAACACACAAGGCTGAAGAAGACATTTTACATTCAAATCACAGAAGTAAGGCTCAAGTAGAACCTTGAGAATGCAGAGCCTAGCTCCAAGCCCACTAGATTTGGCCCAAGATCTTCGCTTCCTGATCTGTCCGGATTTTTAGAGCCACAGCCTCATGCTCCCACCACCAGGAACTTCACTGTGCCTTTCCACAATGCACTGAGCTGGGAGACAAAAATAAAACTTTCCTCAATTCCATTGCTATTTACATTTAAGAAAGAGTAAATCCTGGCCATTGCAGGAGAGAGACTGCATCTTAACACTGAGACAAATACACTCTTGGTATCATATGACCCAGATGTTCATGAGATTTTGCTGGAGGTCCTCAAAGCTCATCAAAACAAGCTAGCTAGGCTGTATGGCCAGTGAACCCCTAGGATTTGCCTGTCTCTGTCTTCGAAGTGGTGGGATTGAGGGCACATGCCACCATGCCTAGTTTTTCCACACAGCTTCTGAGATTTCAACTCAAGCACCTTTCCAACTAAGCTGTCTTTCTGTCCACAAACAATCCAGGTTGTGCAAGCTCCAACTTCCCTAGGTAGCCAAAATAAATAGCAAAAAGTATCTGCCAAAAAAACTGATGGAATTTAAGGCTCTCTTTGGGAAAGAAATTGGGGGGTGTCTTTATTGTCTCTGCATGCTTTTCTAATGAGATTAAGGCATGCCCAACTATCTTGGGACAAAAGAATCTGATTCCCTATAAAAGTGAGTTTATTATTACCTTGAAGATTATTAGGTTCAATATTAGTTAATAGTGATTCTGAGTCAGATCAGAGTGCCTCTTTATTGAGATCTAAAAAGATAAATGAAAGATATCAAAGATACTTCTAAACAACATCAGGAAGTAAGCCTGAAATAATGGGAACACTATCCTCGTCTGTGACCATGAGCACTGTTTCCCAAAAGGGTTTTGGGATAATGATCTTATCTCAGAACATATGTATATTAAAGTTTATGCTTAGAATGATTGTAGTATTTACTTACTGTCTCCACGAGAAATCGAATCATATTTGGAGGACAGCCACGGGCATAATGGCCTTTCTATTAACCAATAACATGGCCCCAGGGTTCTCTACCCTAAACAGCATCCTTTGTTCTCCTGGACACTGGCAGGTTGCCACTTCTTCTTACTCTGAAGCCTGTATTCCCATGGCTGTCCGGTGATGAGCTTGTGCCTCTCCTCAAAGTTCCTCACAATGTCCTGCAGTAAGCTTTAAAAAAAAAGTACTCTCAGATGACCTTAAAGGTAGCAGATGATATGGGGTCCTGGGGAGATACATGTGACCTCCGCTCATTCTATATGAGATTTTAGACAACTTAAAGTAGAGAGCTGTGTGTGCAGAGTATGTGACTGTGTGCAGCCATACACATGAGCCCATGTTCCTGCAGATCTCAGTGTCACCCAGAGACCTTGTGCTCTGGGGTGGGTGATGGGCTTTTCCTTAGGGATTTGTTTTCCTGTCAGGTGGGATTTTGGACCTTGTCAAAGCTTTTCTTCCCACCAGCTGCTTTTTAGTATTTGGGAGATTGAGATTGAGAAAGTGGTCTGTTTCTCTACCCAGGTTTCTTTGTACATTATTCATACGGGGAGGAAAGTATCAAATCTAAGAAAATCTAATTCTCATGGTATGTAAAAGGAATCAGATTGTCCTTTAGATTTCACCTTTTTACTTAATTTGAAGAATTTACTTAACCTTTGTTTCCCACCCACCCATATAATAGAGGGCAGGCCTCCTACTCCTGCTCTAGTTTTATTTCATGATGCTGTGATAAAATCCTCTGACAAAAGCAATTTATGGAAGAGAGGATTTACTTGACTCATAACTTCAGGTAATCATCTATTGAGGGGATGTCAAGGTGGCAGGACCTTGAAGAGGCTAGCCCATATTACATCCACAGTCAAGGGACGAGAACAAGTAATTAATGCATATCTGACTATGCTCAGCTGACTTTCTCCACAGTACAGGATTCCCTGCCCAGGGAATGGTGCCACCCATGGTGGATGTGTCTTTCATCCTCAATTATAATAATCAACATCATCAACTGGCCCACCAGCCAACTTGATCTAGATAATTTCTCACTGAGATTCTCTCCCAAGGTAGTGCTAGAGTGTGTCAATTGGATAAAACTCACCATCCCACATTCCCTGCCACATGAGAGCCTTATGTAGATGATTAAATGATATTTTTGGAGTTTGGCCTGTGAACTTGCCTTAGAAATGGAAGAATTATGTGTATTATCATAATTTGATGTTTGTCAATTCCCGGGAGAGCTGGGCATTCTCTGGCTGACATGTAAATACCAAGGGGCCCACTTCATTACATCTATGTCTGCATAGAGTCTGCCACAAATAGACACCCAAATGTCACAGGCAGGCTGGCCTTGTAAAATCCACCACTCCCAAACTGATTTTCATTTAATAGAACTTTCCTGAGATGCATGATAAAGCATTAGCCTCTTACAAACTCTGTCACTCATAACGCTCACACTTGATGGTAAAATGAGCGATGAAGGGCAGACTGAGTCATGCTAAGCTGTAAAAGAAAAAGCAGGTGCTTGTGTGGAATCCAGCAACCACACAAACTTCATACAGACCCTCCAGTGCCACTCCAACCCCTCCAGTGCCACCCCAACCCCTCCAGTGCCACCCCAACCCCTCCAGTGCAACACCAACCCCTCCAGGGCAATAATCTAGCCAGCTGTCCCTACTGATCTCTCCAAGAGGCTGCTGCTACTCCAAGTAGGAGTGATGAAGTGAAGATTACACTCTTCTCTCTCAACAGAACACCCCATTTCCCTCACAGGCAAGCTCTGTTGGAGGCAATTATTGGCAAGCTCACTTTCTTTGGCAAATTGTCTCAATTTGGCCATTTTGTCTTTGCTACCGAAGTCAAGCCCTAACTATTGACTCTGATACATCTTTCACAGAATCTCATTTCATCCCTGTCACTGGAGCCCAAATGCCAACATACTGATTATTCTTGCTGTGACAAATATGGTCTCTCTTCAGCAATCTCAGGTCCCAGTCTAACGGAGAAAGAAGCCCCCTCCTACTTCCAGCCTTTCCATAATATTGAATGTTCAGATTGTTATCATTCCTTTCCAAAGTCCTCACAACCTGGGCTGGACACCATTGCTGTTAGTTCTGAAAGGGCATCACTCCCCAAGTCCAGCTTCACCTGTCTCCAGCCTGTCTGAATTTCTTTCTGCAGCTTCAGGTCAGCGGAACAGATCCTTCAACACCTATAATATGCTGCCAAGCTTAATTTTAGCACCCTGAAATGGACACTAAGGCCTACTAATCATATCAAAGCATTCATCTCAGCCCGCTGGCCAGACTTAAGATGAGTCTTCAGGGTGTAGCAAAATGCCTCAAACATTTCTTACGAGTCAACTAAGGAGCATCTGAGCAGGCAGCACCACAAGATGTAGTCACACACTCTGACACAATGGTGTAGAAAAAATCATGTCCCATGGACAAGAGCCCATCCTCTGACTGTCACAGGTAGCACTGGAAGGACAGACTTCTGTAGAGACACATTCTCAGGGCTGAAACATGGGCCAGTCAATAAACCACTTGCCCCACAGATATGAAGTTCCAAGTTCCATCCCCTAGAACCTGTGAGAACAAAAAGCTGAGAGTAGCGGTACATGTATGTAATCCTAACGCTGGGGAGAAGGAGACAGGTAGGTCCCTGGTTAATGAGAAACCATGTAAATAAGCACCTGAGAAAAGACACCCAGAGTGCTCGCTCTCTCTCTCTCTCTCTCTCTCTCTCTCTCTTTCTCCCTCTCCCTCCCTCCCTCTGTGAGAGAGAGAGGGAGAGAGAGAGAGGGAGAAAGAGAGAGAGAAAGAGGGAGGGAAGGAGGGAGGAAGGGAAGGAGGGAGGGAAGGAAGGAGGGAGGGAGGGAGGGAGGGAGGGAGGGAAGGAGGGAGGGAGAGAGGGAGAGAGAGAGAGAGAAGAAATACATTCCAAACCAGTCATGGTCATACATGCAGAACTGTCCAAATTGCTTACAATGCCTCATGGAGGGCATCCAAGGGCACACTGTCACAACGATGGTCTTGATTGTGTTGATTTTGTTAACGGATTTGAATACCACTTGACGATAAGTTGAAAAAGACCAGCATCTCCAAAGCCAAGAATTCCTGCTCAGTCCATGTGTCTGGGACTCAAGAATCTCTTTCTTGGGCTGATCAGTTGTTGAACAATCAGATAAATTTTCACTTCATTTCTTTCCATTTTAAACATGTCCACTAAACTGGGGGGGGGGGGGAATGGTTCCTACTGTAATCCCCTCTTTGCTGGCCTAATTCACCATAAAAAATTGCTGAGAAGTGTCCTTGCCAGCGGTGCAGAGAGGGATATGTACACAGTCAGTCCTATTTGTTCCTTGGCCAGTCTCCAGTATCCCAGGAATTTAAATGTTAGGGATGTTGACAGGCAGGTTGTCATTCCCCATATAGAGTTGAGAAGGTATCAGCCCTTCACAGCAGAAAGACTGATGCTGAAAAAAGTTCACTGGCATCTGATTAAGAGCTTCTTTTGGTGGCCAGCATCTCAGGTGACAGAAGGTCTACTGGGGACATCAGAAGTGTTAGCTTTTGCCTCAGGCAAAAACCATCCGGATCTCTCTATTCCACTGGGCCCCTGCTACATCTTTTATTTCCTATGCCCTCCACAAGATTAATTTAGTTTGGAAATATTTAATATCTGCATTAGCTAAAAATCTGATGAACAGGATAAGAATGATGACATTCAAAATTCTTAATGTTCAGAAAGACAAAGAACTGTGAGTTCTCAGTTCTTTATAGTGCCCAGCACGTAGTAGGTGCACATTACATGTTTATCAAACAGACAAAAGAACAAAGTAATGGAAGAAATTAGCTCCCCAACCTTAGGTTAAGAATTCAAAGCAGAGTCTGTTTTCACAAGTTGACAATCCCAGCCAAAGGAAAGCCAAGGCAAGAGGTTGAAATTCAAGGCCTGTGTGACTGTAGAAGGAGTTCAAGGGCAACTTCATGAGATCCTATCTCAAAATAAAAATAGGCCTGTGGAAATGGCTCAGTGGATAAAAATACCTTCTATATAAGCATGAGGTCCTAAGGGCCTGAGGTCTATGTCTAGCACTGACATTAGAAACAAAAACCAAAAGCCAAAACATGATTCTGTGAATTTGCAATCTCAGGTCTGAGGAGGCACAGAGGATCCTCTTGTATCTGTCTCAGTCCACCCAGCTCTGAGTTTATAAGCATACTCAGCCACTTGGCATTTTCATGTAGGCAACACAGGCTCTAATGCTTGCTTTGCACAGACTAAGTCACCACACCAACCTCTCATTACGGTTTTAATTCCAAGTCATCATGGCCTAGCTGTGCTATCAATTCCAAAGATGTGAAAATGAACTTCAGCCCTCAACTAATTCTCTGCAAAAACCCTCAAATAACTTTGTAAAAGTACTCACTTTGTTTTTTTCTGAAGGGGAAAACAATACGTTTGACAGGGTCCATTTGCCTTCCTAAAATGGGAAGCTTTTACCTGTCACCTGTTAATACAGCCTAACAAGGATCCTATGGTAGAATAGAGCTGTCTACTAAATATCTCAGGGCCTGCCTCTGTGATTCAATCACCATTTCTTTAAAATGTAAAACCCAAGTGAGTTATAAATAAACATTTGATAATCACTAAAGTATTGATGTGGGAGAAGGGAATTTTCTAACAAGGCATAGGAAGATGGGCACAAGGTAAAATCTAGAGGGTCTTCAGGTATTTCTGAGCCTTCCCAAAGTAGAACTGTTCAACCATATCAAAGTTGGGATTTGAGCTGTTTCCCTCAGGGAATTGTGTTAAATGTTTTCGCTGTAGTTTATGTACTGTTGTGGAGGTTGGAGCCTTCAGGAAATGGGGCATGGCTGAAGGATAGGGGTCTCAGTTTTTTGGAAGGGTTATTCCAACCTTGGGCTAGGTCTGGCTATCTCTGCTTCTAGACCTACCACAACTATAACAAGCTGTGCCACCCAGCACCCATTCCATAGTCTCCCATCATTGATAGGCTGGGCTCTCACCAAGCTCAAAGTCAAGATCAAAGAGGTCTCTCCTCACTCAAGTTGTTCCTTTCATATTTCTTATGGTGGTTTATGCCCCCATCATGGCCCATCTACATTCATCAACCAGGACATTTTACTGAGCTTCTGTATACAGAATCTTTACTGGGGCTTGATTACATGAACATAAAATCTCAATACTGCATACATAACACATACAGTCAGAGTACAATCGAAGGTCAGGCTGCTTCACAGCCCCAGTCCTCGAGTTCACCTTTCTGGTAACCAGCCTGGATCCTGGGCCATCTTCCTAGGGCAAACATAGGCAGAGTATAAGGGAATGAGAACAATAAAGATACTCTCTGCCACCTTGAAAATCCCAGGGGCTTAGAAACTCCAACCGACAACCCTGAACAAAACCTAGACAAGTTCTTTATCTCAGAACACAGGTCATGACGCAAGACTAAATGTAATTTCAGAGGGACTCGCCACAGCTAGCTCACCCTGAGTAGGTTGATTTTGAAGTTATCTTTCAAAACAATTAAAGGGCCTACTTATCTAACAGGCTTGCCTTCTGAACCATTGACTCCCTCAGCTGTGTCTGCCACTTGTATTATCTTGTGAAGAACCCTTTACAAACTGTAGTGAGAAGAAGCCTGTTTCTCAACACCATATTCAGATAATCCTGGCTCAGCATTACCAGTAGTAGCAGGACAGTATGCCACACATGATGCCTTGCATCATGAAATGAACAGGTACAATATCACTTTGGTGGTTTTGCTGAAAAACTTGTAAGTTGAATCTATCTGTGAGTGACCATCAGACAGACAAACAGTGACATATCATGTCATACAAAGAAACAAGCCTAGGATTTTTGAAAACAGTAAAAATCACTGGAAAAATAAAAACAAAAACAGTAAATGGAGGGTTAATCTTGGATGAAAGGAAAGAGAAGACATGATAACTGATGGCTTTCATCACCTGGGTTGCACCTTTCATCAGATTATCTGAGAAAAAAACACTTAGGGGGAGGAATGCTTTACCTTGGGTCATGTACTTAGAGCATTCAGTCTATCTTAGTGGGACAGCAAACTAGAGTAGAGCACCTCATGCCCTGACAGCCAGGGTATAGAGAGAGTGTAATTTGCTTTCACTATTTCCCTCAATCAGAATCCCACCCTAGCCCACATTCAGGGTAGGTCTTCCCCCATCTGTGTAAACGACCTCACAGATACACCAAGGAGCATGCTTTGCTAATCTCCTAGGTGAGTCTCAATGCAATCAACATGAGCCCTCACAATTTATTTTTTTTAAAAATCCTTTTAGAGAAAACAATTGCATTAATTTTTATTTCATTATGGATTATGACGTGATACTCACATTCATTTATATATATGTAGGGTCAACATGATATGTCTGTACTTCGCTTCTAGAAGATCCTCTGGCAAGATATAGAAGTGGCTAGCAAGATGACCAAGTCAATGAGATAGAAGAAAATTGGTAAGTGACACTCTTGGAAAAAGACATGCAGAAGCTACGAAAGAGTCAACAAGATGGCTAGTGAATAAAGGTGTTTCCAGTCCAAGCCTGGTGTTTCACTGCTGTTCAATCCCCAGGACACAGAGGGAGAAAAGGGACTCTAAGAAGTTGTGCTTTGACCTCTACAGCCTGCCTCAACACCCGATTCCTGCCACACATACCAAGCACATACACAATGATAATAAAAAATGAATTCGCTTTTTAAAAAGTTTTTCAAATCATGTTTGCGATGTTTGACATGTTTTGAATTCTATTTATAGATAACAAGAGTAGCTAAGAAGCAATGTATAAAATGAAGTGCTTAACTAGCATTCCCAAAGCACCACACAGACAGACACATGCAAGCACACACATGTAACATGTAAAAAGATGTTGTGATCATGACCTTCTGCCCCTTGTAAAATTTTTGTACATCTTAATAAAAGGACACAATCACTTATTATCCTGAAAATTTTTGAAACTTTTTCAATTTTAACTTGAGTGTTATTTTTTCTCATTTGCTTGCTTTTTTTCCCCCCCTTCGAGACAGGGTTTTAAATAGCCCAAGCTGGCCTTTAATTGCTTGTGTAGCAGAGGGTAACTTTTGAAGTAGGATTGCATATTTGTGCCCAGCCCACCTTGTTTATGCAGCTCTGGGAACTGAACTCTGATGCTTTCTGCATGCTAGGCAAGCACTCTGCCAACTGAACCATGTCCTCAGCCTGGTTTTGCCCTTGGGCAGTTGGAATCCCCCCTTGCCAATTAGTAGTGTGTGAAACACAATAATAAATGAAGCAAAGGAAGCCTGTTTCTTATGTTGGGGGCTTCTGGTTTCATACCACAAAGGCGTTCTCAGATTTTATTGTTACACATGATATGAATGAAGATTTTAAAGTGGTAGGAAGCTGCAGAAAGAGGCACAGCTGAGGCCCTGTTGAGTTAGGGAGGAGAGAAATTACAAATGGTAAAAGGGAGAAGTCACCCCCAGGAGTCAGTTCTTTACCCACAGCAGCTCTACTCACCTAATCTAAGACAGTCTGACCCACCAACCTCTGCTCCTCCCCAGGAAGCTGAAGCTGAGTGGCTTGCTCAGCATTTCTTCACAGCTGGGTACCAACAACCTAAGGTAAAGGGAGCCGCCATCATCTTCTCTTCTACCACAGCCCAGAAAACAGCTTCTGCTGCCCCACTGAACTCATGCCTGTATCCAGATGCCAGGAGTTGAAACTTAGCTTTGAACTCTGTTAAGCCTGCTAACAAACTGATTTCAGTTTAGCCGAATGCAAAGCTAAGAGAAAGCAAAACTGGAATGACAGGTCAGAATCAAATTTGCTTCATAACCTCTTGGTGGAGCTGATAGTATATGGGGTAGAGATTGCTCAGTGGTTAGAACTGGAGTTCAGTTCCCAGTTATATTATATGGCTCACAACCACTTGTCCCACTAGCTCTAGGATATCTGATATCCTCTTCTGGCCTCTACCAGCATTTGGACACATGTGCACATACATATACATTAACAAATCATAAAATATACTTAATAAAATGGAATCGACAGAATGTAACTCCTAGACTTCATTGTGTCTGAAGATTTCTATTGCTGAGACAAAACCACCATGACCCAAAAGCAAGTTGGGGAAGAAACGGTTTATTCAGCCACACTTTGAAATCATAGTTCATCATTGGAAGAAGTCATGACAAGAACTCAAGAAGGGCAGGCAGGAACCTGGAAACAGGAGCTGCCATCCCCCACCGATCAGTAATTGAGAAAATACCTTACACCTAGATCTTATGGAAGCATTTCCTCTACTGGGACTCCTCTCTCTGCGATGACTCTAGTTTATGTCAAGTGGACACATAAACCAGCCAGTACACTCTGGCTAGCCTAAAACTCATTATGTAGCCAAGGATGAAATTATACTTTTGATCCCCAGCCTCTACCTTCTGAATACTAATATTATGGGTGTGTACTACAACCAGCTTATTCAAAATTTTATCCTGGAACTTTCTGCAGGCTAAGGAAGCACTCTACCAACTGAGCTACAACCCCAGGCCCAGGACATAATTCCTAACAACACAATGGTCACACACCAAATGTGAACACCACACTACCTGCTAACTTACCTATGTGCTGAAATATAGACATTGGAATAAACCAGTAAGTCAGAGATGAGCAGAGTCAATCTTGATGGATGATTTTAATACAATAAGCAGGCAGATGCTTCTCACACATCTTATTAAGTTCAGATACAACAAATGGCTTCCTATAAGTCCACTAATCTTGTTCTTACTTCTTCCAGAAACTGCAGAGATACAAAGGATATCTGTGATATGTCCAGGGAATTTTTTTTCTCCCAGCACGAGGAACCTGAGGGAACCAAGTTTTTCAACACTTGCCATGCCCATTTGAAATCATAGCACCCCATGGTTGACTTCTCACTACTAGTAAGATAGTTCTGTCTGATTATACCCAAGGGGAAGAGGAATGTTCTTCAGATACAAATTTTTCAACATCTGGGAGTGACTACTTCTTGGCTAACATTCTCTACAAGGAGATTGGCTGATCCAGAGGGCTGGAAACAAGGAAAGTGTTGGGTTTAATTTTACATATGTGAATCTATAGGGATACTTACACCTGTGTGTGTGTGTGTGTGTGTGTGTGTGTGTGTGTGTGTGTACATACATAAAGAAAGAAAAGTTTTGTACCAGCTCATGCACATTGGGCTTTGTTGGGCTTCATGTGAGCATTCCTGTTACATGGTTTAGATAAGCAAAAATGAATGCCCCTGGTGTTCGGGCTCCTATTTAGTTGAGAGCCTTTGGAAGTCATGAAGGAACAACAACTAAAAAACAATCTCTGAGGCTAATATGAACCATCTTACTGTATGTATAGTGAAGGCGACCGGGAAATTCACAATCAATTAATCTTATTGTTCTCAAGGCGAGGCAAGCCTAAAAATGTCCCGTTTCATGACTTCAAAGAGGGGAAGATTCCCCCTGTGCGCTTCACTGGTCTGTGAATGCACCATTTCCTGTTCCAGCTCTGCACTTCTAGGAGGGAGAGATGAAGGAGATTAAAGACAAGACCCTGTAAACAATACAAGAAAACAGGAAGTAAGAAAAAAAAAAAAAAACATGTCTATGTGCAAAGCACAGAGCCACCTGTAGACACAAACTGCATAAATACAGAGTTTGCATCTGGTCTTCTGCTTTGCTCTTGTGCATTGGTTAATCCTTACCTTGGGGACAGCAAGCATCACCAGCTCCAGCCACCTACAGTCTTTGGCCTCAGATTCTGCTACCCTATCAACCTGCCTAGTATGGAGGCCCTACCGCATCACAATCCCATGAACCTTTTCTCTTACTCTAGGTGTTTCTGTTGACTTATCTTGGCCATCTTCCATCATTGAATGTTCTATCTCCCCTTTTGCTTTTCTCAGGTCTCTGGTTCATCTTTCCAGACCTTGTGCAGCAAGACTTATAACCTATAACACCTGATCCTTCCTCACCCACCTTCCTGTAGCCTCAAGTTTCTTTTCTTGCCTTTGGTGACTTAGCTTCAGCTACCATTATTTATATGTCCATGTAATTCTCTGATATATATTTTTCTTTCCCTTTTTCCTTTCTGTCATGACCTTTAATTCTGTAACTACACTGAATTATATGTAACTACATTAAGAATCATGACGCACTTGGTATACAAGTTGCATAAAATGTCAGGCAGGAAAGAACCTGCTGCCTTGAGAGGCGCCTTGTGTCTGCCATTCCACCCAAATTAATTAGCTCAGAGTCAGTCCAGCATCACAGCACAGGTTAGACACACAGCACGCAGAAGAAAGCCATGCTATTAGAATCTTTTAAAACCATATTTTGTGGTTTTCTTTATTTTCCACACACACACACACACACACACACACACACACAAATGTAAATATGTCTGTACCACAACCAGAGTGCTGGTAACGGCATCTAACTTCTCAGTATTGGGAGACTGTTCTTCTGTAAAGTGCTGCACACAAGGTCCTTAGTGACATTCCTAGAACCCATGTAGAAAAGCTGGTCATGGTGATGTGTCTTTGTAACCTGGAGATGTAAACAGGAGGTCCCTAAGGCTTGATGCCCAGCCTTAAAGTCAAGGTGAACAGCTACTGAGGTGTCACACACACACACACACACACACACACACACACACACATCTCCAATTAGACTGGCAATGGCTCTACCTACTCAAGGCCTCTTTCAAGCTCCCATTTTAATGGCATTAAACGGGACAGTGAAAGGAAAGGAAGACCGTTCTTTCTTTCTCACTCAAGCTGGGGGCGTCAAGAAGAATTTTCTGTTACTGGAACTTGTCACAAGTCACTGCCAAAGGGAGAGACGTTTTAAGTTTGTCATGGTAAGTCAGTGTGTTTGTCATGGGCTGAACAATGGCAGAAGACACCCGAGAGCCTGGTACTGGTTGCTGGCTACAAATGACTCACAGATGTTAAAATTCATTTCCCAATTTAAAAAAAATAAATAGAAAAGGCCCCCACCCACCCCTGCTGTTTGGCAAGAAGAGACAGTTGCCAGCCTGAGGACACTGGGAATCTACATCAGCATTATCAGGCCTCATAGATTTCCCGACACTGATGCAGCCTCTTCTTTCCAGGCAAACAAAGCAGAGTCCTGGGATGGGTGTCTGGAGAGCGTGGCCTTGTCAGTACGGAGAGATGCACTTGGTTTTGCAACTTTGGTGACACCGTGATTTATAAGGGCCTGGCTCTGATTCTCCAGTCTCTTCTGATTGGAGAACACCCTCCAGAGCAGCTTTGTAGCCCTCACAGCAGCTCAGAAATGAGTAGCAGCTGTGAGCTCACTCTTCAAGTCCATCCTGGAGACAGGCAAATTATCATAACGTGACAAATGGTACTGAGTAGAGCCCCTGGTGCTCTTACCCCTTTGAGGTAGAGAACATCCTTAAGCCCAGTCATTTCTTTTCAACAGGCCAAGCCAAAGCCCAGGAGGCCTCCCATCATGATGGAGCTTGCAAGGTTCACACACTGACCAAAGCAAATCTGCTTCTCAGGAGGGGAGATAAACCGCAGTGTTTTCATGCTTAGTCCATCTAAAGCATAGATTAGTTAAGGGACCTGCAGGCTCTGTGAGCGCAAGCAGGTTAGAATATGAATTACGTAAGCCAACAAGACATTAATCTAACATCCTGAATTTCCTTACCTGACTTAAGTTCAAGAAAAACATCATTGTGATGTGGTCCAATATTCCTGACGTGTGACTATGTAATTGTGACTCAAAGACCAGAAGAGGGGATTTCTTTTGTGGAAACAGAGCTTTCTCTCCTGGTTCCCATACTCCTAAAAATAACAAGTCTGAGATTAAAACTATACTTACAAATACCTTGGCCAATTAGTCTTGGCTGGTTCCCCAGTAGTGCATAAGTTAAGGAGTTATTTATCCTAATGTAAGTTCTGCCTTGTGGCTAGTCACCTGGCCCTTAGCTGTATAAGACCATCCTCCTTTCTCTTCAGGTCTACTCCTTGCCCCCTTCTTCCATCCCCTCAGCCTCTCTCCCAGAATCCTTACTCCAGTCAGATGTCCCACCTTCTATTTCCTGCCGTGGGCTACAGACCACTCTGTTTTAATTGACAGATGCTGTATCCATACAGTACAGTACATAAGAGATTTTCTTTGCATCCTTTCATGATGATTAAACCTTTCCAAAAGGTTTGACTAAGGAGTAAAGGACTCACCCTTCACAGCACCATCCCAAGGGCTGGGGCCCTGTTGTGAAGAAACAGAAGAAAGGGAGCTGAGCACCATCATTTGTCTCTCTGTGTTCCCTGACTGTGGATATAATGTCACCATCTGCCTTGAGCTCCTGCCCCATCTCTTCCATGCCTTCTTAGACTGTACCCTCAAACTGGGGGTCAAAATAAACTCTAATACCTTATTTTAAACCCCTTTAAAATAAGCTTGGGAAAAGGAAATTATAGTTAGTAAGGCATTGCTTTTACTATCATGTTCTTCCCTCTGATTATCGACCATGTGTTTCTTTGTGCGTGTGTGTGTGTGTGTGTGTGTGTGTGTGTTTGGACAAGACTGAATTCACAGCACCAATGGGTGAGAAAACTTTCAGAATTAGGCTTATGTTTATTCCTGAAATTTGCTCTGGTCAAATGTGAGTTAACTACATTTAAACCCATTTAAACTATGTAATTAGAACAGTTAGGCCATTGAAGTCAAACATTTTTAGTCTATTGCTTTGGAAGCTTAATTTTACATTAAAAAAGAGAAAATCCTCCCACAATGAAGTCCATCTTAAACAAACACCTGCTATAAAACTAGCTTTGCAAAAAAAAAAATCATATCTGAAATCAAACAAAATGAGAGTTCAAAACCACACAATAAAAGGATTTCCATTATTCTTAGTCTCCCTATAATGAAATAATGAATATTTATACAACATAACCCTGAGACAGAATGTGAAGAACCACGTGGTCACTTCTAACTTCCAGTCTCAATTAATCACAGTGATTTTTTATTAACAAGTTGAGGGGGAAATAATAGATATAAAAACCATTAAAATGGAGTTACTCATATATATCCACAAAGATACAAAGAAATTTATTCATATTTTTTCAAGGCACACAATACATAATAAAAGTCTGAATGCATAAATTAAACTAGCATTGGGAAGTGTTTGCTTCTTTTCAAGTAGATTACATTTATAACATCTCTCAAGTGCAATTAAAAGATAAGCTATCTATTTTTATATATCATCCCCATGGAATGCTTTAAACGACATTTATAACTTCAAAAATTCAGAAGAGATACGGCTTATCTCTGATGTTGATTAGGCATAGCTCTTTAAACACCGTTCCCTAATAGACTTCAAAACATTTTCACTTTAAGATTACCCTGTTTGGGTCTGGGGAGACAGCTCAGTTGGTAAAGTACTAGCTATGCAGGCAGAATGATCCTGCTTGTACCCACATATAAAAACCAGGCATGGTGTGTGTGTGCAACCCCAGCACCTGAGGTTTGTGGGTCAGCCAGTCCAGATCACCTGACAAATCCCAGGTTCATTGAAAGGACAATGTTTTGAATAACAAGGTGGATACTGTATGCATGCACACACACACACACACACACACACTACTTAGTTCTAGGGTGTTTTTTTGCATAACATAAGTACTATGAGTCCATTTAATATGTGAAGTAAGATTTCATCTCTTCAAGTTCAATGATTAGTACTTAGGGAGCATCAGAACTCTTTGGGCAGGGCTCCATGCATGAGCGTGGGCACTAGTTTAACTGCAGAGATTCCTTTCTGATGTAAATCACACAAGACAAATCACTATTTTACCATACTAGACTCACTCATCTGTCCTTAATTATTAGAGAAAGACTCCTGGGCTCATACTGACAGGTAGATAATCCATCCACATCCCTAAAAATATGGATGTACTGACAAACATTTTCAGATGTCCTATCAGCATGATAAGTCTCTGATGATTGTCCTCCTAGCCTGTCACAGCCTTAAAGAGGCTAATGTGACCTTCAGGTGGTTTGCAAAGTTCACCTGACTTTCAATCTTACAGAAGAAAAAGATACAGTAAGATTTCTAAACTCAAGAAATGAAGGGTAAAACACAGTTCTTTGGTTAATATAACAGAAACATGACAGTGGGATGTGTGTGTGTGTGTGTGTGTGTGTGTGTGTGTGTGTGTGTGTGTGTGCCTGTTAATATGAGTGTGCCTCTGTACTTATAGGTGTGCATGCACATATGTGATTTATATTTAAAGGCCAGAGTTTCATGTCATGTATCTTCTTTAATAGTTGGATACCTGTTTCGAGACCATGTTTTGAAACAGGGTCCCTTATTTGTCTGGAGCCTACCAAAAAAACTAACTAGCTTACAATCAAGCCCCGGTGATCTTCCTGGTTCTGTCTCCTTAGCACTGAAACTATATTCATGCCTCAGCATGCCCAACTTTTTATGTGGGTTCTCCAGGTAAAACTTAGATCCTCAGTCTTACATAGAAAGCACTTTACTGATTGAGTCACTTCACCTAGAGGAACAACCAGAATTCTATTGACCCATTTTATTAACAGTGACTCTATATAATTTAATTTTTCCAGAAAAACATAGGGTTAGGAAGAATTTCAGTTAGGTTATGTAAGGTGTTTGGCCAAAAAGGACATGTAGAGAATTCTCAGCAACTAGAAGGTCAACATCAGAGTCTGATGTCAAAGCAGGAACAATGCTCTCACAGCTTAGAAGCCTTCAAGTGCAGTTTCTCATCTAATTCCTGTAATTCCTGATGCCTGAAAGTAAGCAAAGTTACCTAGACGGTGGCTAGCTCTGGCCAAGAGGAAGATATCGAAATGGGGAAATTAGGATCCCCAATTAGAAATGCCTTGTCCAAGCTGGCTAGATGGCTCAGTTGCTACATGAGCACAAGGACCTAAGTTTGTCATCCAGCATCCAGGTAAAAAACCATGTGTGTCACCATGTCTCTATAATCCTAGAGCTGGGATGCAGAGACACTTAGCTTCTCAGTGCTTGGCAGCCAGACAAGCCTGACCTACCTGGTGAATTCCAGGTCAGTGAAGACCTCAGGCTTAAAAAATAAGGTGCAGAGTGATCAAGAGAGGCATTTTTGGCCTCCATTTTCACCAGCACACATACGTGATCATGTGTGCTCACACACAAACGTGAAATATCTTGTCTGGCTATAAGTTATAATGTATACATTTATTTTATTCCTGGCTGCTAAGGGGGCATCCTGGCTAAGGTCACAACTTAGCATTGACCCTTTTCAAACAGTTACACAGTGCCAATGCAATCCAACTTGTCATCTCAAAGAGTGAATTAGTGACAAAGGCAGTAAGGCTTGAATAGCCGCCATGGGTCAGTGACTTTACATAGTATCTATCTCACCTAAAGCTTATAATACTAAATTTTCTTTTACAGAAAATATTTCAGAGGGTTTTCTATATTCTCTGCAAAAAGCAGGCAAAAAGAGAGCATAAAGTATTCCCAGATATTATAAGTTAAAGTGTGGGGAGGTAAAGGATTTGTATACAAGTGAATAGCTGGCATGTTTGAGATTCCAGAACACTTGGCATCAGGTATGTTGAAGGCAATGTTAGTTATGTCCTACATTGCTGAGAGAGGATGCTAGACATAAACAGAAGGGGAGAAAGATTTACTTCACACATGGTTTCAATTCATCATGGTGGGCAGGGCAAGGTGGAACAACTCACA
Organism: Micromys minutus; assembly: GCF_963924665.1. NCBI lineage: Eukaryota > Metazoa > Chordata > Mammalia > Rodentia > Muridae > Micromys > Micromys minutus. The sequence continues at coordinate 49,462,108 of NC_137959.1, read as the reverse complement.
TCACAATGGACAGAAAACAGAGCCGGATAGCAACAGGAAGTATGCTGCCCTAGAACACACCCTGAGTGACCTTGCACATTTCCTCCCCTTAGCTTATTCACTTGCTTTACCCCAGCAGTGGATAAAAGCACTTAGTAGCTAAGCCCTCACAATGGAAAGGTCTAGAAACACCCTCAGAGAAACTCTGTACCAATTACTTTCCTTATTGCTGGAAGAAAATATCTGGCAAAAGCAACTTGAGGATGGGAAGACTTATTCTACCTCACAGTGTGAAAGGAAATCCATCATGGAGGGGAAGGCATGGAAGCAGGAATGCAAGGTTCCCAATTACAATCTGACCCCTGGCAGGAAGCAAAGACTGATTGATGTTGATGTCAAGTTTTTTTCCTTTTATTCAGTCTGGACCCCATTTTTTGGAATGATGCTGCCCACATTTATGATGGGTCCTCCCACCTCAATTAACATAATTTGTATAATCCCTTACACACATACTTAGAGGTTAACCTGGTCTAACCTAGAGGCTAATCTGATCTAGAAAATATTGTTCAGAGGCTTATCTCATGAGTCTAGACCATGTCAATATCCACATCATAAGTCAACCCTTGTCAAATTCATATATAAACATATCACAAGCCATAACTTTCATTCTTTGTCCCCTGCCTTAGTCAGTGTTTTATTGCTGTGAAGAGACAGCATGACCATATCAACTTTTATAAAAGTAAGCATTTATTCGGGGCTTGCATATAGTTTCAGAGGTTATCATTATGGTGGGAAACATGGCTGTACAAGACAGACAAGGATCTGGAAAAGTAGCATAGAGTTCTATATCCTGACCACTAGGAAAAGAGAAATTGACCCTGGTATGAGCTTTTGGAACCTCTAAGCTTACCTGCAGTGTTGTACTTCCTCCAACAAGGTCATACCTACTCCCCTAAGGCCACACCTGCTTCAGTAAGGCCACACTTACAATGAGGCTACCCCTACTCCAATAAGACCACACCTACTCCAAAAAAGGCCATACCTACTCCAATAAGGCCACACCTTTTAATCCTTCTCAAGTATTGCCACCCGATGATGACTAAGCATTCAGATCTATGAGCAAGTCAGTTAGCAGCTTTCCCCTAATGGTTCTCACCTCTACATCCCTAATGGTTACTCCCTATCCTGATTTCTTTCAATGATCAACCATAGTCATGATGTGCAAGCTTTTATCTCCCAGCCTTTGGTCTTTGTTTTACCATAACAACAGGAAACAAACTAGAGTAAATGTCTAATTTGCATGTGGAGTCAAAAATGCCTGAGGACAATAACTTAAGGAAGGGAAAGGTTATTTCAGTGCAATGGAAGTCTATGCTGGTGGGAAAGGCATGGCAGCAGGAGCTGAGGCAGATGAAGACTGGTGCTCAGCTCACTTTCTCCTTTTTATTCAGCACAGGACCCCAGACCATGAATGATTCCTTGTGCAAGATAAGCTAGTATAGATAACCCTTCACAGACATGCCCAAATCTAGAAAATCTCTCATGGGCTTGTTTCCTAAATGGTTTTATATACTGTAAAGTTGATAATATTAACTATCACACATGCCCAGAGATGCACTTCAGAAACCCCCAAACATTTCACAATGCAATAGAATTGACAGAAAAAAATCAACTACGCCAGTGTCAAATGCGGTGTTCACTTCACCTCACCACCATGCAAGGTGAACTTCCAGATAAAATGACGAAATATGAGAAACATAGTTTGTGAAGTGGTCCTCTTAAGACACCTTTTATTCCATCCCACAAGGAGAACAAACGCCTTTGGCAGAACTTAGGGCCAAATGACAACTTGTTTCCACATTGTCTTACTATGGCAAAGTACATTCCATCAAGACCTATGTCAGCCAGATCATATCCTTACTTAAAATGTACTTTGTTGATCTACTAGCTAGGGGGTGGGTGGTGTGGGCAGGCTGTGTCATTTAAGAGGCTCCTTCCTTGGGATCTGCTTCTCAATTAGAATCAACTCACATTGGGCATGGTTATGGAAATAGTTATGTCTTTCTTCATACACTTAATGTATAGGAGGCTTCTCCAGGGAGGTGGGCCCCGCCTTACTTCTCATTAATTATTTTCACATCCAATTATCACACCATGCCCATTGTCATCTGAAAAGTTCCTGCAGGGTCTATAATGCTTCCTGAAGTTTCACTGTTCACTTAACACATTCAGTGAATGTTTACTAAGTTTCCACTAAATACCTTGAATATTTGCTAAGTTTCTACTAAACACTAGCAACATTTTAGGCAAAAAGAACAAAAGCCAGTGGTATGGAAGGAATGGGTCTTGCTTGAAGAGTTCCTACCTCCAATCTCCAGGTTCTGCTGAATGGCCCAGGTCCACCGTGAAGTGGGTTTAATCCATGACCTAACACAAGTGGTCTCAAATAGTCATGGACTTGCTTGTGACTGAGATGTTGTATACACTGATAAACAGCTGGCATTATTTCTGAAACTGCTGAATGTTACGAAGCAATCGTTTCACTTTCCCTGACAGGAACAGCTTTTTCTAGCATCTGTGCTTACCCAGTTAAAGACCACTTCCAGTCCTGATTCACCGCCTCCATGGTCTTGAATATTCTTTACATGGATTTGATAACATCTTTTTTTTTTTCTAACCTGACAGAGAGGATCTCTGGCCTGAAGGTTTCCATTCACACACAGTGGGTGCTTTTCTCTGAGAAAAGAAAACTGTCCTACTTGGTCTTCTTCCCTGATTCTGATGACTGTAAGTGGCCACCCTGCATCCAACTGCTCATGTGTGGCAGAGGTATTCCTTGTTTGTAAGTGGTTTCTTTCTTCCAAGTCTCCCTAGATAATGCTTTCTCTTATGGCTCCATCTCTGATTTGAAGTCCTCTGCTAATGAAGTGTATGCCCAGGCCTCTTCAACTGCATGATCCTCTTGGCATTCTCAACATTGAAATTAATTCTTGCACAAGAGCTCTGTTATGACACTCTGCATTAATTTTAGTCATACCCAGAAGTCCTTGTATTGACCACACACTAATCTAATTACACTGGTTTTCAGTGCACCTCAGTGCAGAGAGGATGATGCTGTGGATAGAGGGATTTGGAGAATTTTGACCAGGTATGCATATTCGCTGCTTTTTTTTTCTCACTGCGTGACAGAACACCTGACAAGAAGCAACTTATACAAGGTAGAGAAGAAGATAGTGCAAAGGGAATGGGGCCATTCTATAAACCTGAAGAGCCACCCCAGTGACTCAATTCCTCCAGTATGGCTCTACCCCCTAAAGGCTCATCATCACCTTCTAAGCAGCCCCACCAGTTGGGACCATGTGTTCAAACACTCAAGCCTGTGGGAGACACTTTGCATTCAACCTACCTCCACAGTAATTGATTTGAAAATGTCATCCTCTTCATTCTCAGCAGAATTCTTTCTACTAATAACCCTAGAAATCAGTATAGAAAACAGGAAGCAGATGGGGTTTGCTGCAATAAAGGGAAGGAATTGCTATTTTGTGTTCTCTCTCTCTCTCCCCATCTCTCTCTCTCTCTCTATCTGTGTGTGTGTGCACATGTGTGTACATGTCTCCATTCCCATGTGTGAGATGCCTAGCTCTCCACCTGTAGACATATCAAAGTAGCCCTTGAATGTCACAAAATTGAACTAGTTGATTCTCCCATACCTTCTAACTCTAAAACCAATATCATGTTTCCTGTGTTAGTTCAGCCTCCTGACAGTTATGGCTTTCTAGTTCCCATATCATAGGGTGTTAAGAGACTTGGTTCTCGTTTGCAATTCATTTTCCCTTCACAACATTAGCTGTTTCCTTATTATGTTATGGGAGATCTCCTGCCTCCTGACCTTCTAAATAAGACTGTAACTTAAGTAAGTAAGCTGCTTACACACAAGTAAGTATAGAATTAGGGACCATCCACATTCTTCAACTGAAAGGTCTCTGGCCCTCTACATTTAGAGTGCTTGTAAGGTCTTAAACAATAGGGACCAGATCTGTCTGCCTGGCCTTTATAGTCCCAGTGGTATTCAATAGACACTGAGCAAATGTCATTGAATTGATAATATTAATTTGTGTTGTCTAGGAGTATTAACATTATTTGGTTGTTTTTCTAATTTGTGTCACTTTGTGCTTCAATATTTTCATCTAAAAAAATGGCACCTGTCCTGCTGAGGCCATAGAGGGCTGACCATTAGGAACACCAGAGATTTGTCATAAACCATGTGCTTAGAAAGTACGTATCAATAAGCTAATTTGCTGGATTGATTATTTATTTTATTAACCTAATGAGTTGAGTTTGTTTTCTATTTATTTTTTTCTAACCAAGAAACCAGAATAGCCAGAATAGAGTAATAAATCTGCCGTTTACGAATCTTTAAGTATGATGAGCTTCTTCTGCAGTAACTTTTATTCACTGACTTTTGCAGAGATTATAAAATGAAGTATTTTACAATGGAAATAGCTGTTTTGATTTAATTCACCAGTAACTCAGAGGCAGCTGTAGGCAATCATTTTCTTGTGTTCCAAAGAAGAATAATATATGTATTTGGCTTCAAAGGAAGAAAAAAAAAAAAGCTTAACCCCAAAGGATAATGTTTTGGAAAGCTCCAGTACTATGAAACATGGCTCTAAAAAGGAGTTTTCTTACAAGCCTGCGTTAGGCTTACACTAGAACCAACAGCATAAAGCACACCGTGGCTCTCAACTTATTTACTCTGTAATTGTACCAGGTGGCAAATAGGCTAGAAACAAAGAACATTGCTGCCTTTTAGAATGAAGAGCAGCTAAGAGCACATCAACAAAGGGCAGTTGTCAGCAAAAGCCGGAGGTTGGTCATGTGCGTCTGGTTCCATCTTCCTGCTCAGGTTCATTTAAAGGGAGCTTGCTGTTCTTCCTGGCATGCATGCACTTGTCGGGTGAGGCAATTATAGTGATTTTGCAGAGTCAATTTTCAGTTCCATAATCACACGGATTTGTTTCTAATGCATCATCGAAGTGCCTGGGTGGGATAACTTTTAGGGTGGTTTGGTGTTTGAGCTCAATTCACGGAGCTTGATTCTTGTTTAAATCTCTCTTAGAAGCATTAGTCCCAACACCCTTAGAGAGAAGCACCATGTGTCTAAGAAAAAGAACTGTGGCAGAGTTCAGCATCAATATTATTTGTGGATGTGTCTCTCGATGTCCACGTAAGGGTTGCTTTGCCCCCTGACAGGGACTGGTGTATTATCTATGTAGCTGGAAATGACCTTGGACTCCTCCACTTCCTGCCTCAACCTCCAAGTTTTCAGGCCTGCATCTTCATGCCTAGTTTACAAGGTGCTAGAGATAAAACTTGGGGTTCTGTGAGGAACCCTTGAGGAGAAGGGAAGGTTGTATCTTACTGAGAGTGTCAAGTCCGACTTAAGGCAACTTTCAAATCTTAGGCTTGGCAAGCTTGAGTAGGAATCATAATCCAACAACCCAAGGATACAAATACATTTTAGTATACATTCTTTTGATATGTTTTTATTGATGAGTACATAAATCTCTTGGTAAATTCTCATAATGAGTCATTATCCAATCATGACCTAGTAGGAGACTTCCTAGGAAAATGTAGCATGCTAATAAGAGAGGAGAGAGCCACAGGTATTAGTGGAAACTTAAGGTCCTGGTTCAATCTGTCCAGGCAGAAGCTGAGTGTATGGAATAGGCCATACTGAACATGTTTCTTTGCTTGCTAAATGTTTTTATAAAAACCACACATCAGGGTGAGCATACTATAGATGACTAACAAGTGGTAATCATCATTATCATCATCATTCTTATTGTTTTAATAGCATGTTGCCAAATATAATGGAGATATATTGAGGTAAAATGATGATAAATTTATTTATTTTTCAATTAAAAATTACAGGGGTGTGTTTATTTATATGAGGGTACACACAGGTACACACACATCCATGTAACTACCCTTGAAGGTCAGAAAAGAAAATAGGATTCCCTGGATCTGGAGTTACAGGTGGTCATAAGACACCTGATATTACAGCTATGAACTAAACTTGGGTCTTCTGAAAGAACAGTTCATACTCTTAACAATGGAGTCATCTCTCTAGCCTCTTGGTGTATTTAAAATGGTGCCTTTAAGTTGTTGGCTTGGCTTGAACCAAGACTGTTCAACTTCATGTGCAGCTTCAACTTGCTGGTCTAAAAGTAACAGTTTGTTGTTATGTGCTTGAATCCCCTTGAAACAGAGGTAGAGGGGCATATATAGTCATGGAAAGAGAAAACAATCTTTCCCTAAGATGGCAGTTTCTTGTTCTCAGAAGACCACAAAAAGAAACAGCAGGAAGCTACAGAGTTGTGTACTTAAACCAAACCAATATAAGAAAGGAGAGGAACCTTGGGCCTATAAAATATCCAAGCCAGCATTTGTTTATCAGACTCCCTTTAGGATCCCCCCATCCTGAATGTATGAAGATAGTACTTTCCCTTTCATGATGGTTCAAACTTTTGAATGACTGGGAAAGACAGAAGACCAAGACCCAGGATGGCATGACAATCATCTAAGCTTGCCTCAAACCCAAAACCATTCACTATCTCCACCCATCCAACAAGTACTTTCTATAATCTCTCCCTTCATTGCTAGAGAAGACAGACTAGAATTCACCTTCATCCTCCTTTACAGCCAGTTCTCAATAAAAAGCTCTTTCTGAAAAACCCTGGTGCTGTCATTAGATTTCAAGAGCATTCACTTGATGTTATTAGGTGTCTAGCTAAATATCAGTGGGCATTAAGATCATCAAGAACAGACCCCTCCCTCATAATCAGCCTTAGTAATACTCCCACAATACTCCCAGTAACACACTAGTTTTACAGAATGGAAAGTATTGCAGTTACTCTCAGGTTTTGAAATACTATGTGGAAGAATAGTTATATAGAGGTGAGGAAGGTAGTCATAGTAGAGCTTTTTGAGCCCCACTAAGTGAAGGCTACTGGGCTATGGACGTAGCTTAGGCTAGTATAGTGTTTGCTGGCACTGAAGAGAGGTTCTATCCTGTCCACTATTCTATTTCTGCAAAGAGACACCATGATCACAGAACTTTTATAAAGGAAACCATTTAATTGGGGCTTTACTTAAGGTTACAGAGGTTTAATCCATTATCCACATGTAGGTAGCATGACAGCACTCCAACAGATACGGTGCTGGAGAGATAGCTGAGAGTTCTACATCTGGATCTGCAGACAGCAGGAGAGAGAGAGAGAGGGAGAGAGAGAGAGAGAGAGAGAGAGAGAGAGAGAGAGAGAGAGAGAGAGAGAGAGAGAGAGAGAGAGAGAGAGACTGGGCATGGCTTGCATTTGAAACTACAAAGCCCAGCCCCAATGACACACTTCCTCTAGCAGAGCCACACCCTCTCCAACAAGGGTTCACCTCCTGAGTCACTCTGGTGACCAAGCATTCATATCTAGGAACCTGGGGGGAGGAAGCATTCTTATTCAAACCACCACATCTCCCCAACACTGTATAAACTAGGCATTGTGGTGCACTTTTCAGTACTTGGGGAGAAAGATCTAGAATGAGAGGTTTGAGATCATCCTGGCCTATAAAAAGACTTTAAGGTCATTTTGAGCTCATGAAACCCTATCTCAAAAACAAAAATGGAGAGATGGGGATGTTATTTTCACCTGGTATAACAAAGCTATTTGTATAGATTTTTGCCATTATTTTACTTAATTATTTTAAATCTTGCCTGTTACATGACTTTTGGTCAAAAGCGTAGAATCTGAGGAGCTGGAGCGATGGTTCGGGGATTAAAAGCATTGTTTGTTTGTTTGTTTTCAGAGGACTGGATCTTCCAAGCACCCATGGTGGGTGTCTCATAACCATCTGTGTTGGCTATTTTTTATGTCAATTTGACATAAGATAATGACTTAGAAGAGACAATCTCAACTAAGAAAATTGATCTACCAAACTGGCCTATGAGTAAGCCAATAGGACATTTTCTTAATTGGTGATTGATATAGGAGGATCTAGCTCAGTGTGGTGGTGCCACATCTTAGGGACTGTAAAACTGCAGGCTGAGCAAGTCATGAGGAGAAGGTTAATAAAGAGCATTCTTCCATGACCTTTGCCTCAGTACTTGCTCCCTAGTTCCTGCCTCGATTTCTTGCCTTGATTTCCCTGTATGCTAGACTACAAGCTATAACTTTAAAAAACACCCTTTCCTCCCCAAGTTCATTTTGGTCACAGCAATAGAACCTCTAACACATAAATTGTTATCATGAGTAAAGTATTGCTGTGTCAAACCTGACCATGTGCTTTTGAGAGGATGGTGGCAGAAGTTGAATGTGGGCCTGGAAAAACCATTAGTGCTCAGAGCTTAACAGGTTATTCTTTGGGAGCCTGGAAGATGAGAATGCTGGAGACAATGCAGCTGGTGGAGACCTGGCTTGTGAAGATCCAGAGGGAAGCAAAGATTCTACCAGGGCCATTTGTGTGACATTTTGTGTTAAGGATGTATGGTATCTAGTCAGCTGGGACTGAAGATGTATCAGCTGTGATCAATAAGACACCAGCACCACTGAAGTGAAACCATTGTTTTAGTAGGACAGTTGATGCTGGTTATCTGGAAACATGAAACTAGTGGAGCTGAAGAAGACATCAACATCACTGAGGTGAAATAGTATGGGAATATTTTCTTTAGGGTCAGCACACAGAAGCTGTGGTTTGGAAGGTGGGGCTAGGCTGCAGCCACACAAGTGATATTGATTTCAAGGGCATAAAGGGGTCACAGAGAACAACTGAGGTTTGGCACAGCTAGTGAATGAATACGATATTGGCGGAGGTGCAGCCTCAGTTGTAATAGAAACCACAGGATTGAAGGGGTTATGGAGAAAAGCTGAGGCTTGGTATCATATGACAGGGGTAGAGCACCTAAAGATAGTCCAGGGGAGGCTATGATGATGGTGAAGGGAGTTGCAGCAGTGTTCCCAACATGAAACCAGTACCCTGGGATGGCTACAGAGGAGAGCAGCAAGTATAGAGTGGGACCATCTTGAGTCTAGGAGACAAGCTACATGTATTGTGGGTAGTAGAACAAGAGAAGAGCCTCTGCCAAGGCCCTTTGGAGCCCAGAGTATTATGAGTTGGCCCCAGACATCAAGAACTGAACTTTTTATGCTGTTTAGCTTTGTATTTCTTTTGATTTGATTGTGACTGTGCCCTAACTATACTATCTTGAAATAAAAAAAAGATTTAGCTTTTTATTTTATTATTTTACAGAAGCCCATGGTCAAGGTACTTTGGACTTTTAAAAGGCTTAGAAGTTTTATAGCAAATATGTATAGTTTAAAGAGCCTATGAATATTTTAGAAACTTTAGCTATTTTAGAGAAGCTTGAACTTTGAAAGAGACTTTGGATGTTTTAAAAAGACTCTACGTTTAAATTGTTTGAATTTTTCAAGATTGTGGGAATTTTTTAAGTTGGAATGTTTTATAATGTAATGGTTTTAATGTGAAATCTTGGGGACTAACAAGAAAGGAAAGGTTATGGTTTAACAATGATGCAATTATGTATCAAGTTGACAAGGAGTCAGCTATGTTGGCTACTTTCAAATTGATACAAGATACTTTGATATCAAATTGATACTTTGGAAGATGGAACTTCAGTTGAGAAAATTTATCCATCCACATGAACTATGAGCAAGTCTGTGATTTTTTTTTCTTGGTTAATAATTGATGTGAGATGAGCAATCTCATTGTGGACAGTGTTACCTCTGAGAAGTCGGTTTGGGCTATATAAGAAAACAGGATGAGCAAGCTAGAAAACAGCAAGCTAGTAAGCAGCACTTCTTCATGGTCTCTACCTTTAGTCCCTGCCATCAAGTGTCTTGAATACCTGTTCTGACTTCCTTCATGACAAATTGTGACAAGGAACTATAAGCCAAATAAACCTTTTCCTTCTCCAAGTTACTTTTGGTCATGATGTTTTATGAAAGTTATATAAACCCGAAGTAAGATAAACACATATGTGCATAAATAAACATATTTTTAATAAAGTAGCAAACAAGTGAAAACCCACAATTGAATATGTATTATCTCTATGGCCTGCACAACCATCTATATCGGCCACCGTGGTCTCACTCCGTGGATGCAGCTCTAGTGTGGAGCCAAGCACACAAACTCTGTCACTCAGTCCACAAGCTACACTCTCTACGAGATTCCCTTCTCATGTGGTTCATTCCACCCACTCTGGTGCTTTTGCCCTCGTGTGTTTCTCTACCCCACTGCCCTGCACAGACATGACTCTAAGGCCTGATAGCTTTTCATGTCGTTAATTCACAAACCCTCTATACGATAAGGTTACATAAAATGAACAAAGATACAAACTGTCTTTTATCACTATTTATTACACTAGGCTCTACTCCAACAACTTGCTTGTTCATTAGGATTTCCCCAGACCTTCATCTACTGCTTAGTTGAAAGCGCTATCAAATATGGAAATTTTCAGGAGATGGAGCCTAGTGAGATGAACTATTCTGTAGAAGAATGCTCTTAAAGGGAACGCTATTGGTAATTTTATCTAACTGTTAGATAATTTTGAGACATTGGAATTTTGGAAGAAATATGGTGAGGAATTATCTTTGTCAGGCAAAAAGTTTTTAGTGACACTGACTACACATATAGTCTGAGGTAGCATCTTTGACCTGGCAGCCCAAAAAAGTCTCTACTATTTAGGTTTCCAAGGGAGGGAGTTGTCCTTGGACTCCAAGAAAGCATATTTAGTTAATGAGTGACTTGCACTACAAGGCAAACATCACTTATACCATATGATGTAACAGTAACAGAGGCACTGGATAGTTGGGTGATTAATGTATGATTGCAGTCAAAGCTGCCATGACTCCCAGGGGCAGGGTGGTTAAGTGCTTTCCCATCCTGCCTGCAACAGCCAGAAAAGAGAAAGTATTGGTTCTGTGGGAACAGTGGATGGCCCATGTCCTCTTCACAACAGTACTGGAGGAGAGACATGGCTCAGGGTTATTTGACCTTTGAGACAGCAGCACTGGCTTAGTTAAGGGTTATCACTGTCTCTGTCTCTGCTATCTGCTTGCTGTGATGCAGCTCCCCTCTTTTGTCTCAGGTATATTGTGACAGTGGCAAAAATATCAGTAGCTTGCCTGACGACAAAAACTTCAGTTTCATCTTTTCAACATGTGTTAGAGACTTGATAGGGGCTAGCCTCCATAATTAAAGTCTCTGCTCCTCTTGTTTCAAAATCTGACATATGCCATTTGGAAGTTCAGAGAAATAGTGTAAGAATCAATTTGTTGTTCCCAAGAACAGAGTTGCAAATGCCCACTCACAGCTTCCGCCATATGCCTTTGACACTCTGCAATGGTTTCCAATTCATTCAAGACTGTTTTCTGTATGCAGATTGTTCTGAGTTTTGTTTCCTGGTTGCTGTGGGTTTTTTTTTTTATAGACTTTCCTAACTCTTATTGGGTTATTTTTGCATTGTTTATTCATGGTGATGGTTAATATAGACTGCCAACTTTATATGATCTGGAATTACCTAGGAAACAAACTTCTGGATATGTTTGTGAGGGAGTTTTCTAGATTAAGCTGGTTGAGTTGGGGAGACACACTCTAAATTCATAAATGCAGGTAGCTCTGACTACAGGCTGAGGTCTTGCACCAAAGAAAATAAAAAGTGAGTTGAACACCAGCACTGCTCTCTGGGTTTTCTGATCACAGGTGCTATGTGGCCGGCTACCTCATGTTCCTGCCACCCTCTACCACAAAGGACGGGAGCTTCAAACAGTGAGGTACAACAAACACTCCTTCCCACCTTGCTTTGTCTGGTGTTGTCATAGCAATGAAGGAAGTAATTAATGCTGCCAACAAATGTTTTAAAGTTCAGTCTGTGGGTGAGATAATTTATAGACAAATAAGGCGAAGTTCTTTGCCACTGAGCATTAGCATTTGAAGGAGAATCAATGTTTCTGCCCAGTGATAACCTTAAAATCAGGTATCAAACATGCAGAACATTCTGTCATAGAGTCTAGTACCCAGCATGAGTTCCCTCAATCTCACCCCTCTCCCCTTTCATATGTAAGGTTTGGCTTAAAGGTACTGTGTTTCCACAAATGCAGCTAGATTGAATCTGGTTGCCATTTAAACAATTAAGTTAAATTCAATAAAAAATCCAATCAGTCTGGTTGTATTTCAAGGGGACAGAATATCTTGGCTTATCACAGCATAGTTGGGCTAAGCATGGCTGCATGATTTTCTTTTCTTTCTAGAGTCTTCTGAAGCCTGGCTGTGCAACAGCCTTGGCTTCTCCTTCTCCCAAGCAGGACAGACTCTGTCTCTTGGAATTTCTGCCAGAGAGGAATCTTCTACGCACTAGCTTCATTTACCAACAATTTGCTAGCAATCCCTGTCTTCCCAGAGACTATTTCTGACTTGCTGAAGATCGGCAAGAAGAGGTGAGGTTGTTCTAATCATCAAACTCTCAAATGTCCCAAGATCAGCAAAACGTTCCTGTGTCTCTGGCTTACCTTGCACTCTCTGGGCTATGTCATTTCTTTCTATGAACCTTCTGTTTTCACCTTTTTGATCCACTGTTTTTCCAAGTTAGGAACTCTCTGTGTCGCCATCAGATACTTGTGTTGAACTTTGCCATGCCATCTTTACTACTCTGTGTTTTTGGAAGAAATACAAAGAGATTTTAAATTTTCTTTTTTTCTTTCTTTTTTTTTTTTTTTTTTTTTTTTTTTTGGTCCCTTCTATTATTTTAAAACAAAAATTAAGACACCAACCAGAACTCTTGCTGTGCTGTACTGGAAACAAACCCATCATACTCAGTGTTCCCTATAATTCAATTCTCGAAGCTTGATGTCATTTTGGGTTCAATGTAGACCAGCATCCTAATAGCAATTTCAGCCCTTCCTCAGCCGGATCACCAGCCTCAGTAGCAACTCTCTAAGGTACCCAAGATCAAATCTGACAAGGCCATAATCTCATTTTCTTTATCTGTATTATATCATTTCTTGCCATTTAACTGTTCTTAACATTGTTTGTATTGTCTTTGTTATACTTGTGAACAAAGCTAATGAAAGTATCATCACATGAAACACGTGGATATTTTTGTAGAACAATTTTGGTGGAGTCAGTGTGACTCTGTCAAATACTATTCTAACCACAATCTATTAAAGCACAATGTTAATTAGTCCTATTTTTTATTTCATTAATTCCATTGTTTCAATCAGTTTTGTTAACAACTGTATATGGCCCTGATGATCTTTGAAATAAGCATCATGTTTGAATGGGGGAGGGGGCTGTCTCTGGTTTTCTTTTGGATAATCAGTTTTCAATATTATGGCCAATTTATAATTGTTTCATTTATACAATTTCTCTGATGGAGGCACCAGTTCTTGGTTTAGAAACAAGCTGGCCTTCTTGCCTACATATCAAAATAATGCTCTTGTTATTTCAGGGAAAGACTCTAGGCCACCATTTTAATACAGTCCAATGCATGGAAGTGCCCAACCAATGATTGTCACAGGGTCAAAGAAGATGGAGAGGCTTCCTCCCTAGTTTCCAGAAAACCCATGTGCACTTGCCTTGCTAAAGCACGCTTTAGCTATTGCTTCTTTCAAGTCCCCGAGGAGGACACAAGGGTAAATGCCCCCTCCTTATAACCAAGCCACTTTCATTACAGACAAATATTTCCAGAACTTACTTCAGCCAACGTGAAGGAGAGCTACATTCACTGTGCAGATAATTTCTTAACAGCACAATTGAGATCTGGGAGAATGTTCAGACATTGCATATCTAAGCACAGAACCCTGCTGTATCTGGGTCAGTGGAAAAGTCTGCACTTTCTATCACTACTTCTGAGTTCCAGCAGTTCTCACCTATCATAAATTAGTCTTCCTTATTTCTAGAAGAAATCTGCTTTGATAATTTTCAAGCATTATCCTTTGTCAACAAGGACTTGCTCTATGATTTGCAGAAGAATAGGCTTGAAATTGAGTATTTTTTTTTTGTTGTATAGAAGACATCTCTTAGTACGTTCTGAAGACCAGTGTCAAAAGCCCCTAACTCTCCAAATGTCACACACATTCATTTAGCCACACTTCATTGTCCCCATGCCAAGAAGCAGCACCACCAGAGAACTTTGGAATGGGAAGAATGATTTTGGATTTCATTAAATATTCTTTGTCAGGAAAGAAAAACCTTCTTCTATTCTCTTAGGTTTACTATCTAGAGAACCATGAGAAAAACTCTTGGGAAGAACAAATAAGAAAAGCTTGGATTGGGTACAGTGTAGAGTGGGCATTTAGCATGTAGAGAGCTCTTCATTCACACACACACACACACACACACACACACACACACACACACACATGACAGGAAAAGAAGCAAAGAAAACAAGAAGAGAAAGGAAGGAAAGTGAAGAAAATAACAGGGTAGGAGAGGGGAGGGGAGGGAGGAGAGGGAAAGAGGAGAGAATACGGAAAGGGAAAAGGATGAGAGGGCAGGAAAAGATGGGAGAGGAGAGAAGGAAAAAAAGAGAGGAGGGAAGAGGAGAAGAGAGAAGAGGAAAAAAGGGGAGAGGAGTGAGTGGGGAGGAAGAGAGGGAGGAGAGGGAAGAGAAGGAAAAGAGAGGAGAGGTGGGGAGGGCAGGGGAGAGGAGGGGAGGGGTAGGAGCGATCAAGTCAATGAGATGATGGTTCAGAAGGTAAACATGTTTTCTGTGAAAAGCTGACAACCTAAGTTTCATCCTCAGAACCCTTTAAAGGTAAACAGAGAGAACAGACTCTAAAGTTGTCCTCTGATTTTCACAGATGTATGGTGGCACACGCACACACACACACACACACACACACACACACACACAAATAACAACAACAATAATATCTAAAAGCTTAAACATATCAAGATAAAGGAAAGCAATTTTGCTAAAATTTGTGTATTACGCCGGAAGTAACAACTCAAACCTGGACTAAAATTTGAAGCTATATACCATTTTAGTAGGGGAAAGGGGAGAAGCGCAAAAGATGTTTGTGGGAAGGCAGACTTTTAGGTAAAGCAGGATAGCTTCGTGAGTGTCTGAGTGATTCTTGTCTAGTGCCAACTTCTGTTTTCTGGTGACAGCATCCATTTTCCCAGGGAGTGGACTGTAGGAGTGGACTTCTTTTAATCAGAGGAGAATACTTCAGTACAAAACACCTTCAGATGAGCTAGTGTGGGTGTATACACATATACACACACTCACACACACAGGGGAGGGGGGAGGGAGAGTGAGAAACAAAACAGCTGTAATGATGAAGAGTCTGTGGGTATCAAATAACTAAAAGAGGTGCCATTAAATAGGACTGTGAGGGACTTTCTAGAAAGAATTAACTGAAGTGGAGGAAGACTCTCCACCACAACGGGCAGCACCAGAGAGCCGAGTTTCACTTATAATGAAGTCTTGAGGAAAAGCTTGCACCTGCCTGACTTCACTTCTTGCTGACAATCATGTCTGCCCTGTGGGTGTCCCTCTGATCTTTTGCTAACATCAAAACTCATATCATTTGCCAGTGGAGGCTGGAGACCAGCCATTCTCCAAGAATTATTGGACCTTTAGCACAAGATTGGGACAGCTGAGGTATCTACATGGACCAGGTACTTACAGGTTCTCGGCCTCTCTCAACAACAAAGATGAACATGGTGTTTTGGATTCTGCCAGGTTCATCTTCCAAGGAAGGGGAGTGAGCACACTTGGTTAGAACTAAGGGTTGTCAGGATATACATGTTTAGATTGAGTGGTACAAAGGGGAAGGATTTCTGTTGAGTCTTCAGATGGTATCAGTGGAAGTGTTGTGTGCTCTGCTGAGTTGCTGCCAGGCCAAGTAAACTGTTCTTCCTATGGACTCTAGTCAAAATGCTATGCTGTTGGATGTGGGGACAGATGGATGCTTCTGGTCTCACCGGCATGGGAGCCGGGCTTCTGCTGTTTCTTTGGTTTATTTATCAGCTAGTCTACCCTTTCACTTGCCAGCTTGTAGCACAAACCTTTCACTCAGGATTAATGCTTCTGGTGACGACATCATTTGGACTTTTAAATGCTGGCCCCCCTTTTTTATCTTTATATTTTTTGTCTCTTCATTCTGACTCTGACATGTCCTGACGTCCAGATGTTACTTAAACTACTGCCTTTCTGCATCACCTATTCTTTTATCGAAACTCAATGCATAAAATGTAAAGGCATCTTCACACGCAGTCCCTTTGGTCACGCTTAGACCATGGCAAGCTTAGACCAAGCCTATGGCAAACACTCCAGGCCCACATGCAAGAGGCAATGAGATAAAATAACCAGGATTAGACACACATTTCCCCACAAGGCACCTGTGCCTCTTGCAAGAATTTATCTCAGAAAATGCTGTGCCTCACTCTGGTCCTGTGGATTAGTTCTTTGCAGTTGCAGTTTCCTGGGAACAGCAGGCGCCCCATGGGAGAATATCAAGCTGTCTTGCCATCTCTCTGAGAGCTTCAGAAAAGGTCAAGCCAAGGTCAGCCCTTCAGGCATACTGATCTCAGTGATAACCAGAACTGGCTGCCAGAAACTTGAATGTAACTGCCAAGAGCATTCAAAAGCCCCCTCCTAAATATTAGGACTGTGACATTTTTAGTTACATGTCAAGGGCTGTCACACAGCACTGTCCCAGTAAGCTCCTAATAACTTCTTCTTCCTACACTTCTAAATCCCAAGGTCTTTTCCTTTCCAGAGCATAAGAAGCCCAGGCTTCCCACATCAGTATTCCATCAGAGAAATCTAATGAGACAGAGGGCCTTGCAAAGATTAGCCAAGTACTAGCAGGACAAGGCTGGCTCATGGAGCCCAGGCCAAGTTCCCAGAGACGGAAGCTGGACTCAGCCCTTCCCGTTCCTTTCATTTCTTCAGTTCCCAGGGAACTTGGGCTGCCCATTGTTTATTTAAATCTCTGACATGGAGCCAGAATGAGGTCTGTCCTCAACTATCTTCAAAATCAAACCATCTCTGTTCCAACTTCCATAACTCGGGGACTTGCACTAGGGTAAGCTATCAATAGGTTAATAAATCTCTTCATCGAGGTTATATTGTGATGGCTAATTTTTATACTTCACCCAGTTGGATTAAGAAACACCTAGGGGACTTTTTGATAGTATAGCAGGCAAGAGAGCTTGTTTCCAAACCTGGAAATCTGGGCATGAGCCTCGAGCTTCACAAGAACTGGGAAAATAATAGACCAACTGAGCTCCAGTCCCAACCTTCCTCTGTTGTAAAGAAAATGAGATACCCCATCTGTGTATGCACTTGTTTAAGTGATTTTGTTTGAAGATATGCATCTGCCTGCATCCACTCTGAGAGAGGAGTCTTCAGTGCAAGCCTATTTCCCAGCTGCAGGGAAGGACAAGGACAATCCTGGGGCCTCTCGGAAACCCTCAAATGCCCTAGCAAGCAAGATAGCAGATTTCCCTGAAGGAGGAATTGCTGAGTTCTGTAACAAAAGGTTTTCACCAGCATACCATAGTCAAAGACCCTGTTCCTCCCACACTGCTTCTTCCTTTTCCAAATCCAAGTAAAAGGAACAATATGAAGCCAGAACAGGATCCATGAAGAACAAGTCTCCAAAAGCCCACCCACATTCAAAGAGAGCCAAAAGCCTGTATATTTGGCCGTGTGTAGATAAAACAACCATTTTTAAATAGAATATTTTACATCTTTATTAGGATGTTGGACAGCATGTATTTATTTACTTATACATGCCCTACCTATTTCCCAAAGACCTGGATATGGCAATATCAGAAGATCGCCTTGGGTTATAATTTTCTCTGGAAACCCAGTGTTATGATTCATTACAAACACAGTGTTGGAAGAGAGAAGGAACCGGCTTATGTAAACACAACATAACGCTATTAACTGAAGCAGCAGATTAAAATAGCAAACAATATATTAGGTATAAAATCAAATCCGCGGTTGTATCTTAAAGTATGGATAGGAAAACATAATCATTTCACCTAGAGAGCACTTTATTATAACAAAGTTAATTTGCATTTATCTACATGTTTGACATCAACACAATCGTAGACAAACACAAGCCTCCTAAGTTGAAGCTATTACCACAGGGTTTGGACTAAATTTGCATAGCACAAAAAAATCAGTTGGCCTTTTAGAAGGACCATGTCACACCTATACTAAGGTTTAATTTTTTAACATAATTCATTCGGCGTAGCCACTAAAGGATACAACCGAATTATAAAAAGCATGGCAACACTAAAAGCTGTTGGTTGGGGATATTTCTGAACAGCAGATACTTCAGATACACAGGTGATGGTGGTCACCACACCAGACAGACACCATCCTGGTATCTTTTTAATAATAAACTGAAAGCACGTGGGTGGGATTGTTTCCAAATTATACAAGTACTAGTTTTCAATCTGTGGAACTTAGAGTGTGTTTTCTCGTGCTGAGAGATATTAATCTGTTTATTCAGGATAAAATGTATTTACATATAAATATTCAGAGTGTATATTGGTACACAATGTCAAACCACTACGTTTCTTCCCTTCATTTCTGTAAAGATGTTTTTTTGTTTGTTTGTTTGTTTTTTAATGTGAGATACAGTCTCATCTCTACCGGACTGGTCTCGAATATGATATGTAGCCAGCCCTTGAACTTTGGATCTTCCTGCCTCAACCTTCCATGTGCTGGGATTATAGCCAGGCACCATCTCATTTTATACCTGGATCTCTGGAAATGATACAGGGCATCATGTATCCTAGACCAGTGTCTACTAGCTGAGTCATACTCCCAGACTAGGCTGTGGTTCCATGGGGTCTGAAGACACTTGTATTTCTCTTCATAAAAACTTCCTCACTGAATGTTGGGTCACAAAACAACACTGCTTGGTCCTCAAGTGAGGAAGCTTTAGTCCTTTTTACCAGAAAGTAGGGTGACTGAGGCTCCTTGCTCAGAATCCAAATTCAGAGACCAAGAACTCTGACCCAAAGACCACACTTGCCATGATGCCATTGTCCAGCTTTTCTTATTAGCAATTCACCTAATACTCATTCTAAGTTAGTCTCCAGTACTGAGAGTATGAAACACGTGTTCAGGTTTTGTCACCATTTGTTTTGTTAATAAAACAAACATATGAAGAACGTGACTCATTCTCTCTAACTTTCTGTATTCTAAATATTCCTTACTGACATCTGACTATACCAAATCAAGACTAGCTATTCAGGACCCAGAGAAGTTAGATAAACCCTGGAGGTCTAGACACAGGACCATGAGACCAGATCAGAGGTCTCCCCTTGGTTCTCAGGACAGACCATGCTTTACTTCCCAGAGGTACTCTAAGTTAATCTAAGAACAAGAGCCATGTCTTCCCTTCAGATAGATGCTCAAGCCTTTGGTTAAGTCCTGTTCCTTAGTATGTGTTATTATATAGCCAACATTCACTGCTTTATGCAGGTGAACCACCTCTTCTTTAGTTCCATCAAGTCAGTGATGAGATAGTGGTTGAAAAGATGCTCAGTTGAGAAACCTCTTGCCAAACAAACACAAGGACTACATTCTATTCTGAAAACACTTGTGTACAAGCTGCATTTGGTGGCACATATGCAATTGAAGTGCTGAGCAGGTGGAGACAAAAGATCACTGGGACTCTCAGGCTAGTCAGCCTAGCCGAGTCAGAACATTCTTGGCTCAATAAGCAAGCTCTTGAAGAATGACTCCAAGTTTGACCTTTGGCCTTCACATAAGCACACACGAAAGACTATGACAGTCTGTTATCTGCCCACCTACCCAAGCCAAGCTTAGTCAGTGTCTTAAGAGGTTTGGGCCATCTCATGGTTCCTGCATTGAACCCCTGCTGTATTACTATAACCAGTTTAATAATCACAGAAGCTAAGTAAGTATTCAATTGTCTCTTTCTCTTGCTGTTTCTAAATCCTTCTATAGTAATAGTCAATTCCCCACCAGAACATTTTAGTGCTACCAGTTTGGGGAGAAGATGGGAGATCACAATACTGCCTATGAATCACACCAGTCTCGACAGAACTTTGTCTTGGGAAAGTGAAGGGGACCAGTGAGAACATCAGTCACTGTGCCCTCCTGCATCTATCAGCTCCACTGTATCCCTGCTGCCTCCCTGTCCTGTTTGTTGTGAATGAACCCAAGTGAACTGGTATCTCTCCACTCTGGTGGTTCTCCATTTTCATTGGCTCCTTGCCTTTAGCACTTGACCCCCTGCCCCAAAGTTCATTGGGGGGACTTTACATTTTAATAGTGAAAAGATCTTGAAAATATTTATCAAGATAATGTCTCTTCCTATGTCTCTTTTAAGGTTCTCCACTCTTCCAAGGCAATATTCCTCAACCTTCTTAATGCTTAGTTCCTCCTGTTCCCCACCCATGAAATTATTTCATTTCTACTTTATAACTATAATTTTAATGCTGTTATGAATCATAATGTTAATATCTACTATGCATCCCCAAAGGGGTCATGACCCACAGGCTGAGAATCACTGTTCTAAGGCTTTATCAAAGTATTGTCTCCTGCCTCTCTGAGTGTGGGTCACATTATAACTTTCTACCCTGGACACTCAAGACAAGAGTCAGTCTTTTAAGACCCTTGCTAACCTGGCTTCCCATGGAGTTTCCTTAGATATTGGGTTAAATTCATCTCTTTAGGAGGATTTCTTTTAAATTTTTCTGTCTTGGTCTCACTAATCTAATTTTATCTCCAAAACAACATTACCATGAGTAATGGACATCAAGGCACGTGACTTCCTGCTTGCCTTATGTCAGGGACTTTGAGATCAGCATCCAATATTTCACCATTTAGGTGATCAGCTCTACTGACCTACTCAGCCTTTTTCCTTAGTGCTTTCCTTTCTCAAAAATAACATCCTCCAAACACAAACCACTCGGAAGTGCTAGATACACCCAACTACTTAGAGCCCCAGAGAATGTGGCTAGGGTTTCCTTGGCTAAATTACATTGGGCATGGCCTTTTCACTCTCAGGTCCCCCTTCACCAAATTCTATTAATATATTTGTTCATCTAACAACTACAGACCACAAATACTTCCTAAGTAAACATGGAATACTCAAGACAAGCCATATGGTGGGCCACTATGGATAGACTGTGCCCCAAAAGGCTATGAATTGGACAGCCAGGTCTACATGCAATTAGACCATTGAGATTGCGTTAATACAAGAGTGTATTCATCATAGAAGGAGGCATTCTCTACCTACTACAATTTCTACCACTTCCTTGCTTGTCCTTTGTTGTAGCAAAAGGGAAGGTCCTCCCCTTATGCCAGCCCTGTGAGTTTGGACTCTTCAACTTTCTGAACCACTCACTAGTTAGACATTTCCATTCCACACAAATCCTCCAGGAAGAAGGATTCTATCCTACCTACTCAAGAAACCAGGGCACAAAACACCAGCATCTGACCATGAAATTAGTGCAAGACACCAGAGCATGAGATGAGAAATCAGTGTCATGAAGGAAACAGGAGCTTTCACAAATCCATGGACATTTAGCAACTCCTGAACACTCAAGAGAGTAATGAGAACTTAGAGTTGAAATTTATTAACTGTATCAAAACAGAACAAGTAGAAATGTGTATTGGCTTCACTTCTTGGGAAAAAAAAATCCTGACAAAAACAAATTAGGGAAGTGTTTACTTGTCTTCACAGTTGGAGGATATAGCCCATCCTGGTGGGAAAATCATGGAAGGAAGAGGCAGCTGCTCACATTGCTTCTTCTGTCAGGAAGCAGAGAGAGATGAAGGTTCAGCTTGCTCTCTCCATTTGATTCAGGTCCAGACCCCACCCCACAAGGTGCTACTATCCACATTTAGGATGGATCTTGCCACTTCAACTGTCTCAGTCTAGAAATTTCCTCACAGATGTGGCCAGAGTAAGCATCACATGACTTCTATGGGAGCCAGCAAGTGCAGCTCACACCTACTGGAAAAGAAAAACAACTCCAGCAAACACAACAGTATTCCTCAAGGAGCTGGGACTCAGCCCAAAATTAGGAAGGAAATAACAAAAGTCGGGGTAGAAATAGATACTGGGAAAGACCAGCAAAACTAAAACAAACACTCCCACATCCCCCTCCCAAAAAAACTAAAAACAAATGGACAAAACTAAAAAATAGATCAGCTCAACTAAGAATACTTTTTAAGACAAATAAATCCTTGGGCTAAATAAAGAGTTGGCTCAAATAAATAAATTCAGAAATAAAAGCAAGGACACTGCAGCTGATAAAACAGCAAGCCAAGGAAATGACCACAGCAATCACATAGCTCAGTCAGGCTGCCCAGGAAGAGTGGAGGCATGGTTGACACATATACAAGCCTACAAAGATAGAGTCTTTAAAGAAGGAGAAAAATCTGAACAAATCAGCAGCAATCAAGGATACTAAATTAGTAAAACAAACAAGACCTTCCCATGAAAGAAAATTCTAAGAGCTGATGGCCTGCTAACTGAATTCTACCCATAATTTAAAATGAATTCCATGGGTGCTATATCTTGGTTAATAGAGTGCCTGTCTAGCTAGCATGCACAATGCTCTGGACTCTAGACCCGGTTTCCACATAAACAGGACATGCTGATACACTCCTATAGTACCAACACGTGGGAGATGAAGATCAAAAGTTTAAGGTCATCTGTAGCTACACAGCAAGTTGAAGGCCAGACTGGGATACATGAAAATCGGTCACAAGAAAAATAAATTATCCTTTTTTTCAAATTCTGTCAAAGCTTGAGAGACAGGGCTGGGGTGGGGGTGGGGTCAGAACAAGGAGGGTATGAGAGGTAGGAAAGAGTGTGGGTTAGAGCACTTGCAGTTTCAGTAGGACAGGATGAATGAATTCTGTGCATCAGTTGTGACATATGGAAACTCTAGTTAATAATGATGTCTGGTGTAATGCTTCGTCTTCATTATCAATATGACATTTCTTAGTATCATCAGAAGACAAGGCCCTGGACGTGTTAGTGTTTCCTGACAAGTTTGTTCGAGTCGGCAAAGCCTACCTTGAATGTGGGCTGGGATCAAAGACTAAATAAGGAGAAAGTGAACCAAGTGTCAACATTCATTCATCTTTCTTCTTCCTTGTGTAGGTGCAATGTGACCACATGTCCTCATTGCTATTTAAATGCCTTCTGCCCCATGATGGACTACACTTAAACTGTGAGCCAACATGAGCACTTCCTTCCTAAAGTTGCTTATGTTGAGTATTATTTTCTCAAAGTAATGAGAAAAAGAATGTGTGTGTATGTGTGTGTGTGTGTGTGTGTGTGTGTGTGTGCTTAAAAATTACAAAGTAACTCAATGCACACACAGACAAGTATGCAAGGTTGTATATATAATATAACTTGATTATATTTCTTTAATCAATTTATGATGCATTCCTAAATCAAGATATCAGTGTACAGCATAAATACTTTTAATTTTTATTTGTTAATTATATCTGAATAAAGCTGAAAATAACCACCATTACACATAAACAATTCTCTTCTAAGTAAACACAACCCTCTCTTAGGTCCCACTCCTTTGAAACATCACCCCAATGTCCTGTCTCACAAAGTATGACTTCCCTGTTTCTTCCCCTACACAAATGTCATTTCATTAAAAAATATCTTCATTGTGGTTTTATGGTTCATTAGGAAGGCTCCATAGAAGTAGTAGGGATCTTGCCTATGCAAATCCCAGTGCCTTATGTGGTGTCTGAAACACAACACAGCCCTGTCAACAGACTCTGCTGTTCTTCTTTGCTTCTGTTCACTCCTGTGAGTTTATGAAAGAACCCCATTTACCAGCCATCCGATCCCCAATTTTCCCTAGGTTTTGGTAGCATCTCCCATGGGCCACATATTAACCATTGCAGTCTCACTGAATGCAAAAGGGACACAAGTCAAAGATGACTAAGAGACATGTTGCCTGAGTCCACAAGGTCAATTTCAAGGCATCCTTAGCCTCATAAAAGTTCAAGACCAGTCATGGCTTGGCTACGTGACACCCATACCCAAAAAGAACAAAGAGAACGCTCAATGGGAGCAGGATGTGGATTCTTCTCTTATTTGCAAAGGGGAGCTATACTTGCTGGCCATTATTCTCCATGAAGAGATATCAAAGGTATTTTCAGGAGGCAATTCTGAAAACATAAAACAAAATAACTTTATGCAGAGCATCTGTATATCTGTACATCTTCTCTCAAGATATACTGCAATTTGTTTTCAGACTTTCTGCCTGGGAAACTCAAGGTTTCTAATGATGAGTATGATCACCCTCTTCTTTGCCTTGCCCAAAACTGGGTGGTTTCTGCTCTGTCACCAGAGTGTGTGACTGTGAGTCCCGGGCTATGGAGCAATGAGGAGGTGCTGGACATCCACTTTGGGAGCCTGTGTTATTTTGCTTAGTAATACACATTTACCATGCATTCAGGAAATAAAGATGTGTGGGTTTGGGTTTTGTTGTTTTTTTGTTTTTTAAGGCATTTGTCTTTTCCAGGAATTTTTTTTCTTTAAGAATCTTGAAAAGACAGTGCAAGCCTGCTGGGCTGTGGGAATGTGACAGATTGTCCTACACAAATGTGCATTTCCTTCCTCTCATTTTATTCCCTCCCTAAAGAACCACAATGTTTCCCAATTGTTGATTTTGAATGTAGCATAAAGGGTTGCCCTGAAGTCACAGCTGCAAGCTTACAGAAACGGGTGTTCTTAGAGGCCATATCCTGCCATTGATTTTCACAGTGAACCTCCCCATCGATTTCAATAGGGACTTCTCCCATAGATCGATGGCAGGATATGACTGGCGACATTAAGAACAGATAAAAAGACCTTTGTGTTAACTCTTAACACAACTGAAATTTAGATGCAAACTCACTTAACAAAAATTGGTTTTCAGAAGTTCATCAAAAAGGAAATAATTTCAAGATGCCTCCATTGCTAAAGCCAATGTAAATATGATTTCTTATGCCCAAGTCACTATTTCCTTTGTATTTTCTTTTTCTGGTTTATCAAAATCACATTCTCATAAGTATTTTTAAAGATATATTAAAGAAGACTTGTAGTCTTTGCCCTCAAACAGTGTAATATTTAGTAAAGAAGAGAGATGAGGACACAGAGTAATCCTACACGAAGTGGGAGAAGGGGTGAGTGTTTCAGAAGCTGGTGTAAAAGATGTCTCTCCATAGTTCATGTGTATAAAACTTCACATAATGAATTTTTTAAATTAAAATATAAATATAAAATTTGTGTTGAGCAGGATCTTGCAATGGTGTCCAGGTTGACCTCATTCCTGGGTTGAAGTAATCCTGTGGTCTCTGCCTCTTGAGCAGCTGGGGTAGGCAAGAAATGTGTCCACAGCTGACTTTAATCTCTAATATTACATAACACTATATATTTGGCCCAATGCAGTCATTGGTGTTGTTCTTGCTTCAAGAATAAACCAGGAAATTGCCTGCTAGCAGTGCTAGCAGAAGGAGCTGTTAGTAGCTTGACCCTATATTCTGGTCTTCCTAGAGTGCCTTAATTTATATCTACCCTCTATCATTTTTAATGCAAGCTTTCCCTGACACATCTGAAAGTGGCCCATCACCTGTACAGCAGCACATGCTATCCTTAAGATCTGCTCAGAGGTAGCTATTAGATAGGAAGCAGAATTGGGAACTGGGAGGACTTCAGTGTTCTGGTTTGAGGCTTAGATCTTAAGGTTATAGGACGTTCTCTCTAGAGGTAGGCTAGAGGACAATGATCCTCAAAACTTCTGACACAACAGGCATAAACATTCCACTATCCTCCAAGATTTTAGGTCCTTCTGTTCTTTCTCCCCTTTCTGGATTTGTTGAAATTTTTATTTGCCTTCGTCTTTCTCTTAGACTCATCAGTTGCCTGGTGGTTTTGTCCTTCCTCAGCTGTCAGGCTGGTCTATCAAGAGATCTGCTTTCCTTACCTTAGAGAGTCATTATTTTCAAGTCAGTCAACAAACATTCACTGAACAATGATGTGAGCCAGGGAAGATGTTGGTGCTTAGGACTATATGAAGAAATCTCAAAAAGGAACTGTAGTGATTCCTATCCTTGAATTTCAGGTGGGTTCTCTAAACAGGCTGGGTGTCATCATCCTGATTCAAATTGCTGACAAATCTGGGCACGTGTAACAACAACTATCTCAGAGGCTTCGTTTTTCTAGGATTTTCACCAGTAACTCAGAAACATTTTTCTAATTAGTAGTGGATCATTTAGGGTTGATCCATGTATATTTAAACTTGATATTAATCACAGTCAGACACGTTTAATGAACAATCATTAAACTTTGATGCAACTAGACTTCAACTGATGTGATCCACACAAAAGAAACTGTGTTGCAAAAGGAAACAGGGTGGATTAGTTTTGTTCTTGGCGCATAAAAAGTCTGATCAACAAACTGAAGGGAGATCCTATCAGTCTAATGTTTAGAAATTGATTGTCTAAAACTTTATGTTGTTCCTTTATGTTTCTTATCTTCAAAAAAGCAAGTAACAAATCTCAGACCTTGTACTTGATAACCAGCTTATGCTGATGTTCTGGATGGGAAACCTGAAACTCAAGAAAATGACTTTAAACTTAGGCAAGCTCACAATTAATACATTTCAGACTTTTGGTTTTTAGACCCTTGGTTTCGAGAATAGGAAAAGATTCAGTCAATACAGTGTTTGCTTCTCTGCAAGTGAGGTAGCTCACTGAAATCTCAACAACTAAAGAAGCACAGGCAGCAGGTTCTCTGGGCACACAGGCCAGATAGTTTTGGCCGATTGATGGGCTTCAGATTCAGAGACCAAGTCTCACAAAATAAAGTGGAGAGTGATTGAGAGAAAGACCTTATGTTGACTTATAGCCATTACACAAAAGTGTACACACAAGTTCATGTGCACCTGCACACATATACAAAACAACACATATACATATGTATACATATAGACATAGATACTCTCTGTGTGAAAAGTGAGGAAAATATACTAACATCTTCCATTTTCCTCCAGTCAAATAATTTCTTCACATAAGAATAGAAGTTCAAAGAGTCTGGATGGCCTTCCTACCCGGAAAAATCTTTGCAATTGTTTTCAAGCTTCCCAGTTTCCTGTTGTTCTGAGTGGTGGGCAGCCCCCTGACCATTTCTTCTTTTAAAAAAATTTCTATACTTTAAAAATTGAATATATTTACAACATTCTCCCTTTCTCCCTCCAAAACCCCCATATTCCTTCCATGTTCCCTTTCAAATTTAGAGCCTCTTTTTCATTGTTACCTGCATATATATAGTCCTTAACTATAGCTTTCTCATTCTATATAATGCCACTTGTATGTGTGTTTTTAAGTCTAACCATTTGACATTGGGCAACTAACCAGTGTGCTCGTCCATGAGGGAGACTATTTCCCCCACTCTCAGCATTTCTTAGTTGTCTATAGATCTTTATATAGGGTTGAAGTCTCATGGGCTTTCCACTGTACATGTTAGCATGCCTATTGTTTTCCTCATTCAGTTCGTGTTTAGAAGCTCATGTTAGTGAGACATTTTCAGTGTAGTTTCTGATGTTATTAGCAGACACAATCTTACAGCAAACTCCCTGATTCTTTAGATCCTACAATTTTTCTGTCCCCTCTTCTGCAGTGTTATATGAGCCTTGGGTGCTGGAGTATTTTATGGATATATCCATTAGGACTGGGCCTCACAACTCTGCATTTTGATTGATAATGATTCTCTGAAATGGTCTTTGTCTTCTGTTTCTTTGAAGTTTTTTTTTTTTTTTTTTTTTTTTTTTTTTTTTTTTTTTTTTTGGTGAGGGGTGAAGACTACACTTATAGTTAGGAATTTGCTGGTTTAGAAAAGTGGTAATTGTAGACTCTTTTCTAAGATCCAAGACTTGTTAGTACTAAGTAGTTGGCTAGGTTTCCTTTCATGCATAGTTTCTTTCTTGTTGGGGGAGGGGTCTTGAGTACAATTAGAGAGCTGGTTTCTGCCAAGATATGTATTTCAGTACTGTACCTTGGGGTTATGGTGCCAAGCTGGTAGTAGTTATGGTTTCATAGGCATCACAGCTGGGTAGGACTGCTGACTGCTTCCCTACTTTGGAAGATGCCAGGGTAGTTTTTTGCACCATGGAAACTAGCCCTGGGGGGGGGGGGTCTTTCAGATCCATTCTAGCTCTGGGTCCTATGGACATTATGTCTGAGGTGCATGGTGGCCTCAGCAATAAGACACCTTTCACCTCTGGAGTGAGGAACAACTAAGCTTCCTGAGCAAGAAATTTTATTCTGCACTTTATTTCTTTGGATCAGAAAAAGTGCCTTAGATCTATTCAGAACCATCTATAGTCCCTTTGAGCCCAGAAAAGGGACCTTGAACAAGCAAACTGGACAGCCCTACTTTCCTGCCTGTAGGACTCACTGGAAAAGTAAGTGGGGTAGGGAGATATCGAGCTCTGTTTTCTGGTCTTCGCATTCTCTGTATTTAACTTTGGTCTTCTTCTCTCATGTGCATATGTATTTACAGGAATAGACAAACAGACACATGCATAACAAAGCATAGCCTGTACACAAGAAGTGTGAAAGGACATGCAGAATATTGCTACTACCTCCTGGCTATCCCTAATCACCAGCATATGTTTGTTCTTTGTACCTTTGGTAGTCATTGATGTCATTGAGATTATCTCATGCATTTTCTCCTGAGCCCTGGATAAAACCATGTAACTCACTCTTCAGATACATGCCATCAGAGTCACTTGACGTTTGCTCCTTTCTTTCTACCACAAAACTCAGGAATTGTGCCATCAGGTAGGTCCTGGAGACTGGATGAGTTTGAGACAGAAACAAATAAATGCATGACTAAAATCATCAACCTCTTCCTTCTCCTCCACCTCCTCTTCATCTTCCTGTTCCATCTTATTCTTCTCCTCCTTTCTTCTTCTCCTCCTCTTCCCTGATTCTCCTTCTTTTTAAAAACTTCTGAAACTTAAACTTGGCCCAACAATTAATATTTATCATTTCAGCAGTTCCTTAGGAGGCTGAGACCTGATAATTGTTGAGAGCCAGTGGTTCAAAACCAGCCAGGTGATATAACTCTACTGCCTTAAAAACAGAAATAAACAAAGCCTACTGAGTATTCAGTGATTTTCTTTAATATTGCTATTTAACTTGGCATCACACTTCATACCTAGAGAAGCTGAGTTCAACTACTCATTATTGATGGGCCAATTTGAAAAAGTGAAATTGATAGTAAAAAGAAGACTTATTCAATCCACTGACCTCTTCAACTTAATCTTCAGAAACTTAAAATGATTTGAAAAGTTTAAATAGAGGAACAGAAATATGCACATCTAAGCCAATGGGTGGTCCTCTCTATCACTGACCTATCATTGTATGGGCTTTAGGCACATCCTCTAAGGTGGCCTGAAAAGTTGCTAAAACTATAAAATCACTTTCTGGGAGAAAACTTCTCTAATTGGAGCATTTTCATTCTCCCAGCATGAGATTTCTAAGGAAATTCCCATTTCCTTGGGCCATTGTTTCAATAGTCTGGTAGTTAGACTGAGACACAAATGTCTCTTTATAGTATCTTCATTTCTGCCTAGCCTGTTGCCCTTTGCCTAAGTCTTTGTAGCTGTTATGAAAATGTAGAATATCTCAAGGACTTTGGGGAATTCTTTGTTTACACAACCTATCTTCGAGCAGAGCCCACAAAACCACACTTTAATGATCTTCTGTTCTTTGAATGGCATTGGGGCCAAGCTGGCCCCACCTCACTGTCTGCTCCTATCCCATGCTTTGTGACAGTTTCTCACATATTTACTGCACAGATCTGCAAGAGGACAGAGGTTTCTGCAGAAGGTTATGTGCTTTGGGGCATGGCTCTTTCCATGGCTGCATACTTCATGCAGTCAGACAATTCACCTTCCAGTGCACTGCCAGTAGAGATCCAGGGCCATCAGTTCATTTGGAGAGATACACACTCAGTTACCCACTTCTCCAGTTGACTACTATTCTTCTTCCTCTTTCCTGTAGTCTTCATGTTGTTTCTTCTGCATTCCTGCACCATGCCACCTAAAGATGTTAAGTAGCAATTTGAAACACCAATGAGTTTGGGAATAAATAGAACATGACTCATCTGGCTTGAGTGTTGTTCTTCTTGGAAGGGCATAGATGCTTAGATTTTCCCTGATTCCTCTACTGAGGCACAGGAACTAGCAGCCTCATCATCTATCATTAGTGCTCAGGCCATAAGAACTGGATCTCAGCATCTCTTCCTGCATCTTTCAGTTTATAACCCATCATTGTAAACATTTTAAAGGCTCTACTTTCACCCTTTTGAACCAGAAACTACATTGCCCACAGTCCTGAAATTAGGTAACTTAAAGAGGTTAAAATTAGTTTTGCTGAAATATGCCAATGTCAGATTTACCAGATAATAGAAAACTAGATGGCTTTCCACCTCCACCTACAAATTTATAAGTCAGTAGAAGGCTTTCCCGTGTAATGCATATCAAAACTCAAGTGCCAAGAAGATCTTCTGTTCACCTTCAAAACAAAGACATCAAAAGATTTGGAGATATACTTTAGGACTGATCTCCTTTTACAACCCAAACAACCCTTAGCTTTTCTTCTCAGCAAAGCCTCTCTGGAAATGATCTGAGGTGGGTTGGAACATGTCATCTGAAATCACTTCTATGCAGAACCAGGATTGTTTTGCTCTGGGCAACATTCTTTCTGTGATTTTCACCCACCATGTACAACACACTGTTGCTCACACCACGTTGAGTCTGTGAGCTCCTCAGGGCAGGAACACTACCGATTTTATTGTGTTCTTGGCAGTGGGAATCTTAGCACACCATTTTTTTTTTTTTTGCTCATATTAGATACTCCTTCAGGCCAGGGCAGATGCAAGGGAGGCCAAGTCTTCTCTTACTAGCAATAAGCCTATTGAGGAGGGGCCCTGCTGCTTAGGAGTCTCCAGTCATAGCAAGTGAGGAGACAGCAGCCTGCTAATCATCTTCCAGATCTGCAATTATGTTTGGGATCCTCACCTTTATCTCAAAGCTTTGAGTTCACATGAAAAATATGCCAGCAATTGCTTCTGCCCTTGACAGATAGTCTTGGATTCACACATGCACAAAACCCACTTGTTAAAGGCTTCCCATTAGAATTTTTAAATGTCAAATTCATTATAACTGACAAGGCCTCTGTGATCTGAGTTTTGGGGTCCAAGTCTCTGAAACCTCCCCTTCCATTCCAGTGCCCAGCTTCTCTCTGACCTTTGCCTATATCAAGTACTTCCCAGCCCAAGGCTTTTACATGATGTTCCCGTTAGCTAGAGCTTGCATGGCTCACATCTTGTTCTCAATCCCCATACTCTCTCAATTTCTCTCCCTGACCCTGAGTTCTGTTTGTCCTGGCATCACTTATCACCCACTTATTTATTTGTTCATAAATAAATACATCTTTATGCTAAATTTCTTTATGTCAATGTCCCATACTAGATTGAAACCTCAGGAAGAGCCAGTGCTGAGTCAGACTCCTCAGACATTGCTTGTACATATGTGTAAGTGTATACATATGTATGATCTTCTCATAACACCTATCACTGGATTTGAGATCACCATAACCCTATATGACATGATAATTTATAATATAGCTTATGACATCATCATAATTATGACCTCATTATAATCATGACCTCACCATAATTTATAACATCATCATAATTCATGACCTCATTATAATTCATGACCTCATCACAATTCATGACCTCATCATAATTCATGACCTCATTGTGATCATAACTGTATCATGAGTTCCAGACCACAGTGTAACTCATGATCTCACTGTGACTTTGTGACCTCATTATGATTTCATGCCATTGTAATAATGACTTCATCACGATATATGACCTTTATTACATCATAAGACCTTTAGACAACATAAAGTTAGAACAAGGTGACCTCATGACCTTGTTCTAACTTTATGATGTCTAAAAGGTCTTTATTTCTAAATGAGGCCACAGTTTAAAGGTCAGGTCTGAAGATAACCTTTTCAGGAAGGCTGACCAAGCCTATAGCCATAACTGATTTAGTCACCAAGAACCACGGAGAAGAGAAACCGGAACTGTTGATGTGGTTTGGGATTTAAACCACATGGTGTACACATGGACACAAGCAAAGAGTTCTTTCCCTATGTTCTTTATCATTCATTGTATTAGTTATTTTCTCATCATTGTGACAAAATACCTTCTAACTTCTGATAATTCAGTTTCTCATGGTGGAGAAAGCTTGACCCAGAAACAAGATGACCATAAGGAGATGGGGCAGATAAAGAAGACAGACAGAGCTGGGTCAGAAGCTGGGGCTGTCCCCAGTGACCTATTTTATTTAGCCAAGTTCCCATGTCCCACAGCTCCCATAACCTTGCAAAACAGCTCCACCAGCAGGAGACTAAATTTTAAAACATAAGAGCCCATGGGAGACATTTCAGACCCAGTAACATCATACCAGCTTCAGCCCCTGGGATTTAGGAAGGATGTACAGTGAAGAGGCCCCCAAAGTAGTCGGTAAAGGTGCTGAGGAAGGGAGAGCAAGCGTTCATACAGGAAAGACTGAATGGGGATGCTGAAAAAAAAGTAATGGTTGATGATTTTTTAAATTTTACTTTTCTCTTATGTGCATAAGTGTTTTGCTCATACACATGCATGCCCGGTGTCTATGGAGACCAGAAGAAAGCATTGGACCTCCTGGAACTAGAGTTACAGATGTTTGTGAGCTGTGTGTAAGTGAGTCAGAGTCACTCATTCTTTCCTTAAGTTGCTTTTGTCAAGTACTTTGTCACTGAAATAAGAAAAGAAACACATACCCTCGGGGCTGGAGAGATGGCTCAGTGACTAAGAGCACTGACTGCTCTTCCAGAGGTTATGAGTTCAATTCTCAGCAACCACATGGTGGCTCACAACCATCCATAATGGGATCCAATGTCCTTTTCTGATGTGTCTGAAGTGAATAAATAAATACATCTTTAAAAAAAGAAACAAGCATATGCACACACATACACATCATCCACCAAACTGCATCCCAGTGGCTCCAAACTATCCTGACACATGGGCTATGGGATACAAATGTCCAATCACCATTTTCTCCATTACAGAATAGTTTAACCCAGTATCATATGAGCATAGTGAGGGAGATTAGGGGTATAGCTGTGATACCTATGATACCTGCCCTATTCCATGGCGACCACACCTCTCTCCTTTGGTGCAGCCTTTGAATCTCCATCTTGACCCGCTAAGGATAACAGAAGCCTCATGGTCCCCTTCCCTGTCTTGACTGCCATGGAACCAACAGTTCCAGTGATCTGACCTGTGTCTGCTGAAGCACCTCAACAGAGGCCACTGATCAGAGCTCTGTAACCACTGCTTTCCCACTTGGACCCAAGTTCACGCAATATTAACTCTGAGACTGGATTAGAATGAATAATTGCCTATGCCAAAAGCTTTGGCTCATTCCAGCTAGCTCATAACTTAATTATCACGTTTATTGTATTCTTAGTCCCAACTTGTGGTTGGTTACTTCTCCTTAGTTTAGTTCGACCATCTTCCTCAGAGTTCAGGGTGAGTATCCTCTCTCCCTACTGCATGTCCAGCCTTTTAATCTTGGATCAGCTCACTGGTCATAGGACAGGTGGGGTCTCCAGACAGTTCATAAGAGATTTTCTCCACAGCGATCATGAAACACAGAAGACAAAGGCTCTGTCTGCAACACTCACAGAACTGAAAGCCTAACAGGGAGAGACACTTTCCATTTGACTCAGAAGTTGTACTCTAAAAAATAAAAGACTCCATGTCAGTAAAGAAAGTCTCATCTTTGAAAACATATAGGCAGCAATAAAATATAACATTATAAAGTAAATTCTTATAAAATTGTGGAAGGTCATCTCTCAAAGTTCATCTCTAAAAAATATATCACTTTGATGATTTTATATATATAGATATAGCCAGATGGTTGAAAGGAAGATTAACAAAGGATAACATCATAAAGGAGAAGAAAACAATTTAACATTTGTTTCACAAGAACCATGGTGCATCTCAGAGCTACACCAGGACTACTAGGCACCCCAAATAGCTACGAAAGTTGCGCTTCTTTAAAAAGTTTACATCTGGTTTAGAGGAAAAGCTCAGTCTATAAAGTGCTGCACAGGAAAGAGGATCTGAGTTCAATCCCTAGAAACCCACTTAAGATATTGCTCCTCTGTAATCTCAGTGTGGGGGAACCAGATAGGCAAGCCTCCATGGTTTCCTGGCCAGTCAGTGTAGTCAAGTACCAGATCCCAGTGAGAGACTAAGAGATCCTGTCTCACAAACCAAACTGGATACTACATAAAATATGATCTGTGACTTCTATATCCATAAGTATATATGCACATCTACAAAGACACACACACACACTCACACATGTATACATAAACACACATGCCTATGCACACCCATACATGCATACACATACACACACATACACAAGCACATACACATATATACACACAGATACATATACGCCTGCTCACACATACAGATACACACACCTACTCACACATATATACATATCACACACACACTCATACTCATATATACATACAAGCACACACATGCACACACATGCATATATACCCATGAACACATATGCACACATATACATACACACAAGCACACACATGTGTATACTCAGATACATACACACATACACATACATCCCCCACACCTACACTCACACACACATACACACACATGTATACACACCCATGCATACACACACACACACACACACACACACACACACACACACACACGAAGATACACTTTTATATTTTATAGCATTGGCTCTAAAGCTGGGAAAATGTGTCCCTTGTTGGGGTGAACACTGACTGTCCTCATTCTCCAGGCTCGAGTTCTTAGGAATGGGGAGATGTCAGGGCCAAGGATAGAGAGTGGCAGATATTGGAAAAGACTTCTCACATGACTCCAATTATCTTCACTCCACACAAAACAGAATAAAAAGAACTGTTTTCTCTCCTTTCTCTTATTGGTAGTGATGTTTTCCTCCCGGTTGGCCACTCCTTTCCAATGCCCTGACACTTCTCATGCATGTTATCAAAAACATGATGATCAACAATTTGCTAAATGAGACTTTCTCAGCCAACTGAAAAAGTTCTTCTCCCTCGATTTAAAAAACTCTATTAATCTGTGGTGATAACAACCTTCCCATCTTGAGAGCCTGGGGAAAAAAAAAATCAAAACAATGCTATTGCCAAACCATGTGGTAAATTCCCTTTTGTGCTGCTACATAAGTATGAAGCTATTCTAACCAGACCTCCCATGCTTAGGGACTTTCTTCAACCCCCTGATGCTCTGGGTATACAGCCCATAAGTCTCCACCACTCTTATCCACGGAGCACAGCCAGCATCAGCTTCTCATCCTGCAGAGCAGATTTAAAAATTGCATACTTTCTTTCTTAAGTGAAGCCAGCTTGTTTGCGTCTTCCCCTGTCCCTGTCTGCCTTCTTTTCTTTCACTCCTTCTTCCTTCTTCTCTCCCTCCTCCCCCCTCTCTTTCTCTCTCTGTGTGTGTGTGTGTGTGTGTGTCTAAACTAACACATACACAAAAAAGAGATAAGATAGGGAGACAGAAAAGTATCTCAATATTTATTTTTATTAATTAAACTTGTTTGTTGAAGAGTTTGTTCACGTACACCACCCCACCTTTTTCTTATCTCCCCTCAACTCTGTCAACCCAACCTTCTTACAAATTCCTTTTCTATGTGCCCTTTTGTTTTATGGCCAACTGACTGGCACTAAGACCATCTGTGTGACCATGGATTTGCAACTGCCCCCAGAGCCTGGGGGAATCCACCAATGAATACATAACTGAAGCCAATAATTTTCCTCTCCCAGAACTTTCAGTAGCCAATAATTAACAGGATGGGTAGAACCCCATGAGTCTTGCTACCATCATGCCTGATTGTTGACAAGGTCAGTTTTGTATAAGCCTATTCCAGGCAAAACAGCTGCTGTTAGCTTGTGATCACTATAGCTCCAAACATGGCAGTTTGTAGCTCTACTCCCAATCTCCTGGTCCTCACATTCTTTCCACCCCCTCTTCTACGATGTTCACTAAACATCAGGAAAGTTGTAGATATCATGTTTAGGGCTGAACACTTGACCATCACTTAGTTTCAGCACCTTGAACAGCCATGAAGTACAAAGAAAAAGTTCCCACCTATGGAATAGTCCTCAGGTACAATTGCTGATGTCCCTCAGGTAAGCACATTTGCATAAGAAGTTGGTATGGAAGTGAGTAGGTTCACAGCTGGGTATGAGCATTTCTGTCTGAGAAGGCTGCACTGTACCTCCTGGCACATAGACTGCTGGCCAGCAGTAAGGGCTGTTCCCAGCTCTCGGGGCAACTAGGACACGTGGTACCTTCAACAATAGGATCTTACCACCTAGTTGTGCTGGGCATTCAGAGAAGCATCAAGGTCTTTTATTGTTTTTGTACTGTTTAGGGTTGGGGGTAGGGTGGAGCCTCTCTGACCAATGCAAAAGGGGTAGCATGCCTACCGGCAGAACCGGCTTTTCTGTTTAGTTGACCCATACCTCCAGAAGCAGCATTATCCAACCACACAGTGTTTGCTCCTTCAAATTTTTAAAGAATGACTACACACTTTAATTGGGTTACAAGAGAGTAGGTTTCCATATGCTTTTTCAATAACCCCTTTGTTTTGGTTAGCTCACCCCCACCTCACCCTCTCATAACCCTCCTCCCTCTCACCTCCCTGCTTAAACCTTTCTGCCCCAGGATTCACACTCTCTGTTTTCATTTCTATGAGTTCTCAAGAGAGATATAATGTCTTCTACATCTCAATACAAAAGGCCAGTGAAATGAGAAGCAGAGACGTCATAGCTATAACTATTTATAAAACAAAAAACCCACCAAGCCCAAGGAAGCACGGGAGACCACTATTCACATTTAAACAACACTACCAGCTTCTTAGAATTTATCTTTCCTACTTTGGTTATTTTTATTGCATTTCATTCATTTAAAAAATACCCCACAAAAAACAAACAAATAAAAATGAACTGAAAAGAGATCTGCTTGTGTGTCAGCAAGAGTGAAAGTGGAGAAAAGAACAGAAAACACCCTCTCTCAGAGTTTGCTTTGCAAGACAGCATTGGAGTAGAGGTCAAGCCAAGAAAGATTTCTGGGAAGTCATATTAACACACAGATCTAAGCAAATCCTCTCTGTGGACTTTCCAGCAAATCTGTGGACATTGCTCACTCTGCGACTGCTCTCTGCAACTATGAATCACAGTCTGTAAAAAAAACTGTGTTCTCAAGCTTCTTAACACACTCTCTCTCTCTCTCTCTCTCTCTCTCTCTCTCTCTCTCTGTGTGTGTGTGTGTGTGTGTGTGTGTGTGTGTGTGTGTGTGTGTGTGTGTTTGCGTGCTCATGTACCCCTCCCCAGTGTTGGGAAACAGAGCAGCATGGTAGAGGGGAATAGGGACCATCAGGTCTGTGGGAACTAAGGATTGGGAACAGCAATTTAGAGCTTCCCAGATACTTAACAGCCAAGGACCACCACTGCTGTTTGCTAAGCCTTCCCAATTATCCCCCATTTTATTAGGATAGAGTGTCATGCAACCCTGCAATGTACTTTGACCCTTTTGACCCTCCTGCCTCCACCTCCCAAGTTTTGGTACTACATGCATGCCAACACAAACTACTCATTTATGTGGCCCTGGAGGTCGGACACAGTCGTCACCATGCTAGGCAAGCACTGTACCAGTTGAACTATGCTGGTCTGACTTTCCTTTGGACAGATGTTGTTCCTCATCTGAGAGGAGATAGGGGAGGTGCACAGCTGCATATCACGAGCTGGTGCACCCTGATCTTCTCCCTGAACCCACAGAAATATGAATACCTTTGGCAAAACCAGGTAAAGTGCTGGACCCTCCAACTATAACACTTCAGCTTCCCAGATGACCCCACACTCTGTTTTGAGAGGACATTCAACAGTTCTCACTTGAGAACAAATGTCCAGGTTTGGCAGGCTTCACTGAAGATGGATCTGGGTCCAGATCCTTAAGGCACATTCTCCTCCATCCTGTGCCCTCTTCTTCAGATGACAGAGCCACCCCCACACACACCCCGGCCATCAGAGAATCACTCTATCCCAGCTCAGGACACCAAATGTCCTGAATGCTGCAGAGAGAAGATTTGCATAGTAGAGGATTGGGAGGGGGAATCAGGAACCGGTTGCATCGGAAAGATTTAATATAAACACTTAGTTGTGGTGATGGGCCAACAGATAGATGGTGGCAAGCCACAGATTTCTCCCCAAGCCTGCTTAAGTGAGTGTATCTGCACTAATAAGAAAGCTTTCTCCAAGGGACAGAAATAGTGAGAGATAGCTAGGACGGTTATCTTCACCAGGACCACAGATAAAATGAAGCGTGTGGCAGGACAAATGAGCAGACTCTCTTTGGCCAATGGGACTGTTACAGAAAGAATCTCACAGTGCCCTGGCTTAATGGTGCCCTGGCTACCAGGCAGCAGGTTAGGAGAACCTCTGGGTCACTCTTCAGAGCATGCTTTCTGTTCTACAGATAAGGGGAGAGGAACCGAGGTTCTGGGAGGCAAGTTTGTTTCTCCGAATTGAGCTTGTGTCAGCTTTTCATCATGTGACAGGACTCCTGAGCTCAACAACTTAAAGGAAAGAGAAGTTTATGTGAGCTCATTACTTTATAGTTTCCAGTCCATGGTTGTCCAATAGTTTGGGGTCTATAGTCAGGCAGGACATGAGTGCCAAGGGAACCATTGCAAAGGAGACTGGTCCCTGACACAGGCAGAGAAAGGAAGGGAGGGGGAGATTAATAGAGGTAGAAGAAGAAGGGAAGAAAAGAATAGACAAGGAAGAGGGTAGGGAAAGAGAAGAGAGAAACAACAGAGGTAAAAATTCCTTTAAAAACTCTCTACTTCCTCTAACGAGGTCCCACCTCCCTAAGTTTCCACCACCTCCCTATGTAGCTTCGAACCCATCAACAGACTGATCCCTTAATGACAATCAGAGCCTGGCAATCTGGTTGTTTCCTACAGGTCCCACCTCTAAGCACTGCTACTGTGCTAGCCTTCAACCCATGATCATCAGGATGCTTCACTCCAAGCCTCACCCAAACAAATGATTTGGACCTCAAATCTAAAGATTGAGTTTCTGGGAGCTCACCTACCCTTCTAATTGGAAAAAAAAAAAATACTGTCAGGTAAAAATATCCAGCACATGTCACAATTCTCTGTAGGGGTTAACTGCTAGAGGAAGAATAGTTTCATACAACCTGGGACACTATGGAGTACAGAGACTTGTCTTTGGACCCCAAGCACTGGATTCTTTATGAAAGAAAAAAATTTCATACATGTGATTTGAGTTACCATCCTAATGGTGTGGTTTGCAGGGTTTACATGAAACCAAAATCTTTACTATACTTTGGATCTTAAACATCTGCTTAGTTCCTTGTGTAAAGCACCCCTCCCACCGAGGAGCTATTAGAAGTTGGTGGAATCTCTAAGAGTCAGAGCATGGAAGGAGGTCCTTAGGTGTGTGAGCGTGTGTGCATGTGAGTGTGTGTGCGTGTACATGTGCATGTGTGTGCATGTAGAAGGTAATAGGTCTCTAGCCCCTGTTGTGTGTACTGTGCAGAGGGTAACAATGGGACCCTAGCCCCTATCTATGTGCAGAGGGTAACAATGGGACCCTAGCCCCTATCTTTTTTTCTCTTTTGCTTCATGCTCCTCAGATAAGAATTGTTGTTAACTGGCACAATGCCGCCTTGATGAGTTTCTCACTACAAACCCAAAAGCAACAGGATTAATTGGTCATGTTCTGAGGCAGATAAAACCTTGAGCCAAAATTAACCTTTTTTTGAGTTCACTCTCTGGGGTATTTGTTACAATGTTGGGAAACTAACTAAGGCAAAGCTGACCAAAACTGAAGTAACTTAAAATAGCTGAAGCTCGCCCATACTAAGGAGAAAAGCCAACGCAGGGAAAACATCTCAGTTTTGAGCTATTTTTCTCATGCGAGGGAGAAAAAAAATGGAGTAATAAGCAGAAACAGGGACATACAGAGAGATAAGAAAAAGAATATTCTGTTCTCCGTGTGCAAGCTGCTTGTCTTCACCTCACCCTTCAATCTGAACCCAAATTCTGAATGTATGCACAGATAGAACAATAACTCTTTCCTCGTGCTTTTGATACATTCTAAAGTACAGGGATATGGCTCAGGAACATCTGTCTTCCACATCATCTGCCCATGGCTCCCCTTCAACTGAAATCTTGGATGGAACTACTGGTTGCAGTCATGCAAGCTCCTGCCTTCGGGGAAAAGAGGTGAGAACACAGATATTAATACAGTCTGAGAAGCTGCTGGGTGCCGGCAGCTGACACTGCTTAATCTCATTGACTTACAAGGACTGGGT
Source organism: Micromys minutus (assembly GCF_963924665.1). NCBI lineage: Eukaryota > Metazoa > Chordata > Mammalia > Rodentia > Muridae > Micromys > Micromys minutus. Next base: position 49,421,522 of record NC_137959.1, on the reverse strand, counting down.
AGTTTTAAGTGAATTATGAAAGTGGTTAGGGGCTGGCTTGGAGGAGAATGTTGGCAGGTATGGAAACCAGACTACTTGTGGCCACTTCTAATAAGGTTTCAGTTGACATGAGCCTGTGGTTGAGATGTCAGAAGGGCTCCCCGGGCACTGGGTTTTAGCCTTTTTCCTTGCTGATGCCAAATCTGAGCCTGGCATGAGAACTGATTTTTTTATAGAGTAAAAGGCACCAACAGTATATAAAGTTTTATAATCTGATTTCTACAACGTGACACCAGCTGCTTAAGTTTCCATCTTATGGAGAACACAGAAGGGAGGACCCCAAATGCTGAGACCGAGAATAGAAGCGGTCCTTGCCTTGCAGCAAGGAATGTTTATACTGTGTGTAGACTTTCAGCTTGAAATAGTCGGCAGCAACATAAGAACTGGTCCTAGAGAGATAACTGGAGCTTGCGACATCGAGGCAGTATTGCTCATTGTGTTTTTATGGCTAAAGTCAAATTACACAGAGGTGAGGGAAAGAATCACTGTTATTAAAAATTGCCTGCAAAAGACACACTGTGCAAACTAGTGAACAATTGCACACTACTTTCGAGTCTGCCTCAATATACAGTTAGAATTAGTACTACAATGTACATCCATTTTATTGCTGACTTACTCAAAATCATCCACAGACACATGCAGTGACATCTAAGGGGAGTTCATGGTCCTGAAAGAAGTTGCAGGGTTTTTCTGCCTTCACTTGGAAGTTTAGATAACAGAATCACAGAATTTCTCATTGCCAGTACATTCTCTCTGACAGCCATTTCTTGTCTCTGAGGTGGCTCATAGATATACAACACTACCTCATTTTAGTCAAGAGGTGGCAAGGCGCCTGCTGAATGTAGGGTAACTTGCACTGGTCTGGTCTTTGTTTTCTGTGCCTTCTATCCCATCAGTCCAGACCTTAAGTTTCTTAAACAGTTAGATTGCATTTGCTAGGCCTTTGCCTTCATACAACATTGATGTCCTGAAGCATATAGCGCCAAGCTACCTTAACTCATACATAAATACGATGAAAGTCGATAACTGGGATCATTAGGAGCAGAGCCTTTAGAATCAACTTTGTGGTTCCATAGCCAACCTTGAACAAGCTCCTTAACATCTGCCATCCATATTTTCCCAAGACTGCTGCCTCAGAGCTTTCAATGCGGAAAGCAAGGTAGGTTGCTTTATGCAATAATTATGTGGAAATTAAGAGCAATAATTCAGGTAAAGTTATTAAAAAGTGCCTGGTGCATAGTACAGTGCTACGTGGTCTTTTTTCATCAAATCAATATTTGTGCATAATTTAAAAAGCAAAATCATAATGGGTAGGAAGAAACAAAGGGAGAATTCCAGCAACTCCAACAATAGTTTCCAGTGGTCTAAGGTCCAGCTTTCTAATTGCCAGAGTGTGACCCCACAGGGGGTTGAGTGACTGAATATGGGTAAGGTGAGATATTTGGCACACTGACTGCAAATGTGCTTAAAAATCAAAGACATAATGAACCCAAGGAGCTCTGGGCAGTGATCACTCAAGTTGTCTTGAGTAAGTCCCCTACAGCCTTGGTCTGAACACAAGACAGATGTACTTTGTACTGTGTTCTGTCCAGCAGATTGTGTTCTGTCCTGCCATATCAATATTCAGTAAAGGCTTAGTTATTTTTAAAAGACGTATTATATTTTTTACTATGTGTCTCTCTGTATATACACTCATGAGTGAGTACTTTCAAAGACAAGAAGAAGAGAGCTTTGGGTCTTGTGGAGTTGGAGTTATGGGCATCTTGCCACACCATGCAACCACGCTGTCTGAAATACCTGGGCTCAGGTTTAAGATGATCCTGTCTCTTGAACTGCAGTGACTTTTAAAAAAAGAAAAAACTATGTACACCAAGTTTTCTCTTTTTATAGAAACCTCATGGATTAATTACAAGGCAAAACTTCTACTTCTTTCTCACCACTATCCCTCAGCATAGAAGAATCAATTTAATACCTCTTTGGATTTTACTGTGAAGGTATTTTATCCTGTTTAAGATCAGGTGTGTGGCAGTGAGTACCTTTAATCCAGTACTCTCAAGACAGATAGGTAGATCTCTGAGTTCCAGGCTGGCCTGGTCTCAAAGTGAGTTCCTGGGTTATAAAGTGAGATCCTGAAAAAGAAAAGAATTGCTGTTTAAATTGTTGATTTGAATTTTATTATAAAAACATTTCAAAGAAATTGCTTTGGGATTAGGACAGAATTTTATCCTGTCTTTTGTGTTATATATTTATATGAAACAGCTTTTTCTGTGTGGATGATTATAAAACGTCAATCAAATACATCCCTAAGCAGATTGTGTTCTGTCCTGCCATATCAGATATTCAGCAAAGGTTTAATTCTTTTTAAAAGACTTCTTATTCTAGTTTTGACTATGTGTCTCTGCATACACACTCGTGAGTGGGTACTATCAAAGACAAGAAGAGGGCATTGGATCTTGTGGAGTTGGAATTATGGGCATTTGTGAGCTGCCCAGTGTGTCCATAGGAACCAAACTCCAGTCCTCTGAAAGAATGTTAAGTGCTCTGAACCACAGAGGTATTTCTCTAGTACCCTAGAGTTAACTCTATATGTAAAAGCAAACACCATGTATTTCTCATTATTATACAATTTTGTTTGTATGAGTTGGAAAAATATAAGCTTACCAAAATTGTTTTAGAATATAATCTCTTTATGATTTGTTAACAGTTGTCGATTGTGTTTTACACATAATTTTAAAATGTGTGTGTGTGTGTGTGTGTAAAAGAGATGTCTGATAGTGTGTGGGGGTGTGCTGTAGCACTCATGTGGAGGTCAGAGAACAGCTGTGGGGTGGTTGGTTTTCTCCTTCCACCTTTACTTGGATTCCAAGAACCAAATTCGGGCTGTCAGGTGTGCACAGCATTTTATCTCAGCTATCTTAACAGCCCAGCACAACTATCATATATCGAGAGTCACATAAATATTTCTCAGGTAAGGTCTGGAGAGATGGCTCAGCAGTTAAAGGACTCACTTGGTTCTCAGTACCAGTGCTGGGCAACTCATAAATGCCTATATCTCCAGCTTTAGGAGAATTGACACCTTTGCTGACCTTGTCATATACCTTCACATACATAGATATGATTACAAGAATTAAATAAAATCTTTTTCCAGGTTCTTGGATGATAAAGTACTGCACATGGAAAGAGCTTAAGAAGCCCTTAAGGTATCTCCACCACCAAGCTTCCTGTCTGCTTCTGCTTCAGGCCCAGAGTCTGAGAAACAAGCCACAGAAGACGTTCTGGTGGTGCAAGTGGATGGATTCAGACATGTGTCTTTCAGTTACTTCCACCCCAGCCTCATCCCACTCTCCACATCCTCAATTTCCAGTGACAATTTCAAGTCATCCTATGCCTTATGTCTCTTTATTATTTGTCTTTAAACCTTTGTAATTAATTACTGTCAGCTTTGAAGCATTTGGGAGGGGTGGAGGAAGGAAAGAGAGAGGAAAGAGAACTCACATGTGCTCAGTCGTCCAGTGTTAAAAATGTCAATTTTTTTTTTATTTAGTACTACATTATAATGGTATTGTCTATTCTTATGGTAGTAGTCACTGCACATGCCCTGTGATCACTATGAATGAAAGAAGTCCAGGACTTGGGGAGATGCCTCAGTCAATAAGCTGCTTACTGTGTGAGCCAGAGGGCCAGAGTTTGACTCCCAGTAACCACATAATAATCTCTGGCATGGTAGCTCATGCCTATAATCCTAGCACTGGGGAGGCAGAGATATATGAATCTTTGGGGATTGATGGCCCAGCAGCTTGGAGGCTACTGGGTGAACCCTAGATCCTTATATCAAAGGGATTTGAAAGGTCCTTATTAAATATCAAAATAAATAGCTGCTAAAGAACAACACCAGAGACCTTCTTTTTGTGTCTACCTGTGTGCACACACATACGCATCTGCATTTTTGTACATACCATCATACACACACACACACACACACACACACACACACACACACACACACGAAGTTCAAGGAATACAGCATTGATAAGATATTCAGAACTTGGGCATTATCTTGCCGGCCTCTGAATAGCTGAACAATGAAAAAAAAATCTATTTTCTTTTCCTTACCTTGCTCCTTTCAGTGACTTTCCCCAACTCTCTGTTTTCCTATCCTCTGGCAATACCTAGTAGCTCCCTGACTGTGCCTTGACCTCTCCTTTCAGGACCCTCTTTCACCAGCATGTCTCAGCATTGCTGGCATGTTCCTCTGGTTGACTTTCTGTTAGGTTTTCTGTAACTTCACTCACAACCACTTTCCAAGGCAGCCTCGCTGTGTTTCAGATTAGGTCTCTTCACTATTCTGTGCCTCTGTACTCAGAGGAATGGCTCTGCAGAGAGACTAAAACCGTGGGAGATAAGAGCAGACAATGGCTTCCTAGACCATTGCTCATTTTGTAGAAATGAGCACAGAAGGAAAGCTGGTGCCTAAACTAGGAAGTTCTATGACCTGAAGCTATAGAAGTGTAGGGTAGGCTTGAATAGAGACCAGCACTGACCTGGGAGACAGAGGATCGTATCAGAGACCTCTCAGACCTTTATATTTGGAACTTCTTGGTGGGAGGAGCCAAGTTGCCATCTGTCTGGGCTAGCCTTCACAAGCAATTCTCTTAGAGATTTGATTCAACTCAGACTCTGATACAAGCTCAGGTCTCTATCATGGTTCTTTCCAACTCTGTAAGCACTAGCTGGATGGTCACAATGCTGAGAGAGCTGGTCTTGCAGCTTCGGGTGAGACATCAGTTCCTAAATTTCCCTGACTTTGGAATTCTCCAGCTTATTAAGGGACATATGTGACAGAGACACGGTGACCTGAAATAAGCAATCCTCGGTGATGTTGAAACCTCTGGGAGAGAGAAAGTTTGGCTCCACTGAGAAATTTGTTCCTAGATGCTGGGGTCAGAGCTTGCGACCTGGCAAGCCAGGCACGGTCAGCAACTCCTATCCAGTATACCAATTAAAGAGACAAATAATAGCAAAAAATAGAGAAAGACCATCTAGTCACTATGACTATAATGAAGAAAGGAGCAAAGGAAAAAACAACAATAACAACAACAACAACAACCTAGTGACCTCTATTCTGTCTCAGTGTACTAATGTGAAGTTTGGGTTTAAAACAGAACAAGAGATATATATGCTTTACCAAACAGTCTTGGTCAAGGCGTGGCCCTACCAATCACTGACACAATGTCCGGGATCCCCTCGACTCTTAAAAGACTGCCTAATAATGTGTTAAGCATCTTCCTGGAGGTAGATAAGCTCTTCTTCTGGCTGACACTAGCTTCTCTATCTGTTCCCCCAGCAGCACGGGATTCTTGGAGAAATTTTAGTTCTTCAGGGTACACTGTTTTGATAGTAGAACAGCACCAATGTCTCTCCTATGAGAATACAGGGCACATTAAGAAATCACAACAGCGCCACCTCCTCCACAACAAAACAACAGAAGTGAACAGAATCTTGCTCCGGATGAGAAGGGCAGTGTCTGTGAGGCTCAGCTGGGAGGTAGGCACGGAAAACCATGCAGCGTGTGCATGAGGCTCAACAATGGAATAATGCAGAGACTGTGGTTGGCTGAAATCCCCCAAATTATAATCATTTGATACAAAAGAAACATTGGCAGAAGCTCAAGTGAGGACTCCCTGGTGGCTTGCACTCACAGTTCCCACCCTCCCAGCTCAAACCTCCCAGGAAGAGGCCAGGGAGGCTGCCATCAGTACAGAGCTCTTGGGCTTCATAGTGGACTGTTGATCTTGGCTACTAACAGTCCGCATGTCAGCTCCTACCTTCCCTTGGGGTAAAAGATACTAAATTCGCAGAAAAAAAAGAAAGAAAGAAAGCTTGTCTTTCTAATACAGTAAAGAAAACAAATTCTGACTCATCAGATACAAGAGACGCAGAGTCTTTAATGCCCCAGCATCGTTTAATGCAGTCTCTGCTCCTTAGCACCCCCAAGCAGATCATCCAGGGCACTGCTCGTTTTTTTGTATGATTTTGTTTTTATGTCAGTGCTGGGAATCAAACCTCAGACATGCCAAGCAAGTATTATTCCAATGAGCTACTCATTTAGTTTCCCCTTTAAAAATGGAAAGCCTTTCATTTTACCAGATTACTACACTGAGCTGATTGCATTCTCTACCAGCAATACCCAGTTGTAAATAAGCTAATGGACACAGCAGAGTATTTTTCATAGATGGGTCCACATTTCTTTCACTGGCAGCTATAACATTTATGTCAATAGGAAAGTCAAAGTGGTTGTGCACTACTTTGGAAGGAATGATGACTTAAAGAAAAGGAAAGACAACCTGAATCAGAGGGACAAAGGGGTACTCAGCTCCCACTGTGTGAACACGGCAACAGGGCCTCTGCCTCCCCTACGCCTTGACTTGAGAGAGGGTTCTGAAGCTGTTTCACACTCACAAAGACCCAGCTGCCACACTGTTTTTCTTGGCAATCACTAGGACCCTTGACAGTACTGAGTAAATCCAAGCTTCGAGGTCCAGCAACTCTAGAACCAGCCTGCAGGATGGTTCTCCTGGGAGTTGAAGTATTTGAGTGAAAAGACATGTATAAAACTTATTCCTTGCTTGGACACAAGGAAATATGGACATATAACCAGGTGTGAAAACATGGCTGGGCTTCTGTAAATGTGAGTCTGGGAATCACTGCTCCCAAGGGAGAATGGAAATGAGCCTTCCCAAGCCACAGACTCTTGGCAGAATAAGCCAGAGCCCCAGGTCAGGGTGCAGGATGAGGGGGCCACTCCTGGTCTGTGGACCTGATTTCCTTGGGGGCTTTGAAAGTCGGTCCGTACTCCTCTACACCCTGTTTTCAAGTGCCGGGCTGGTCAATAAGCCTGGAAGCCTTTTGGACACCAAATAATAAGCTTAATCAGCCTCCCGATGAGCAAGAATGCTCCAGAGTCTTGAAGCACTTGAGCCCCCAGCATCTTTCTATTCAAGATAAGCCTTGATAATGTCTGGGATCAAATGTAGTTGATGAGGTTTGAAGTGCCCTAAACCTTACTTTTTCTTTTTCTATTTTTTTTTAAGAGGGCTTAGCTTATTGTACTCAAAAAATTCGATGATAAGTATGTGGTTTCCTCACCAAAAAAAAAAAAAAAAAAAATCTCTGTACTTTTAAAAAGTTTTCCTTAGACACAAAATTTCAAAGCCATAAGAACATTCAGTTGGAAACTTTACACAGAGGCTCCTTGGCTTCTCTAGGCTGGATCTGAAAGTCCCAGGAAGGCTTCTTCCAGTTTTTTTCTGTTGGGAGGGTCATAGAAACGTTAAGAGGTGGGGCCTAGTGAGAGGTCCTTGGGTTGTTAGGGAGAAGCCCCTCAGGAACTGTGAGAGACCAGGTTCTTCCTTTCTGTAGCTTCTGAATATGGCCCCTCCATAGTGATATGCAGCCTCCCCACAGACCAAAAACAATAGGATCAGCCCATCAGAAACTGAAGCTTCTAAAATTACAAGACAAAAATAAATTAAAAAAAAACACAAACACACACAAAACGTTCTCATCCAACCAATACCCACTCTCTATACCCAAAGTTTTCTCTGAATAAACTGATTAACTCAGGTTGGTTATGGTGCCAGAAAGCTAATGTCAAGAAGACCAATGAAGCAAAGGCTTCAAATGTGGCAAAGAGCTGAATAGCAGGATCGTCAAACTATAGATAACAATAAAGTTTGTTGGATTTGAAAAGTTTATTCAAACTGAAATAATAACTTTATGGAGATGAATGATTCTGAGGCAACCCAGGTGACACTTTGAGAAACAGAACCCATAACTTCCTTAATAACTTAATTTCACGCATGTCAATGTTCATACGTCAAAGAACATTGAAACCTGTCTCTTCCTGATGTCGATAAAAGCAAATCCATATTTCTAGCATTTGCTTTCCTTGTCAAGAGTCACCTACCATAGGTCTTTTCAAACTAATGTGAAGTGTGGTCAGGCTCTGGACACAGCCGGCTATTGCTGGCTTGAGGAACAGCGCACCCTCACCAGGTCTCAGACAACTATCAGGAGATCTGTCCAGGTGCTCAATATTTTATCAGGACCTAATACAGTTGCAACATATATAAATTTAGGTACATAAATATAAATATGTGATTTATATATCACGAATGAGATAATGAAATAGTTGCTCTTATGTGTGTCTTAATTTATTTAATATAATTACTTCCAGTTACATCCTTTTTGAACATGAAATAATTTGGGTCTTTATAGCTGAATAAAATGAATGAAGAAGATCACACACACACACACACACACACACACACACACACACACACACACACACACACCATTATAAGCTTTATTATAGTCTTTTGTTATGCTGCACAGGCTGGCCTTAAACCCACATCTGGCATCTGGCTCTTGAGTTCTAATCATTGTTGAGATGGATTTTACATTTTAGTTAACTAGGAGGAGAAAAATATACAAATCAAATATATTCTTGTTAAAGTCCCAAGAGTGGGACCCTTCAGTTTCTTTCTTTATTGTTGTAAATAATTTTATAATATTTTGTTTTCTTTCCTGAAAGTAGGAACTTATTATAGGAGAACAGTAATGTGCCTTGGCCATTTTTACAAGCACTTGTCACTTCTCATATCTTGAGATTTACGTACTGTGGTAGATGAATGGGAGACACTGTTATTGGGTGAGAAGAAGTGGGTCACCATTACCATGCCGCCGGTACTTTATATTTATAGAGCACCTATACTTGAAAGAGCTTGGAAGAATTTAAGAACAATTTCATTACTCCAGTGCACATGGAAAATATGGTGTGCACGTTATTGATTTTTTTAGCTTGGACAATAAAGTGGCTGTATTCAACCCATAAAGATATGATTAAGATGTCAGCTCCTCAACTGGACTCCTCTTCTCATGAATGGTCATTTTTTTTTAAACCTCTGTTGTGAACAGACCATCCAAAATCATTTTCACTAATGTTCCCTAAGCAGGATTAATACACTAAAAACTCACAGCCTCTCGTTCCCACCTGAGTCATGGTAGATAAAAATCTCTGACAGATGAGAGTCAGCCTTGGTCATGGATAGGTGAGACTTCCTTTTGCAATCAAGCACCACTCAAGCAAGGAAGCTTTTTTTTTTTTTAGATGACTTTGGAAAGTCATGTTCCCTAATGCTTTCTTGTCACTGACTGCTAAACTCAGAAGAAATTGTGGTTTTGTGTGTGTGTGTGTGTGTGTGTGTGTGTGTGTGTGTAGGGAGTGGTGGTTGTATTTATGTGTGTGCAAGGGAAGGGCTCTGCTTGTCTTTACATCCCCAGAATCGAGATCACAAGCATGAAATGTCACACTCAGCTTTTCACACAGGATCTGGGACTTGAACTCAGGTCTGCATGCTTGTATGCAAGGGCTTTACTACTAAACCATCTCCCTCCCCCCCATCAAAGTATCAGTAATATTTGCCCTTATAGCTTTGTGGCTCTAAGCTGTCCCAAGCCCTGTGGGTTAGCTATTTGGGCTGTAATTATAGAGCAGAGATTTTTTTGGGGTATCTCTGGTGACATCAGCCCACATGTTCATGCCTATCTAAACTTGCAATGCCTAGTAAGGTGATTAATAACATCCAATGGTCACTTAAGATTAGCTGTGGTGGGAAGTATCTGTGACAGTGGCTGCCTTATGTGAAAGGGCCTGATTTGGACCCTTGGGCAACAAAATACTAGTAATAATAACAACAACAGTAATAAAGACATTTAAAGTGATTTAAATTAAACAAAAATTGAAGTTGAGTTTCAATTAATCTTGCCATATTTGAAGGGCTCAGTGATTAATGTGACTAAGAGCCATACTGAATAGCAGAAGCTATGCATCTGCATCTATGTAGAAAAGTTTGTTGAGTAACATAGCTGGGAACCCAAATGCAAACTGGCTGAGAATCAGTTTCAGATGGTAAGTTCACACAGTGGCAAATGAACCGCTTGTGTTAAAGAATCAGCTGCAGTGAAAAAAATTAAGCTATAATTATGCAAAACAATTCAACAATTCATTTCTCTACACATAAAAGGACCGGGGACAACATTTCTCATTATATTCCAAAGAAAGAGGATAACAAAGACGTCTTGGAAACAGTGAAGATTGAACCTTGATGAGTTAGAAAAAGAATCAACTTATCTTTTCAACAGCCTTAGTCTTCAGAGATCATTGTAAGGAGACATTTTATAATTACCCTAATTCTCATACAATACTCTAAAACTTACATAAATATTTTAATCTTCATGTTGCTCTTTCAATGTCTAATAAAAAAAGACCCACCCTGAAAGTCTGTTCTCTTAGAATGTGGTATGTCAAACAAAGCACAAGGTACTTGGTGGCCCTTTGGATGCTGGGAAGCCATGCCCTGTCTTCCCATAGTCATACCATATCTCCCAGTATGTTCTGGCTGGTGAAGTCATGCATGCGTTCTTGATTTTTTGTTTCCCTTTTGAGACAGGCTCTTGTTACATGGCTCAAGCAAGTCTCTAACTGTGTTTATATTAGCTCCATTTCTTAGGCTGCCCTTTGTTGATGTCCCAAAGTCACATTATCTGCTGCTCCTGCTATGGCATCATAACCTTAGGGAGGTGACACAATGGGACAGAACTGGAAAGTGCAAGCCAATGGACTTTTTGAGAATTAGGCCAGTTCAGGGACTGGGGCGATGTCCTTGTGAAATCATGAGGACCTGAGTTTGAATCCCCAGCACCCATAAAAAAAAATCTTCATGAGTCTCTAACCGCAATATTGGAGATAAAGACACGCGGATCCTAGGAGCCCTCCAGCCATCCAACTTAGCCAAAATAACAGGCTTCTTGTTCAGTGAGAGATCCTGTCTCAAGGGAATAAGGCAGAGAAGACATTCAACAACCTCCTCTGGCTTCTGCATGTATATAGATGGGTCTGCATATCTGCACACTCAGCTGCATGCATACACACACACACACACACACACACACACACACACACACACACACACACACACACACACACACAAATAACCAAAAACCAAACAAACAAAAAGGACTGGCCAGCTAGGTGGCTACCTATATGGAAGAGATGTATCTCTATATCTGGTGCCCTCATCCAAACATCACTATTTCCAACACATCATTTAATGAGATAAGAAAAAATGGACACAAAACTAAAGATCAAAACTGGAATTTTGGTGGTCTTTCTACCCTCTCTCCAGTTGTGCATAGTCTGGGCTTCCCCTGAGCAGGCACAAGCTAAACTATACCACAGCAACTTCTGTCTGTCCTGCCTGATTCCAACCACATCATCCATGTTCCTCCCAAAGACTTTTGTGAATATCACCAGAACAAGAACAACATCTGAGACTGATTTCTAGCCTACACACACATGTAACACATGTGTACCAGCACATCCAAATTACTGTGACACAGAGGAACACACATATGCAGGTATCCGGGAGTTGCCAAGGCTATGGCTGCACTAGTGTAAGGTTTTTGCATGGTGGGGCTAGAAGAGAACATAGAAAGCAGTGTGATTGCATGATCCAGTAGACCCGGAACAGGACAATAAAAAATAAAGGGACACAAAGGTTACGAGCACAACCATGCTATAGGCCTTTGTCCTATCAATTTGACCCCTCTGGAGGTTGTCCATCAACAAGTGAATGATAAGAGAAAATGTGGTGTATTCATACAATAATTTTATTCAGCCTCAAAGAATGAAGTAATACCATTAAGAAAATGAATGAAATTGGATATAATAATAATAATTTTAAAAAGTAAAGGCAGACTCAGAAAAACAAGTGTGACACGCTTTCCTTCCTATCACAGGCTAGGTTTTTAAGAAAGTAGAAATGAAGCTGCTTCGGAAGAGGAAATGTTCAGTGGAAAGGAGATGGGGGAAAATGGGGATGGTGGTGGGTATGATCAAAGTACGTAGCATGTGCACATGAATGAGCCAAAATGAGACACATTATTTTAGATAATGAACATATACTGATTGAAAAATAATCAAAGGAGGATATTTTGAGAAGAGAAAAAAGAAAAACAAAACCCAATTTGTCCAAATGTGATAGAACGGGCTTGTGATCCTTATGCTCATAGGGAAATGGGAAGGAAGAGGGAGAAGGGGAGGAGGCAGAGGAAGCAATGCATCTATCTTTAGTAGCATCCCTTCTTCCTTTGCCTCTCTCATTTTTGTTCAGTTTCCTCGGATACTTAGGTATATTTTGAGAACGTTCATTAATTCTCTGAAATTAATTCATATATTAATACACAATCTGCAAAAAATGCCTTTCTCTTCATCATTCTCTGATCCTTGCAGTTTTAATATGAATTATTCTCCCCACTCACCCACCCACAGACTCATTTCATTGAATGTTTGGTCTTCAGTACCCTGTTGGGACCCTCTGCTTTCAGGCTGTCAATACATCATGCAGGTATTAGCCTTAACATCGTCTTAATCTACTGGTGGGTTCATAGTTGAATGGACTAGTGATAGAAGGCACAGAGGATAGAACAAGTTACAGGAAGTAGGTCATTGGGTGTGTAGCCTCAGAAGAATAACTTACTGTCTCTTCCCTACTCCTTGGCAGGTGTGAGGTACCTTACCTCCTTCTCCATAGAAACCAGCAGTTCTTGTGCTGTCAGAGTAAGAGCAGGGCAAAGCCCAGGTTGCTATGTTTTCCTGTCCAAGTCTTGTAAAGTTATAGAAGAGATAAACAGGGTTCAACATGACTCTACAGGTGCAGAAGAATGGGTAGACTCAGCTATGAGCCACTGTACTTGGCAAGTGAGCTAATCATGGCCTGAGAAACTTTACACTGGGTCTTCAGTGAACGATGAGTCTCATTCTTCTCCACCCCCAGCCCCCACCAAGAAGTACAGTGCACAGGTGACACCCTTATGTGCAAATCAAGTGTTCATTCAGAGGATTGGAAAGACAGCTAAACCAAAACAGAGACCAAGATAAAGGGGAGGGCAAAAAAGAGTATCTGTGTGGGATTGTGAAGGTTGAGTGGTGAGCAGGAAGTGAAGTTCAAAAGAGGGAATAATGGCTCACAAAGGCAGCAAGGAGTGGGAAGGAGCAATTAATTGGATCAGTCTGTGAAGGTTCAAAACAGTCTTCTAGAAAAACGACGTAATATCCTGATTCCCAAGTCAGGATCCCCAAGTCTTCCATATGACTAATAATTAAAGCCAGCTCCTGGGAAATAAATTCTTTAATTTGTATGTTCTAAGTGGGGGCAGCAGCTATCCCTTTGACCTTATTCAAAATTGTCTTTTGGAAGGTAAATTTCCAAGACTCTGAAAAAAAATGTTTAGAAGTAGGCTGTAGAGCAATAAGGAGAATCTTGAGGTTGGGACAAAAGGACAGGAAGCAACCTGCAGCCACAGAGCCTAGCATTATGCCCACAGCCCACACTTCACTTCTAAAAACTCAAGTGCTCACCAAAGTTTACACTCCAGTGATCCCTGCTAAGGAATTGCCAGATTTTCTTTTTATTTTCGTATTTTGTTACTTTCCATCTCAAGGGCCCCAGTAGAATATCGAGGAGCACAGCAACAAGGAAAGGTGACAGGCACAGCATCTTCCAGGAGCACAGAGCAGAAAAAGATATTCAGCAGTTGTCCTATTCACCACGACCTGGACACAAATTTCAGGTTACACAAGGAAGCATGACCCTGTGTCTATCAAAACAGTCATCATGACAACCATGCAAAATATTGAAGATGATTTTTTAATTCAATTTTTAAGATGATTTTTTGAGATTGTAATATAATTACATATTTTTCCCTTCCCTTTCCTCCCTCCAAACCCTACATACCCCTTCTTGCTCCTTGCCAAATTCATTGGATCTTTTTTTCATTAACTGTCGTTACATATGTATGTGCATATAAATACATAAGTGCATCCTTTTCAGACAATACGCTACTTGTATGTCAGTTTTCAGGGTTGACCATTTGGTATTAGATGCTCTAATGGGGAAAACTATTTCTCCTCTTCTCACTCAGCTTCTGCACTTAGCTGCCTGCCGTTCTTTGTGTAGACAGAGACCATTACAGAAAACCATAACCAATCAAGATGCAGAGTTGTGGAGCAATGCTGCAAATGACACATCCACAAAACAACTCCCACACCTTAAGGCACAGGGATTATTCTAGAATGTGTAGAAATATTGTAAGACCCAGAGGGACAGAGAGCTCGATGAGAGGTTGTGTCTCCTAGAATAGGCAAATGCTTTACCTGTGAAGTCTCACCAAGATGACTGCCTAAGCATAAGCTAAACTAAGATAAGAACAGGCACACAAAAGTGCACGGCTTAGGAGTCTTCATCCTGCACAGAGTAGCTCACACAGTTTTTTAACTTGGTGGTAGACTTGCCCCATTTACAAGGCATATGTTATTTAAGAGTTTTCAAAACTGGTTTAGTTGGTGTACAAGATAATGAGTTTCCTAGAATATTTCCATGGACACATCATTACATGCTCCTCCATTTCTAAGCCCACACTGCCCGGCTCCTCCAAATCATTCAGGTTCTGTGACTAATAAAATGAACTAGAAAAGGCAGTGACCTGTTGATATTGGCAGTTGAGACATAAAAGGAACAGATGTAGTGGGAAGTGATTCTAACTTTATTTGTACTAGCATATACTCTGTGTCTACGGTGCTTGTTTTCATGGGGAGCATTTTTATGCATGTTTAGGATATATTTTTACCATCCTTCTACCTCTCTTTCTTGTTTTCTTCTTCTCCCCATGTCTCCTTTAGTGCCCTGGGTTTACCTAGATACTAGTCTACTTTCCTGTCATATGCATACATGATTTTATGGATCTACATAAAATTTAATACCACAAGTGAGATATAATAAAGTATGTGTTTGAGCATGATTTAGTGTACTTTCTATGATAATCTTCAGTTGTACACATATATACAAGTGACATCATTTTTGTTTGTTTGGGGGGTATTTGTTTGTTTGTTTTTGTTTTGTTCACGACAGGATTTCTCTGTGTAATAGCCGTGGCTGCCATGGAACTTGTTTTGTACACCAAACTGGCATTGAACTCATGGAGATCTACTTGCCGCTGCCTCTCAATTGAATGCTGGGATTAAACACATGTGCCATCACACCAGGCTCCACAATTTTGTTCTTTATAGCTGTACAAAATTATATTATAACCACAGATGGAATGGGAGAAAATCATTGCTATGTGCATATTTTACAGAGGGTTAATATCTGGAATGTATAAAGAGCTAAGGAAAACTTCATTTCAGGAAATAACGAGTTGTTCATCTCCTCCCTCATGTGAAAGAAAAGAAGGCAAAAACAGTCCCAGTGTCAGGAAAAACAATGAATGCCACAGTATATCATAGATGTTTGGAGGACATATATAGTTAGAAGGAAATGAATGGCATCTCCAAGGACAGTCATAAGAAGAAGCTTCATGTAGAAAGTAGCCAAGAGCAAGATATCCCACAGAAGCCAACAGTCAAAGCCTGAAGAGCCCACAAGCAGGAAGAGGCTTCTTGTCATGATTAAAGTCTATGAGAAACACTGGTCATATGTGAATCATGCTACTACTGCATCAGGAACTAGCTCTGCAGGTGCTGGATGAGGTTAGATTTGTGGAGACACTCTTGCAGGGCCTGGGTTGACATGGCAAACCCACAGCCTCTTCCTATGCAGGGCAGTGAGTGAATTGTGTTGTCGAAGGCCAGTTAGGACAAGGAGGCTTGCACCTCCTTGAAGGTCTGGAGTATGCTTCTGTGCAGCAAGCCCCCCTCCTTCCAAGATCCATATAGGAGTCTTGTTGTCATGTTGGGCGAATTGCCATAGAACCATCTTTGTGCAGGCTCCCACTGAGAAACATTAGGGAAATAGCTCTTTAAATTAAGAGAAAGTCTTGTTCTATTATTATAGGCTGCTATCCTCTCAGGTGGAAAGATTCCAGTGAAGGTTAAAGATATAATTCAATTGGGAAAGTCACTGAATTTGGTCCCTAGAACCTGCATGGTGGTATGACTTTGTAACCCAGCCCTAGGAAGGCAGAGACAAGAGGATCCCTGAGGGTTGCTGGTCTGCCATCATAACCTGACTAGTGAGCTCTGAGTTGCAGTGAAAGACCCTGTCTCAAAAACACAAAGTGAGTGGCTCCTGAGGCTGATCTTTGGCTCAGTGGGAGTGAACATACCTGTACTGGCACATATACACACACACACTTAAATACACATGCACACACACACACACTTAAATACTTAAATAAACTTAAATAAGTACACACACAGAAACAGAAACCTAAATACTCTCTCTCTCTCTCTCTCTCTCTCTCTCTCTCTCTCTCTCTCTCTCTCGATGTGTGTGTGTGTGTGTGTGTGTGTGTGTGTCTGGTGTCTGTCTCTGTCTCTGTCTCTGTCTCTGTCTCTCTCTCTCTCTCTCTCTCTCTCTCTCTCTCACACACACACACACACACACACAAACTTAAATACATAAATAAAAACACTTGTGAGCATGAACCAGAGACATGCTTGCATATTATACCAGGATCTCTATCCCCTTCACACACAAGACTTTGTTGCTTAGACCAATTAAAAGTCCTTGGAGAATTCTGAACACCTGTTAATGGAACCAGTCTTGGAAGGGACTGAGATCATAGAACACACTGGTGATAAGGGTGCTGGGATCTCTCAGGGGAAACTTCAGGACACATGAAATGTGTGTGACCCTCAGGCAGGTAGACTGTGTACGGCCACCTCAAAATCCTGTCCAGGAGATCTGAGCCGCAGAGACACTTCACCTACTTGTTGAAAGGCCTCCTTTCTACAGCAAAATCATTTCAGCACTTGTTCATTAAATATAAAACATCAAAGGGGATTTGCAAATCTGGAAAACATTTAGGAAACATTTAAATGGGGTGTCACTTCAGCAGAGTAAGTGGCATGAACTGTTTGATTTTCAACTACTTACAGATGTCTGCAACCCCAGGATTAATGTATATATTTTCCAGGAGAAATTGTGTATGTAAAGTTCTGACCAAATCTTCCTGAGAGAGGAGAACCGGTGTACATCTGTGCATGGCAGAATGGTCCCCTGTGTGTGCCTATGCAAGTGGATGAGAAAAGACAATTTTTTAGTGTATCAGAAATGTTGCATGAGATGACTTAAGAACTCAATGTTCTATTCTCATTTTTGTTTAGAATTCCTGAGTTCCAAAGTTGCCAAATCGCTTCTCTCCTGGTTCATCTTTGTGCTTGAGAACTTTCTTTAAATAACTCTCTGGAAGATGGTCACACAGACAATGCCAAAAGACAATATGATCTGGGAACAAATCTGGCCCCCACAAGTCTAGAAGCTTCCCAAACATTGTTTTTCTGCCATAGATTCCCGTAATGAATGACTGCTGTGGCTCAGGGCCTCCTCTGCCCTTGGGAACCAAGGAGGAGAAAGTCCAGGGCTTTGCCTAGATTATTTTGTGGGATTAAATGTTTTCTGTAACTCACACTTTAGCTATCATTTATGTCACGTCTTACTCCTAAAATGATTCGATATGACTTATGAAATCAGATGTTTTATTTTAAAACAAGCCAAGAAAATAAGAAGTAGTCGGGGGAGAGATAATTGCTGTCTGTTTCTCTAGAGGCCAGCTGTGCTATGAAAGCCAAGTTTGCAGAAGCTGACCTAGGATAGGAAAGACTCCTTTTGAAACTAGTAAGGAAGGATATCAAGAGAAGTGGTGATTATCCCTGGTTCTAAGGCCAGAGTGAAAATACAGGGTAAGTTTAATACGTGCTAGAGATGGATTTTCAAATGACTAAGTTGGGGGTGAAGTGATAGCTCAGTCAGGAAAGTACTGAATTTTCAAGCCCCAGGACCTAGGTTCAACTCCCAAAATCCAGAGAGAGAGAGGGAGAGAGAAGGAGGGAGGGATGGAGGGAGAGAAGAAGGGAAGGAGGGAGAAGGAGGTGGAGGAGAAGAAACTCTAGCTGTCGATGAGACTGATTACTGAGTAAATGTACCTGCTGCCAAGAATATATATTCTTAGTTAGGGTTTCATTTCTGTGAAGAGACATCATGACCAAGGCAACTCTGGCAAACATTTCATTGAAGCTAGCTTACAGTTTCTGAGGTTCAGCCCATCACCATGGTGCTGGGAAGCATGGCATCATGCAAGCAGACTTGGTTGGTGCTGGAGGAGCAAAGAGTTCTACATCTTGATCTAAAGGCAGCCAGGAGGAGGCTCTCTTTTCTGCCCTGGGCAGAGCTTGATCATAGGGCATCAAAACCCATCCCCCACAGTGATGCATTTCCTCCAACAAGGTCACACCTACTCCAACAAGGCCATACCTCCTAATAGTGCCACTTCCCGTGGGTCAAGCATATTCAAAACACTATATATATCTTCATATATATATGGAGAGAGAGCGATAGAGAAATATACATAGATTATAGATAGATCGATGATAGTATTATATACTGTATATGTAACATGTGTGCAATGTGTATGTGTATGTATGTATGTATGTATGTGTGTAATTCCAGCACTAGGGAGGTAGACATAGGAGAATCTTTGGTCCACTGGACAGTCAGCTCAGCCACTTGGAAATCTCCAAAATAGTGAAAGATGGTAGATGGCTCCTGAGGAACAACATTTGAGATTGTCCTCTGGTCTCAACACACTGATGTACACATACATGCATATGTGCATACACATGTGAATACCCATACATATATTCATGTACATCCACATAAATGCATACACACCTACATGTATACATACAAGGAAACTGAATTCTCCAAAGGCCAGTGACTTACCTTAAGGAAAACACTAAAAAGAATTCTTTAGGAAGAGTGGAAATGTAATAGTTTAGAAAAATCTCCTGAGCCTGAGGCTCATTGTAAAAACTTTATCCCTGCAGAGATATAAACAATGCCTACCCACTCTTCATAAGTTCCCAATGACAAACCAATGTACAATTCCACCAAAATTCTCCCAGGGGAACCAATGAACTCATTGGGATTACTTAGAAAGCAATGGGTGCGGGGTTATGTGCAGAAGCATGGGTGGTTCTAAAGCACCCACACTGGAAAGTTTGTACCCAGGAAGGATGGTGGCTTCTCTAAGGCCATGAGCAATTAGGGCAGGATTGGATACAATTGGATTGGAGAATCTGATTAACCCTCCACATGCCAACATGCTCTGTGAGTGCATTTGAGCAGGCCACAAATCTGAGTGATGGACTCCCACATGTAAGCACAGCTGATTTCATAAGGATAGGCCACATCTGCTCAAAGGCTAGCCTTGTACACCATGGATGGTCTCTCCTGGGTATCATCCTCTGATTAAGTCCTTGGCAAACATTGTGTGACACCATTAATCCTCTTCTTATATGTCATCTAGAGAGGACTTTTAATAATGTAGAACTTAGGTTACCCTGTCCAGTCTAGCACAAGAATATGTCTAATCAATATTCAGGTATTAGTGATAAGCACCACAGGTCTTTCTGGAGGAGAAGACTGGGTACTTTGCTCCTGGACATTTGGACCATCACATCTGCACTATATGCATCTTTCTCTGCCTTCTCATCTTGTTCCTTTCCCTTCTCTTCTTCCTTAAGTACTTTTGAGCCCTTCATAACTCCCCTGTCTCACACACATTGACACAGAGAGAAACATTCATGTATCTCAGAGAATTACTTTCTTTTAAAACATCTTTTCCTAATGATAGTACATTTTCAACTGCCTGCGAAGCATCTGGCTAGGTATACCGTACTAGTCTCTGTATCAGTCCTTGGATCCACCCCCACACTCTCTCTCTCACCCCCTCTCTCTCAGGTGCCATTTGCTTTTTCCTTTTTAAAAGACTACCTGGCTGGCCAATGAGGACAGGGATCCTCCTGCCTCCACCTCCTTCTGCAGTGCTGGGCACTCCACTATGCCAAGCTTTGGTGAGGGTGCAGAGGTCAGGGCACAGTCCCTTTACCAATGGAGCCACCTCCCTAAGCCCCATCTCTTTTTGACCATCCCCATTATTCCCAGAACCTTCCCAGTTATGCAGAGTTGGAACCTCAGTGCCCTGCCCTCTTGACCCTGCCACCGTTTTAGTCAGACCTCCTCTTGATGGTGTACATGAAGCACCAAGGAAGACCTCCACAGCACAGACCCACAGATGCTCTACACTCTAATCATCATTTAGGAGGAATTGAAACCATGAGGATAGGAGAAACATTTAGAATTCTACTCATGCTTCCAATATTAAAAGCCCCGCCTTTACTTACCAGAATAAACCACAACACTCGGGTCTTAACCTGACTTTCCAGGTAACCTTTATTCCACAGATATATTGCATTTCCCCCTTTCTGTGTTCGTGTGACTATTGCTTCCTTCAGTATAAACGATGCTGCTCACATCCCAAATCAAGTCCTAGTTTAAGCAACTCATCATAGCCAGTTCAATATCTACCCCATAGAGCTAATAAAACGATCTCTCTCCCAGAGCTAGCACACTCAGTTCACACTGAAGGAGCGAATGAGAAAAAGATGAGGGATCTACATTCATTTTAAAGTTGGGTTCTCCTTGCCCCCAAAATCTTGAAAAATAAGTTCTTGCTGCCTCCTCCCCTCCCTCCTGTCTTTTGTGATTTCTTATTTATTTAAGTCAGACTTTGGGGGAGGAAATAGAATTATTTTGGCTTGCCTAATACCCCTTAAAAGACTCTCTTCTGTGACCCTTGTTTTTTTTTGGGGGGGGGGAGCAGGAAACCTTTCCAGTGAGCTCCATGTCCTGAAGCCAATAATTCCTCCTGCTAGAGGTACGCAGAGCACAAGCTGGGAAACCTTTGGGATAAACTGCCCCAGACGTGAGCCTGGGCAGCTGTGCAAAAAGCAATAGCTCAGTTAGGAGAGAAGTGTGGGGTCTTAGGAGCCCCATGAGCTCTTCACCTGCCACCATTATAACAAGAGGGACACCACAGGATACTGTGATTTACCAGAGCAAAATAGCCTGGTAATCGTAGGAGAGCTAGACCTCATTATGATGAAGCAGTACCGGCTATCCTTGAGTCAGACAAAGGAGGACGTGAAATCGCTGTGGTCAGCAGTACTGACAAGCTACATTTAGAAAGACTCAAAACGAACTGGCAGTTGACAGTACTTCAGGAGAAGATGCTTGTAAATGCCACAGAGGCACATTAGATATAAACCTCGATCTTAAAGGCTTTAAAATGCGCCTTTATGTTTTATTTCCTTCCAAAGAGCTATATTAGGAACAAGGTATATGCATTTAAGGTGCTCACTCTGAAGCCCTGAGGCACAGGGTGGTGTAGAAATTGGGTTAATTACAGAGTACCATATCTTTCTGATTAAGTATGGGTGTGCTGTGGACCTGGAAAACAAGTGATTCATTGAGCACATAATGACATCTGAGGAATACTATTGTGCCTTAAAAGGTCCTTAGCTAGCAGAGGGGTCCAGAGTATCCAGCATCCAATCACAGGTAAGGTGCAGGCCTCTCAGGTAGGAAGCCACACAGTCTGTCAATACCATGTGCTTTTTGTATGTATATAAAGGCATCACTGAACAGCTTTTAAGGAGAGCCAAATGCTTCTAGCAGCCCCCCTCTCCATTTTAGATTATAATTGCCCATTGATGTTCTTTATTGGTGGAAGGGAATTTGGCAATCACTTTTTTCCCTTAGAGAAATCTAAAGGCTAGAGAGATGTTCTCCACAGTTAAGAACAAGTCCTATTCTTACAAAGAACCTGAGTTCAGTTCCCAGCACTCTTTTGGGCCACTTACAATCACTGTAACTTTAGCTCCAGAGAGATTTGATGTGTTTGACCTCCGAGGTCATAGGCATGAACCCATGTACAAACACACATGCATATAATTTAAAATAAAATAAATCTTAATTTTTCATTATTCAAAGCCTAAAATATCCAATGAGACATGATGCCAAGGGGACCTGTGTCTCAGAGCCTTTGGTCTCTCTCTCCCTGTCCTCATATATCCAAAGAAACCTACGAGCTGAGGAAGTTGATGGCTCCTTGAGACAGAATAGAGAGACCAATCAATGAATCCTGTAGTCCTTTCCCTGAGAGTCTGGCAAGTGTGCTTATGCATGTCCAGGCAGGAGGACCATGCTGGTTGTTGCTCCTCTAATACCATTATTTTTTTTTTCAAACAGGGTCTCTGGATCTGGAGCTTTCCAAGTAGCTAGCTAAGCTGACCATCTCAAAATGGCCAGCAAACCCAAGGGATGCTCCTTTCTCTGCATTATCAGTGTTGTGACTGTAAAAGTGTTCTACCATGCCCAGCTTTTCTACATGGGATCTGGGGATCTAACTCAGATCCTTGTGCTTGTGAGGCAAATAATTTATTGATGGGATTTGTTGTTGTTATTTTTATTTTGTTCTGACTGTCAAACTCATGCTAAGCCTCTACCACTAGCACTAGACCACACCCCTGACATGAACTGGCTAAGAATTTTTGGTGCTTGTAATGACATGAGCTATATTTTAAGTTTTAGTTCTTTGAAAACTTTGAGCAAAATACTTTTATACATGGGGGTTATTCTTCAATTACAGATGCATTTTATCGTTCAATGGTTGCCTTGGGAGAGTGTCTTCCTGTTGAACATACAGCTCTCTGTTAGCCAACTGTGGTAGCAACGACATGAGTGTGTCTCTGCTTTGGGAAAAAGTGAAGAAAGAGAACTCAGTTAAAATCTTGCAGAGGCTTGTTTGAAACCAGACCGGTAATGACCACAATAAGCAGAGGTACCCTCCACCTTCAGAAGTCCACTTTCTCTGAACCCTAAGAAACAAGAACACCTGTTATTTTAATCCTACCTTTTAAATAAACTTTAAAAAAAAACTAGTCCAGTAGCAATATTCCATGGACAGAACCAATCATAACCCAGTGGACTTGGATGGACAGTGCAGATTGAGGCCATTAAGAGACTTTTGTAACCCAGATTTGCCCCCTCAGTTGGTAATGAGGTGTGATTGAAATCACAGTGCTGCTTTAAGGAACTTTAAGGACTCACCTCTCTAGCTTTGCTTATCCAAGGGAAGATTTTCTCAGGAGAATCACAACAGATGACAGGTAGGGTTAGAAAATGAAAGAAAGCATTTTCTTTTTCCAAACCTGAAACACTGGGCAGAGGACAAGTAAGACCGAAAAGCCCCAACCTACCTGCTCCAGACCCTTCCACCAACCCTGACCAGTTTACCACCACAGGAAGTTGACAGTTTACCTAAAAAGCAAAGCTGGGGTCAGGAAACAAGACTGGAAAAAAAAGAAAAAAAGCCTTCCAACTGTGGAAGATAAACATTTTTTTTTCTCTGAGTAGTGCACTAAAAAGAATTATTTGCTAATGAATTGTGTGCTAATGAATTAAAAGGGGTGTTTATATACAAGACAGAAAAAAAAAAAAGAATGGAACCACCACAAACAGAAGACCCATCACTGCATTAATATAATTTCTTCCTTCCCTAACATTTTTCACAATCATGTACTTTCGGTATATTTAATCTTTTACAGTGGTTCCCATAGCAACTCCTCTGGGTAGTGGCAGAGCTGAAGGCTATTACAGTCTTGAAACTCAGCCCTGCCCTGGTTAGGAATTTTCTCCCTTTTCTCTTTCTCCCTCCATCCTTGTTTTTTTACTTATTTGTTTAGATGATTCTATTGCATCTTGCATTGATCTCAGAACTGTGCCAGAGATGAGACTGTCTGAAGGACAAAAGACATGCTAAGTGGGCTTTGCTTTTAGGAGTTTCAAACTTGAGGTTCCCCTGCTCCCAGTAAACTGCATCACCATCCTCCTTCAACAGAGTCTTCCCCAGCATGTATGAACACGAAGAGGTGCTCTTTAAGGGATATTAATTGCAATCTATCCCTTACATGTGAAACCTTCACCTCTGTGCTGGTCTCAGCCCTAGGGTGACCAGGAAAACAAAACAATGTAAGTACCATGTGTAAAAAAAAAAAAAAACTAACAAACAAAAAACCCCAAAAAACTCATGGGCCACCACCATGGAGGACAGCTTTGGGATTGCGTAATGTCACAGAATTAAAATGGGATGTGCTTCTCATTTCCTTCCTGCAATTTGTTTCCCTGCCCCCAGATAAAACCAGCCCTGAGGAGTGGGCTCCGGGACTCTAAAATCAAATATTGTTATTAATCAGTGTAATTACTTTTCTTGGCCCAATTGTGGATCTGGGAAGCAACCCAAATTCTCCTGAGTGCAGTCTCAACTAATACATGTTGCCCGGCCACCATTACCTCATCCTTAGTCATCTTAGACTAGAAAAAAAAAATACTGTAATTATTTTACTAAAATAGTATTAAGCTTGTTTATTTACATATATTTGCCTCATAAAAGATAAGGTTTGAAACACTAATGAGAATGGCAGAAAGGAAAAGATCTTGCCTCTCTATCTTACAGAGGTTTGAAAACTTTAAACATAAGCAGTGAACTTTAAACCTGCTCGTGTACATTGGTAGAAACACACTCTGGCTCAACAGCTGAGGAGTTTAATGTTTCTGGATTAGCAGTACTTGAGTGGCTTTCTGGGTAGCATCATAGATGTTTGAATGTCATTGCGGGCATCCATCCTCCACAACCCTCTGGAAGGTGAGTTTGTGGTAGTTGATACAGGGCTCTGGGAATATAATTGAAGGGTTATCTAGGTTAGATTAATTGAGGTAGGAAAACTTATTCTAACTGTGGATGGTCCCCGACTATGAAAAGAAAGAAGAAATCAAGCCGGGCACCAGCATTCATTGCTCTCAACTTCCTGATTGTTGATGTGATTTGACCAACTCCCTCTGACTCTCCCTTTTGTGACTTCCATGACATAATGATTGTACCCTAAAATTGTGCACTAAAATAAGCCCCTGCTCCCCTATTTTGCCTTTGTCATGGCAACAGGAAGTGGCTAATGTAGCTACTGATACACTGTTGTTGTTATTTATTTAGATCATTTACCATCTGATGGAATGAAGTGTTCTCATTGCAAACAAACCTCAAACGTCAGCATAGCATGACCATGTTCAGATAGCAGCCAATCCCCAAGAAATTATGATGTACTTGCTTTATACAAAAGCAAGTATTGACTATGTGTCAAATGCACTTCACTGACAGCCATTAATAAGTAAATACACCAAAAGATTCTGATCAAGGTTTGCAATCAGAAGAAACTGTTCTTTTCTGCTGTACACAAATACCAACGGGCAGCGGTATGTCAGTCAAGTCTGAGACTACTCGAGGTCAACACAACTCACCACCTAATAAAGTGTTTATGCACTTTGTGGGAAACACATCCTTTCATATGCATGAGCTAGTGTATGCATGCTGTATTCCTAATTCAGACACATATCAACTTACTCCCAGGTGATCTAACTTCTTCACCTAAATATATCAATCACACAAACTCTAAGGTTTCTCGAACACAGAGTTCACAAGTAAGAGGTTAGTCTATTGGTGCCTTTGGGACTATATGAGTGTCCACATCCTCTAAACTATTTTTATTTTGTGGGCTGAGTGAGATAGCACAACATTTCCTTTCCGTTCTTTGAAAACATATACTGAATTATAATGTACATACATTAAAGCCTGGTGGTTGTCAGCCTTCCTAATGTTGCCACCATTGAATACAGTTCCCCATGTTGTGGTAACCCCCAAACATAAAATCATTTTTGTTGCTTTTTTTCATAACTGTAATTTCACTTCTGTTCTATTATAATGCAAATACCTTGGGAGTTAGATGCCTGCCAAAGGGGTCACAGCCCACAAATTGAGAACCTGTGCATTAATCATTAATTATAATTAACTGGTTTGGTGGGTGAGTAGGGATGGGAGGGAGCAACAGGGAGATTAAAATCTGAGAGAAACAGCTGACAGAAAACCCTTCCTCATCTGGGTTACCTGTAACAAACAGCATGGTGCACAGGAAAACAAACCTAAAAGTTCAGACAGGAGAAGCAGTGCTGTTCTGTGCTCATTTCTACCTGGGGGATGGGGGTTGCTAGGCTTGAGCCAGAGCTTTGCTGGGCTTACCTTTTCCTGCTCCTGAGCCCACTTCCATCCCTGAGTATGCCTTTCCTTGATAGATGACCTCTATTCCTCATTCTTACTGTATTCCTGGTACAACTCTTTTTTAGAGGACACAAGAACTTAGAAACCTCAGTGGGTGCCCACCCTCCAGGCTCAGACACTCTCCTATCACAAAACCACATGTGATTCAAGTGCTCAGTTCGACAAGTGTGATTATAGCTGTGTTTGCCACCATCACATCCAAGGGACACATCATCACCCAGAAGGATTCTCTTCTAAATCACACGCATTTCTCATGTGTGGATGTACATGTGTGATAGCGCATGTGTGGAGACCAGGGCACCACTTGTGGGAATTGGTTCTCTCTACCTCATGGTTCCTTGGGGATCCAATTTGAGTCATTAGGCAACAAGTGTTTTAACTCACTGACCCATTTCATCCGTTTTCCTCCCCACCCCCAAATTCATCATGTCCCCTTGCTATCCTGTCTTCCAGCCTCTCCTGTCCCTAGGAACTATAGAACCTCCAATTCCTAGCAAACCATGCACCTGATCTACTCTACCACAAATAACTTTATACTTTCTAAATGTTCATATATATTCTCATATATACGGATTAGTCTGGCTTCCTTCAGTCGGCATGGTAAACCTGAAATCTATCTGTACAGATATAAATATTGACAGGTTGTCTTTTAAAATATATTTATTTAATTTTGTCTCATGTTTTACCTCATGAATATATGTGTACCACATGTCTATCTGGTGCCTAAGGCTATAATAGGTCACTGAATCCTTAGAAGTGAAGTTAATGATGGTGGTGAACTGCTATTGTAGGTCCTGGGAGCCGAACCCAGGTCCTCTGCAAGAGGAGTCAGAGTTCTTAACAATTGACCCATGTCTTCAGCTCTGAATTGCTTTTTCTCTTCACCATATCTGTCATGAGTTGGGGGGTGGGGAGATAGACTCTATTTCTCTTCCATCTAACATTAGACCCTGGGGTGAGATTGCTTTCAGCTTGGTGTTGTTACAAATAGGTGTGACTATGTGAGACAATGATTTTTAGGAACAGAGAAACTAAGTCACATAGCAGGAACATATCCATCTTCTTAAGTTGACAGGTTCTCAAAGAAGTGGTACCCCAGGAACTACCACTTGCTGTTTGAAAGTTCTGGATGCTCTTTATCCTTGCCAAGGCTGGTGTCATTAGCTTGTTTAATTTCAGACACTCAATGTTTAGTGACCTGTCACCATGATTGTGATATACATTTATCCTGCGATTAATGGCAGTCAGCATCTTTCCATGGACTCACAAGCCATACATACTTCTAACAACATTCAAACTTATTATCCATGTTTGTTTTGTGAGTTTTGGGCTGGTGTGTGTGTCTGTCTGTGTGTGTGTGTGTATGTGTGTGTGTGTGTGTGTGTGTATGTGTGTGTGTATGTGTGTGTATGTATGTGTGTGTATGTGTGTGTATGTGTGTGGTGTCGTTCCTCTTATGACTATTTTAAGTACAAATTCCCTTGTTGATAAGTGATTCTTTGAGCATTTTTTCATTCTTTTTAATAATGATTTTCAAAGAGCAGGATTCTTCATTTTGATGAAGTCTAATTTATCAAACCTTTTACACTCATGGCTTCTGCTTCTGGTCTTATAAATAAAATGCTTTGACTTTTTCAGAGATGACAAAGAACTAACTATGTTTTTCTTCCAGGAGTTTGATAGTTTTCTACTTAGGCCTGTGACCCATGTAGAATTAATTTCATATGTGTCAAAGCCCATGTTCACCGTTTGCATGTACGGCGAACCATTGTTTATTGCAATTTGATGTTATTCTCACCACCAACTTGCTTTTTCAAGTCTGCTAAGAAATTCGCAGAGCATGTATGCAGATGTCTGTTAATGTGTATTCTGTTCTGGGCTTATTTATCCTTGTGGTTCTTGTGGCTTTTGCTATTAGGTGTGTGAGCATTTGCAATGTTGTATTCTATAATGAATTGACCCTTTATCATTATAAAATGACCTTCTTTATCATGCTAATGTCCTTTGCTCTGAAAACTACTTTGTGTGATATTAATGTAGCCATTGTAGCTTACCTGTAATTAGTGTTGGTGCAATGCTTTTCTAGACTTTTAACCTAGTTGTGTCCTTACGGTTGCGCTGGGTTTTGCAAATGGTGTGTGGTCCCTCTCACTGTTATTTCTTTCCCCAGCAGCCTCTGCCTTTTAATTTGGTTATTAGGTCTTTGTAGCCTGATACAGCTACAATATGATTGAGTTATAGTACCGTCTCGATGTTTATTTGTACCTGTTCCATATATATCTTGTCTCTTTTTTCATTTCTTGCTGTCTTCTTTTGACCTGGGATATTGTTTTCTATTTACTGAAGAGGGATGTATTAAGACAGGGTTTCTCGTGTACCTTGGGTAGTCTCTGAACTGATGATCCTTCTGTTAGGTCTTGAGGACTCAAGAGGTACATGCCTGCAGACAAATCACCCCTACAGGCAAAAGAAATCAGTGCTGACCATACTACAGGAGTCTGGAGTTGAACTTCAGGTCAATGCTGAGAAAGCAAAGTATATTTTTAAGGTTTGGATGTGGGTGGTTGAGAGGTGTCTTAATCCTTAGTTTAGTTAACTAAACAGGCTTAGTTAATATGTGGTCTATGTTACCTGACTGAGGTGGGAGAACAAACATGACCAGGGTCACACTTTCTCTGGATAGGAGAATAAGGCTTATTTCACGCATACACACACACACACACACATGAATGTGTGTGTGTGTGTGTGTATATATATATATATATATATATATATATATAATGGTATATGTATGCATGTCTTCAGGGCTGGCCACGGGTATTGGATTTCCAAATGATATGTGCTCCCTTGAGAAGATGCTGCCTAGGAATTTCTTGGTTGCCTACAGATCTTTGTGTGAGTTGGGTCTTTTTTTCCATTTCACTCTGGAGTGTCTATTGTTTCTTTTATGGATGTCCTTCTGCTAGAGCTTCCTGATGTGGTTCTTTAGGGAGCATTCCACTGCTGACAAACTCTTTTAGGCTTGTTCCTCTCTTTTCCTTCCTTCTGTTTTTCCCTCTGAGAAAGTCTCGGCTCCTGTCACTCCTCTAGGACAGCTTTAGCAGCTCTTCTTGTACCTGACAGTTCTCTGAAGCCATTTCTTCAAGATTCTGAATCCTTGCTCCTTCCAAAATAACTTCCATGGGGCTTCTCTCCGGTGGCACTGGGACTCTTTGTCTTCATTTCTGAGGCTTGGTGGTGGGTGTGGATCTCTTTGGGTTTTGTGCATACTCTTTGTCACTGAGATGTACACTACCCATGCAAACTAGATTCTTCTTAGCTGTTGCTCACAGGCTGGCTCAGCCCCACTCTTTCTCTTCCTTCTCTTGAGTGTAAGTGAAAAAATACCTGCTCTTTTGTTCTGCCCCTGGACTCTCTGTATTGCTTATTCATACGCTAACAGCTCTGTTGTTCAGGCTGGACTCACTTTATTTTGACTCATTGCTAATTCTACCCTGTCATACCTGCTTGCCTGTTGAGCTCATTCAGCAAATTCATTGTTTCCTTTGTTGCATTCTTTTGGTCCTATAATTTCCACTTGGTATTTTAAAAGTCATTTCTATTTTAAAATTTTCTTTCAAATGAATTGTTGAGGGCATTCTTTATGGTGACAGCTTTAAAAATCTAGGTTTCTGGTATGCAGGTGATCTGAATTTTATTTGGAGATTCTGGCTTTTATAGTAGAAGATTCAACACTGCCTAGATATTTAAGATAGCAGGTCGTCATCTCATTTAGTTTGAGCGGAGAGGCGCAGGCCTCATGTTGTGGACTGTGGTTCCTACTCAGATCCCTATGATACTCTTATATCTTTGCTTTCTCTGGTTCTGTTCACATGGCCTCTGGTTCTTGTCAGAGCTCCTGTGGTAGTGGATACAGTATTCCTAAGACAGGATATCTAGTAATTCTGAGGGGGGGTTCTTTTGGGCAAAGAACTGTGCTAGCCACTCCTTCATTACTGTGACAAAACAATTCATAAGGAACATTTTATCTTGCCTACCAGTTTTAGAACACCACAATTAATTCCCTCTGTAACATCATGGAACATCATGGCAGAAAAATTTGTGATACAGGAAGCTAGCTGCTCACATCATAGAAATCAGGAGGCAAAGTTCGGTAGGAAGGAGACAAGCTCCCATTTCAAGCATGTGTTCCAGAAACCCAGGTTTCTCCCGTCCGTTCACTGAGGCCTTTGTTTTCTACTCTGTTCCCTCTGTGCTTCATTCTGGACTCTTGCTATGTCTCCAGGTTCATCATCCTATGGTGTGGAATCAGTCGCTAACTACTGCAGACATTGTAGGCATCATCTTCGACAACTTGACTTCAATCCTTTACACTCTTTGGAATCCATCCTTAAACAGTTACTCTTCCTTCCAGTTCTTTGAGTGCAAATGGAGCTTTAATAGTTATTTTAATGAATTCTGTCATATCTCTGAATTGAGTCAGTGTTGTGTTGCTATTTTCTCAAGTTGTGTGTGTGTGTGTGTGTGTGTGTGTGTGTGTGTGTGTGTGTGTGTGTGTTGTAATTCCATGGGGAGTGGGCAGTGAGGGAGGAGCTGATTTGGTGTGAGATGAGTTCAGTATGAAACACACATAACTTGATTTCCACAGGATAGATGATTACAAACTCAAAGTCAGTTACTAAAAGATAAGTTTGAGGGAAAAAAAGATTGGAAGGAGAAATGTTGACCATGAAGAGTAGTAAGGAACAACAACAAACAACAAAAAAGAAATTTTAGTTGTGCCTTGCCAAGAAATGTCAAGGATCATTGCTGCTCTCCTTTGTAAGAGGTATTTATTTGACACCAAGAAGCGCAGAAGTTTTACTGCCCAAGGCTGACTGCTTTTCATATGCCAATAAAATTAAAACACCTTCAACTTTGGCTTTAGAGTGAAGAATCTTAAAATGTTTTACAAGTAGAATTTTTGTTTTATTTCTTTAAGATAAGGTCTGCTTTAGCCCATATTGACCTCAAATTCTGTTTGTAGTTAAGGATGACCTTGAACTTCTAATCTTTCGACCTTCACTTACCAAGTGTTATGATTAGAGGCAGGTTACACCATCACAGGGAGGTTATGTAGTACTGTGCCTTGAATTTCATGAATGGTAGCATCTCAGCTGATCCTCTGATCTTACCTGGATGAAAGCTGCTTCAAGCACCACCTCGCTCCCACCCCGCCTCCACCCCACCCCCCCATTGCTCCCCCACCTTCAACAGGTTTCTCTACATTTGCTGTTGTTCCTCTCAGGACCCTCTATTTCATCACACATGAGAGTCATATTTTTATCTCAGACCACAATAAAGAAACAACTGTGAGGTAGGCAAGAAGATTACTAACTGAACTATAGCGTCCACTGCAGAAGTAAGCAGTTTATATGACTTGTCGTTTGTAGATATTGTTTTTCATTCTTCAGTTTTGCCAATGAGGTTCCTATGTCATAAGCTGTCAGAACCTGACTATTAATATAAATTCACTTTTCCATTTAGAGAAGACACTGGGAATGGAAGTAACAAAATTAAAGGGAGCAGGGGAAAACTAGGTACTATAAAGAGGTGTGTGTGTGTGTGTGTGTGTGTGTGTGTAACTGCTTATAAGAAACTTATTGTAAAATACAGATTCCATGGAGATTCAAAAATGTCTGAATTCTAAAATTAGCAGTTGAACCCATTTCTATTTTGCACTGACATGTTAAAGCAGGCAGGGTCATTGGGATTTTGGTCCACAATTGCCTGATTATTAACCAATATCATAGAGCAGACACTTATAGGCAACATTAGCAAAAACCTACTGGATCTGCCATCATGCTGAACATTGTACTGGTTTGAAGATACAAAAATCACAACTTAAATACTTATTTAACAAAACAACAGTCAGCTTACATTATTGACCTTTATTTGTCTGAAACAAGAGTCTCTTATGTGTATGTGAGCAGCTGTCAGAGGATCTGTGCACAAAAGCCTCAAGATTGCAGGGAAGGTGTGGCTATCAAGCATACAGTTAATCATCTGTGGAAGAAGGGGTGGCACATAACATCAGCTAATTTCAATAGCAATTCTAATGTGCCTTTAACTATATTTGATGTCTGTGAGACTCAATCCATTTCTGATTGCAAGACTTATTGGCAAATGCTGAGCAGACTTGCCTCCCTTTGTAGGCTGTGCACATCTAAAAGAGGAGGCTATACCTTCAACATATCTTGGTGTTGAGAGCATACACCAGGGAAACACTGTTGAAGGGTCACTGGGAAAAAATGTATCAGCCTTAAACTGTGCTTAGATTCCCTCTGCCTAGAATTTTGAGTCTAGTACTTGGATCTACAGGTAGTTTCCAAATGTTGTTTCCAAAGTTGTTGTCCGAGTTGGGTTTCTTTGGCTGTAATAATCATGATGACCAAACCCAATGTGAGAAAAGGTTTATTTGGCTTGCAGGTTGCAATCTACCTTGGAGGGGAACCAAGGCAGGAATTGAAGGTAGGAACTTAGAGGCAGGCCATGAAGCAGAGACATGGAAGATTACTGTTCGCTGGCTTGCTCCTCATGGCTTTGCTCAGCCGACTTTTCTATAGCATCTAGGACTGCCTTCCCAGGGGTGGCACTGCCACAGTGAGCTGGTCTCTCCCACATCAATCACTAATCAAGAGCATGCCTTACAGTCTTGCCCTCGGGCAATTTTCTCAGTTAAGATTCCCTCTTCCCAGCTATGTCTACATTTGTGTCAGGCTGACAAAAACCAACCATCACAGCAGTGGCAGTGATTGCAGAATTGTGTGTGTGTGGGGGGGTGGTATATAAAGATGCTAAAGTGATATAAATATTCATACATAATGGGATATTAAAATAAATCTCAATATTATTATATAGTGGAAAAGAGTATAGTTATAAAAACAATGACAGTATTTCAACATATATCAATAAAGAACATCTTCTGCTACATATTGACGTGTGAACAAAATAAAATACAGAGTGTCACATTGTGTGAGAGGGAGGGGTGGAGAGATGAACAGGCATGTAGTAGCATGTACTGGTTTCTTCCAGGATGCTTCAGAGGGAACTGGAAACTGGATGACAAGGGTCAGAAGATGAGAAGGTTTACTCTTCATATACATCCTTTGAATATTTTACTGCATAGTAATATATATTCTTTTCAAAATTAAAAATTAAAAATATTTCAAATATTAAAATCATATGAACTCTATTATACGTTTTAACACAGATTCAAGAAGCGCTTGACTGGAAGATGGAGTGGAGGTACTTAAGAATGGACCAAATCTTGTTAAAAATGCATATTGGAAGGAAATTACAGGCTCCTGGTAAAATGGAGGTTCGCTCAGAAGTCTGAGATGTAGAAACAGAAGAGTTGGGTCGTTTTCCTTGCTTGACACATGAGCTTAAAATTCTAAGAGAAAAATAATGACAGCTTTCCTGAACAGAAGACAAGCCTGAAAAGTCCTTTGTCCCCTGTCCCTCCCCCGCCTCTACAACTGCTCAGCCTGTGCAGCTCCCAGCATTTAACAAGCTTTCATAAATAAACAGGTGGGTCTGGACAAGGAGCAAACCCCAAGAAAACAGGAAAAGGAGCAAGATCAAATGAAATTATGAGCGAACAAAGGATGTTATTTCTCAGGATCTGAAGACTCTTCCCTTTACCATTCGGGAACATGAATTAGTTTTATTTATCAGACATCTATGTTTTGAACTTTAAATATCTATCAGAAGTCTCCTGAATAGGCTGGAGCAATAGCTCCAAAAATTATTGCTTTGCAAGCATGAGATTCCAAGTGCAAAGAGCAAGGCATGATGGCAGGCACTGTCCATGTGGTGGACAGGTAGGGACAGGAAGATCTCTGGGGTTCCCTGGCCAGCTGGGTACCCTAATCACAGCAAGCTTTAGGCCCGTGAAAGCCTCTGTTTCAAATGACAGGGTGGGTAGATACCCCGAAAAAATAATAGCGGAGGCTGTCCTCTGGCCTCCGTATACACACTTTCATGCAGGAGCACATGCACACACTACTGTGATGTGCATTCACATAATAGCAGAGAATAAAAATATACTAGACCACAAGTATGTCTTCCTAAAGAAGTCCAAGGAAAGTACATCTATAAATGTGTTCCAATCTAAGCTGATGGTCACTGTTTTGTTCTGTAAGTATCAGGAACTTTGATCACACTTGGCTTTCTGGCCTTTTGGCTTTCTGTAGATATGTATTAGAATCCGACATAAACTGCAATGCTGTGCCTTCTGTATGGGGCTCAAAATGGTTTTACTTTTTATAGGTTTTGTTGCTGTTACTATTTTGGCAGTTTTAAACTTTGTCAATTGTCAGTTTTCATCCATACTGACTTGGTTTTTTTCAAAGTGGGAATAACAGGCAATCAAGGTATGGAACTTATCTAGACAATGGGGCACCAAGAAGTTGTAGAGTAGCCCTTATTATTTTGTCTCAGACAGCTTTGTTGAGCCTGCACAGTTATCAGTATGTACATCTGGAGTCTCCATATCCTTGTGGCAAATGTCAGGATCTGGAGCTTGCTTTGTGAAGCCATTCTCTACAAATGTTTGTGAATGGTCATAATTTATTCTTGGTCACCAACACACATATGGCCCAAGTGCACTTCTCACTATCTCTTTGCCAAGGCCAGACAAGAACACAACACAGATATAACAAGTACACACTAGTTGGGGGAAAACCCTCCTGAAGATTGTAGCCCTCAGTTAAAGAAGTGAATTACCATGTCAGAGCTGTACTTCAAGTATCAAACACTCCTGGCTTTGAATTGTCCTTGAACAAGGTCACTTCTCAGCCCAATGACTATCTTTGTCAACTGTGGTCATATTGTTCAAGTCGATGGAGATTCTTGGACATACTCCACTCTGTTGAAACTTCCCTGATTCTAGACAGAACATCTAGATTCAAAGCACATGTTCTCAATGTGCACAGGTGGCCTCACTTTAAGGGACTGAAAGAACAAGAATGGGTGCCAAAGTCAGATGGCAAAGTTGTGGGAAGAAGAAAAGAAAAGCCAAAAAGTAATGAAGATTTAGAAAGTTCATTTCCTGTCAAGGAGCAGGCGCCCACACTTCCTTCCTGCTCACCTCCCTCTGAGCTAGGACAGTTCTGCCAAGTCCACAGACCTCAAGCTAATTAAACTCACCCTTTTTTCTCTCTCCATTTGAATATTCCCCTACTACTGTATCTCCCTGGTGTGCCTCCCCTCTTTATTGGCATTCATTGGTGCCCTACACACTTTGGAGAGTGAAGGAGGAGATGGGTCAGGCATGAGTTATCACCAAGTTCACAGGTGAGTAAATATTTTCACCTCCAACTCCTCTGAGGCTTGAGTCCCACAAAAGAGATCAGATTCCCAGGTTCCCACATAACCCATCTTCATGCTGGTCCTACCTGCAGGTTCCCTTCTGACTCTAGTCATTATTGCTTCCGTTTCTCCACTAGCCATCTGATATTTGTATTGATTCCTGTGATTCAAGTTGGAAACACTATGATGTGGGGAGTTAGAAGTGGTCTCTCAAAAACCTTTCTGAGCATCAGTTATACATCTAGAACTTGCCCACAAGATAATCAAATATGAGAAAGGAGCCTTGGTGACCACTGGGTCACCTGAGGTATTGTTTTACTTGTGGTAGCCAGTTACAAAGGGTACAGTAAAGAACACAGGAGAAATCCAAATGAACTGTGCCTAAGGCAAATGTGTTATCTTCCCATCAGTTTGTAGAGAGGTAAAGGTTTGTCCTGGCTCTGTGGATTTGAGTGAAATAGTACCTCATGATTGAAATATAGGGTCGAGTAAAACCGCTCACTAATAGCTAGGAAAGCAAGAGAGTGAAGAAGAGATGTGGGTCCCATAATCCTCTGTGTGAGCACCCTCCAGAGACCTAAGCTCTTCCTACAAAGTCCTAACTCTTAAAATATTCACCTAGATGAAGACCAATGCTTTAAGTCATTGGCCTTAGGAGACATACCACATTTATTTATTATCATTAGTAAAGTATGAAGGGAAAGTGTTAGATACACAGGCCCCCTACAAGCCATGACCCTTCCAGCACCCCACAGGTTCAACAACCAAGAAGTTCCAGAAGCCCCTAATTTTGCATGCTGAGGAGGCTCCATTGTGATTAAGTTATTGGCCATTGGCAGGGTCAACTCAACCTACTTTGTTGATGGCAGGTGATGGCTGGGAATAGGAGGGAGGATACTGGATGTTCCAATCCTCTCTAGTCACAAGATAGCTCCATTAGTCATCTCATGAGTATACACACAGATACTCATACTTTTTACATTTTGTATGTTTTAAGAACTGTGTACAAGAACACAGAGATTAAGACTAAATATATGTAAAAATCCCTTATAGCAGAAGATAGGACCCTTCAGACCATTGTCACAGCCTACAAAAATGTCTCCCAGAGTGAGTTCACTGTTCATAGACCTCTGCTCTGTCTTCAAAAGTTGGAGAGGCCTCAGAGAGAATATATCTTCACCTTATCAAGAACCTGCCAGATTCTGTGAAGATGGCTTGGTAAAATGTTTGCCACACTAGTATGAGGACCTGGGTTCAATCCCTAGTTCCCACATTTTAAAAAATCAATATGTGTGGAGGAGATAGAACCCTAGGGCTTAATGATCAGCTAGCCTAGACTGCCTGGTGAGCTTCAGGCCAGTGGGAGACCGTCTCAATAATAAGGTGGACTTTGCCTGAGGAACACCACCAGTATTTGTCCTCCAACCTACATACATACATACATACAGACATACATACACACACACACACACACACACACACACATACACTAGGAGGAAATGAACATGCTATAATGATCTAAGATTACATCTTTCTCTGAGTATCTTCCATTTCTTATTCTGCTTATGTATTTTATGTGCATATGTGGAAGGGGAAGACTTGTGTACAACATAGTACACATGTAGAGATCATGGGACAAATTGTGAGAGTTACTTCTCTCGTTCCTCTCTGTGGGTCCCAGGGACCAAGTTCAGGTTTCCAGGTAGCATCAGGTGGCCTTACCTTCTGGGACATCAACTCATCATCCTTAGCATATTTTGATATATTCATGCAATGGATGGATTTTGATAGAAAATACTAGAATCATGGGTAAGACACAAAGAATTTTATTCCTCACAGCACAGACAGCAGTGTTAGTATTGTCTGTCAGTATTAGTTCCTGTGCTTACCATAAAAACTGTGGCTTGAAGCAAGGTCAGCCCAGAGGATTTCTGCCACATTGAATCTGCCCACTCTTGAGGAGTGCTAAGGCTACACAGTTCTTTGCTTGTGTGTGTGTGTGTGTGTGTGTGTGTGTGTGTGTGTGCTCCTATGTATGTGAGTACATGTGTGCATGCATATAGAGGGAGGGATGACTGCCCACCACCTACTCAGATGTAGCTAACAGGATTAGTCAATGACACATAGTTCAGACTATAGCCAAGGTTTCTAAAGGAAGGGAATGACTGAAACAAAGGGTATATAGCATAATTTACCTCCTTGGAGTGACCCAAATACAGGTAACATGGGATACCTATACCTTTTGAGGCAAGAAGGAACCTTTATTTTGATTTATTATTACTAGTGTGTCATAGCTTAGAGTTAATATTAAGCTATGAATTTGTGTGAGTTTATAGCAAATAAAGAGTGAAGAGGAGTCTCATTGCACAGGTATCACATTTTCAACAATCTTTTCTCACATACACACCAGTGAAATTACAGTGACTCAGCAATAAATAGTCCACAGAATAGCGCAACAGCAATTTAGGAGTCGGAAGGAACATAGTCCTGGACATTCACAACCAGAGACTGGTACCTAGCAGGCAGGCATCTGACTCAAAGCCTTATTTTAAAATGGATTAGATATAATTTTTGTTTGTATATGTATGCACATGTGCATGTGTGTGTGCATCTGTGTGTGCCTGTGTGTGTGTGTTTCTATGTGCTTGCCATGGCATCCATGTAGAGGACTGGATGTGTAGAATTCTGTTCTCTCCTTCTACCATGTGGGTTCCAGAGATTGAACCCTGGTTATCAAGGTTAGCAGCAACTGCATTTACCACTTGAGCCATCTTGGCAGCCCTAAACCTTAATTCCTAGAAATAAATGCCATGGATTATAAGGAAGAGACAGCCCAGAAGATGCTAATGACTGCAGCTTCCAAGTTAAATCACTTAATTTGGTGTTGCATGCTATGTTAATTTCGATTTTTCTCCAGAAAAGGAAAACTAATTGAAGGTTTATCTTTCATTTCTTCTCTCATGCTGCAAATTCCTTCCCTTGCCATTTGGCACACTGAGCCCACATTTTTGTCTACTCAGTCATAGAAGCTGTTGCCTAAGGAGGATTTGCCATTTGCTGGGTTCCAAACCTTCTCCTATTGTCTACAGGAGAACAGCCTTAGCTTGGGACCCTAGAAGAAAAGAATCTGTCTGATTAAGGGGAAGATTAAGGGGAAAGCTTCTCTAGGGTGAGGGTCTTCTTATCTAACTTAATGGAAGCCAAGCAAAATGATTTTAAGGGTGTCATCCAGCCCTGATAAGAGAATCGGTGGTAAAAGGAAAGAAATGTCACCAGGGAGGTGACCAAAGTTGTGCCCAAGAGGAAATAAGTTCAAGTCAAGGATCTCATCTAGTAAAATCTGCATTTTCAGTTCCAAAGCCTCATCTCATGTCTGAGGAAGGCAGCATCTCCATCTGCTTAGAAGTCTCTCCCTCATTGTACCTTCTAATTGTTGTAAGACCCCGAGGAGTCTTAGCTCAGGAGTGAGACCCATAGAACACAACTAGACAATAGACTGCTGTAATAACAAAAGGTTTACTTCTATACGTATGGGATTGCTCATCCTCGAAGGGAGAATCAACCCCGAACTCTAAAAGCACACATCTTTTTCCCTTTACAGTGGGCAGAATTCAGCAACAACATGGAGTGGTGATGTTGCATTTTTGGGTTACAGTGACCTCTGGATTCATTGGATAAGGGGGTTTAGGCTGATGATGATGCATATTTGGGTCTTTTCCATGAGACCTTGTGGCTGTGAGCCAGAAAATTCTGTGAGGTTTTGTCTTTGTTTTGTTTCTCAGAATTGAGTGATTAGAGCATGAGCTAATTATGCAATGTATCAGGACTCTATCTAGGGCTTTCTATAGGGCCAGGTGGCTATCAGTCAGTATATTCTGTGGTTTTTCTGAGAATTACTCTGGGCCATTGTTTCATGAGATTCCAGGCACAGGTGGAATCTCATAGCATTGGAATAACTGGAAGGTCTCTGAGTTTGACTTCAGCCATTTCTGTGTCTTTAGAGTCTCACATTCTAGTAAATTCTGTCTTTGCCTACTTTCTCAAAAATGGGTGTTTTGGAAAAGTCTCAGAGCCCCTAAAATCTTTATTTTTTATATCTAATAATAACTAGACATGCCCAAGACTCAGCATCTACTCATAGTGAGTATCATGAGAAGGGGGCTCCCTTCTGCCCCATTCCATCTTTATTACACAATATTATCTGAGAAAGTAATGAAGAGAATGTATATCAACAGTGAATCATGAAGAGGAACCTTGAACAAAGTTTAACAAAACAGAGTCTAAAAGGCAGAGATATAGGAAGCCCTCAACTTCCTGCTGGCAAACTTCCTGTTTCCTGGGTTCTCAGAAAACATCAAAGAGAAGGTCAAGGTGCCATAGCAGGAGGCTGGCTCAGAAATTTTTAGGGAAGATGAAATAAATCAAGAAATATCTTTTTTTAAGAATCAAAATGAAAATATTACAAATTTCTGGGGGAAGAAACAAGTTGCTGGGGTTATTCAAGTCTAAACAAGTCAGGCATCAAAAAGACATCCCAGAGGGAATGTCCCTGGTATCTGAGGAGCAGAAGGCAAGGCTAAGAGGTTTAACAAGTCCTTCCTTGATGTCTATTTTGGTGCCTGGATAAAATCTTCTGTGGTCCAAGATCCCAAGTAGCATCCATGAAATCATCCTAGTGTTGGCTTTGGTCAATGGGAACTGGGTGTGTAATGGGTATTCCTGGTTGTCACCTTAATTAGATCTGGAATGAACTATAATCCAGAATTGAAAGGCTCACCTGTGATCCTGATCTTGAGGCTGGGAGACACAAGTTTATGACCTGGATCTTGGCATGGAGATCTTGAGGCATAGTGACTATGAATCCCAGGACACTAAGGAAGGAGATCTGTGAGTTTAAGGTCATCTGAGACAAAGCAAGTCCCTGATCCAGGCATGGTGGTACACACCTTTAATCTGGTCCATACCTTCTACTGGAGACCTACATAGGGACATTGGAAAAAGGAAGATTCTTTCTTCTTCATCTGATTGCCTTCTGGGACTGAGCCACTAATGGATCCTTGCACTTCCATTCACAGCTGACCATTGTTGGGGAGTTGGACTACAGACTGTAAGTCATCATAATAAATTCCCTTACTATATAGAGACTACCCACTAGTTTTGTGACTCTAGAGAACCCTTACTAATACAGAATGGTAAGCATCCAGTTAGGGTAAGGGTGTACTGGAGTACCATGGAAATTTTGCTTCTGGAACTCAAGTTCATCTTTACCACCACATTTCACCATAATTTCTATGTCCTTGGGGCATGGTGAGGTCAGTAAGGAGAGTGTTTAGGGAAAGGGCAACCTTTCCTGCTATATACATGTAGCTATGAGTGTATGTGTAACAAAGACTCTCTGACATCAGTAGCACAAGAATAGTTAGACAATAACTCCAGGTGTATCTACTGTTTCTACCCAACTGGAAGTAGTGAGAGACCTCGGGTGAGAAACCTAAAACCCTACATTGCAATGGCTCCTTATGATACCTGGTTAGAAAGGACACCTGCCACTTCTTTCCTGCTACCAGAGAACATCAATGCTGTGTGTGCTGGGACACATCCAAAAGCATTCATTTCCCCAAGGTCAGGGCATTGTCAAAGGCCAGTCTCTGCTCTAAAATCACAGGCTCTCCCACTGTGGACAAACAGCAAGCTTCCAAGCTAAGGCAGCACGGGAAAACAACCCCAAGGAAACTGGTGCTGTAGTCAGCAGCCAGAGTAGCTGGCAATTGGATCTCTGCCTTACATTCCTAACTTGGCTTCCAAAGATGAGCTTTTCATCCAAAAGATGGGCACCCCACTCAGAAGATCGGTGACTTTATTCCTGAAACAGCATCTTCTATCGAAGGTATGAAACAAGTCCATTCTTAGGGAACAAGAATCCTAGAATTGTTTATGCTGGAGCTTCTGGGCCAGCTCTGCCTATTAGAATTCTAACTGGCTTTTCTAGAAGAAAGGGTGTCTTTCAGGATGGAACTTGGCCTCATTCTTTAAAAGCTTGCCTCCCAGTTAAAGGTTATATGGAGACCATAAAAGAGCTGAATTCCACCTTTAAAAACTCAGAACTGTTGCCTCGTACTAAATAGAAAGATACCAGACAGGCTATTTTTAAGTTACTACTGGAGTCTTCAGAGCTTTGGTGTCATCGACTGCCAAGCTGATGACAGGCAGGGACTTTACAGAAACCCATGGATCCGATTAGCACCAGGGGTCCACAAGTCAGGCAGGCATTTCCTGGCTATGAATTACTAGTGGCATCTTTAAACACAGACTGACAGCCAAAACCAGCACAGCCTTCCCTAGACTTTCAGAACCTTAGGGGGTAACTACCCTCCCAAGTTTTATAGTCTAATATATGTTTTAAAAACTGAAAGAACACCTTTTTGAGATTTTGTTGTCACACTGACATCTATGCTTGTGAGACTGCTACATGCTTACTCTGATGAACCAAACACAGCCTAGTTAGTGATGTTTACATTTTGCACTTCAAGGAACACACATATGTAGATGCCAGACTGTGTCAAGTGTGTTATTGTGATAAGAGTTATAGAGATGCTTGTTGCTAATTGAGTCATTTCTACACTCCCCTGTCCCTGTGAAATTTCAGACGCCAGATATGTAATGATGAAGTCAAAATTCTCTCCAGCTATAAAGTAGTCATTTCACCAACTGTTTGCATAAAACACTGGCCTTTTAAGCTGGGAAACTATTCCGTAAGTAAAAATCCAACCACATCAGACAGTCATTCCTAGGAAAAGATTCAATTAATGACTATCAAATAGTTAGGTTTTC
This sequence comes from Micromys minutus, assembly GCF_963924665.1. Lineage (NCBI taxonomy): Eukaryota > Metazoa > Chordata > Mammalia > Rodentia > Muridae > Micromys > Micromys minutus. The sequence goes on along the minus strand of NC_137959.1, from coordinate 49,379,171 downwards.
CCACATATATTGTCCTTAAACCTATAGTGTTGGATCCCCACCTGTCCATCAGAAATGGCTGCCAGAGGAGAAAGTAGATACCAAGTAGCAGCCAGTGGATAACAGAGGACAGTGTTTGCTGGCTGATACTTCTGGTGTAATAGCTCTTTCCATGTATATGTGTGCTTGCAGCTATTATACACTTGGAACACATGCCATAAAGCTCTCTGTGTTCTACCATGAAGGAGTATCCCTATATAACACACAGCTCAGCTGCCAGTTTCAAAACAGAACACCAGATCTCTAACATGTTTGTCAGGGACCATCCCCTTTAACATGTTACCTGTTACCTTTGTGTCTCAAGCAAAGGTCAGTCAAGAAAGGCAGGATCCATTCCCACTAATCAGAATGAGGGAGAAGCATTGTAAGGACCAGAGAATCTAGACCTAGGCCTTATGGGACATATGGTTTCTGTCATAATGGTGAGTTTGCTCACATAGTCCAAAAGTCCTTTAGGTCACTTGAAAATAAATATAATGAAATTTGATGAGATATATGAAAACTGAAATTTGAATTGTGTGAAATTTTAACATGCCACAACATATTTTTCTTTCTTTTGGCTATCAACTGCAAATATTAAAAACATTTACATTTAAGCAACAGATAGCTTTCTAATCTATAAAATCCCTTAAAAATATTCATATCTACCTATCACCAACTAAGTCCATCTAGATCTAAATCAGCCTTCTCCATATCCATCTTGATTCTTCCAGAAATCCCCTCCTGCCTCCTGCCTCTACTTCCACTCCTTGACCTTTTACTGCCTACCTCTCTCCTGTCCAATCATGTATCGTCTTAACATAAATCTACACCTAACCTATAGTCTACATTCTTTAAATGCATCTGAGGCTACTGGAGAACCAACCTTACCATGGATTACATTTGTCACTGTTTTTGCCACTATACTATGGAGTTATATAGAGGGTGTTCAAGTGACATCAGATGAACTCCATGATTGGTCACTGTGAAATTACTGCCATAGTTATGGTGTCTTGGGTCTTGGGTCTTGGTCAAACTCCTAGGCAGTTATTTATCATGAAGAATCATGGTACTGATCATGTTGCTTATTTGCTTGAATTACTAGGAAGTTCATAAGCTACAGCACAAATTGGAGGTTGAGAGATTAGTAAATAAGAGGTTTTTGTTTGTTTGTTTTAAGTTAAAGAAGGAAGTTCCTAGCATGGGTGATTTGTTAATCAGATTATTGTTAATCTGCTCAAGTCTAGCAATATATATTGGATTGCACAACACACATTTAGTATAAATGCAGTCAACCTTGATCTTGTGTATTTATATATTTACTTAGGTTCTGGAAACCCAACCCAAGTTTCCATAGATGTTAAGCACATGCTTCAACTAAACTACCCTACCCCTACCCTATCATGTTTTCTAGCCCAAGTTTTACCTTTATAAATGGTTTCATGGCCTTGCACATATTTTTGTAATTACCTTAATTAAGAAAGGTGCAAATAAAATAGTTCAAGCATAATGCATACATAAAATTCTTGCTTCTGTACTTAAAAGCATGGGTAATTTGTTAATCAACTGATGATTGTCAAGATGCTCTCCAAAAGGAACAGCACAACCTCTGGGTGTGGAGCTAATGAGTGGGCATTTTTTGACTATCAAGGGTGAAGATTCGTCATGAAGAGAGTCTTCAGCAGAAAGCCCAGTAATGCAGAAAAACAAAGTACAGTACTTCTCCAATAGAAGTGGGGCCACCAAGAGAAAGAGGGTCAAAGATGCCAAAAGCACAGTGACCAAGTGTCACTAGATCTCAGAACCCCTCTTAGAACATTTAAATCCTCCCTTCCCAGGTACTGAGAATGGAAATCTACATTTCTCTTTGTTTTTGTTTTGTTTTGTTTTTTGTGTGTTTTTTGTTTTGTTTTGTTTTTTGTTTGTTTGTTTGGTTGGTTTTTTATGGCATCTCATGTATGCTATGCTGGCCTGAAACTCTTTAGGTAGCCAAAGATGAGTTAAACTTCTGATCATCCTGACCTCCAGAGTATAGAAAATATAAGAGTAGGTACCACCCTCAGTTTCTATGGTTCTGAGGATGAAATTTTTTGGTCCACTCCATGTGCTGAACAAACGTTTTAAGTTATATCTCCAGCTCAAATCTGCATTTTAGATGTGATTTCTAAGGAGTTCTTGAAATATCAAAAATGAGATAATATCACCCAAGGACCATCAAGAAGAATGGTTTAAAAAACAATGATGCACATGGTGGTAAGCACTGGGGTTTTCCAGAGGGCTGGTCCATGGGAAGAGAGCTGTCAGGGAAAAAGGAATGGTTTGGATGTAAGTGTAGAACACAATGATGGTGACCATGGCTGCCAGGACCAACTTCCTTCTGTTCAGTTCCTGTATCCCTTCCTTACTGGCTGTCTGACCTTGAGCCAGTCACATTCAACTTTCTGTAGGGTACATTTTTCATAATTGTTACATTGTAAAGTGAGGGGATTGGTCAGCTGAAGTTTATTGGAATTATTCTGTTACTCACAGAAGATCTTTAGAGCAATCTGTAACCTCAGAAACCTAGTTTTCCCCATAGCTAAAGCACAGCTGCTCTTCCTTCTTCTTCTTCTTTTCTTCTTCTTCTTCTTCTTCTTCTTCTTCTTCTTCTTCTTCTTCTTCTTCTTCTTCTTCTTCTTCTTCTTCTTCTTCTTCTTCTTCTTCTTCTTCTTCTTCTTCTTCTTCTTCTTCTTCTTCTTCTTCTTCTTCTTCTTCTTCTTCTTCTTCTTCTTCTTCTTCTTCTTCTTCTTCTTCTTCTTCTTCTCCTTCTTCTTCTTCTTCTCCTCCTCCTCCTCCTCCTCCTCCTCCTCCTCCCTTTTCCTCCTTTTTCTTTCTCCTCCTTTCTCTTCCTCCTTTTTCTTCCTCCTCCTTCTTTTCCTACTCCCCCTCATGCTTCTTCTTTCTCTTCCTCTTCTTTTTACTTGTGTATGTATGTGCATGCACATGTATGCACATGGAGGTATGGAGGTCAGTAGGAGCCAGTTCACTCTTTCCACCATGTAAGTCTCGGAGATTCAATTCAGGTCATCATTTTTTTTTTGGCTTGGTGCCTTTACCCACCTAACTGTTACCACTTTGTTTCCATTCATTTGCATGGACCCTCTCTTACACCCAAGCTCAACTATATAGAAGTGAGATAGAGGGGCAGCTACTTGGAAGCCATGGTGCAAAGCTCACACAACCACGTGTGGTAGGGATTTTTGTAGTGTGTGGGAGAGATTAAAATATTGTGAGAAAGGAGAATGATGAAGGATAATGACTCTTGCACAGTGGAATGAAAAATGATGGTGAGAAACAGTGTTAAACTGGAGTAAACTGATCAACTTCTGCAGTGTGGCTCAGGTTCCTGGCTCACAAGGGATTTTAATGGGGAAGGTATTAAAGTAATTCTGATGCCTGCTGAGCTTTGGGGCCTCAGAGCTGCTGGGAAACACCCTAATTAACAGAACTGTTAAGATTTCCTGTTGGGTGGGGTTAAATCAAACCCATGCATAGCAAAAGAAGCCTGAGTTGTTTTCTGGGATCATGGCCTTATTCTAAAAGATACTGGAAAAGCCATTCCAAAGATGAGATCCACTCTGCTCTTGAATTAAAAATGATGCCCCGTGAATTCTAAAGTGTAACAATAGCTGCAGTACAATGACTGAGAAGCCCAAATCCATCTAATCATGCATCCATCTGGCTCATTCAAGCACACACAGTGCACAAAAGAATATGGTTGCTGCCTGCCTTCCCTCTGCTTTCCCTGAATAAGAAGTGTCAGGAGATCACCATCGAACCCTGTGATAAACACTCACATTTCCACAAATGTAGATTGTGTTTTAGAGAGATCAGCCTTAAATTAGTTTATTAAAATAGGATAAAACCCAGAAGTCTAAAAGAGCAGCGTTAATATTCTGCTCAAATCATCTCTTGATTTCTGTTTCGAAGGGCACTGTTAAGACAGCCTGGTTTTTATTACAGTGAAGAAAAGGGCTCCTTCCATTAATCAGACAGAGCCATAAAAACAGGTTTCTCTAAAAGCGGACGCCTGACAAGTCCAAGTGCAAAGTTTGATTTTGTGAAAAGGTAAAGAATCTCTTTAGAAATATTATAATCAATTCTGAAAACTTAATTTTTTTAAAGCTCCGTGGCATTTTAGCTATTGCGATTTCAATACCAAATGCTCCCTCCGAGTGATCTTATTCTGTCTCATGGAGGAAAATGAACTATTTAGCTCCATGCTTAATGGCTAACTCTATTCAGTGTATCCATTAGGGCCAGCCCCCAGACAGCTCTGATCGATACAACTGGTTATGAACCAGAGGTCCTTGCAGCCAGCGATGCTCAGTGGAGATAAAGAGCTGAGGGCCCTGTGTGATTGATGCTTTCACAGCAGTGTCCTGACAGGTGAAGCTCCACAAAGCAGAGTAGAAAACCATATGAAGGCAACCAATAGGTCCTGGGGGGAAAGATGGCCAGCTTGGCCAGCAGAGCCAGCTAAGAGTCAACAGAACTGAGCCCTGGTGCTGCCCATGGGATTTCCCGTGGAATCTACATCTTCTGTGTCAAAGAAATCCCCTGGTCCCCAGGGATGCACTTGGAATTGGGCTATGGAATGCTTCCAGTCTGGAGTCACAGGGGTGCTAATCAAGGAGGCTGTTCTCCCTGCACTCCTCATTCCTTACCCTGCAGATTGATCTGACTGGCAGCTGTGACCTGCATCCTCATGGCAAGCTCAGCCTTCCAGGTATTTGGACAAAGAAGCTCTAGCTCAGACCCCAGAAGGGTAGGCAGCAATTAGCAATGGCAAGGCCTTATCACCAAGAGCCTTCCAGGGTGACTCTCTCACCCATGTATTTTTCACTAGACAGGTGTGCAGCCATGCAAACATACTCCTCTCATCTAAGTGGCAGAGTAGAAAGGGAATTCCAAATATTGTACAACTTAACTGGAGAACTTTGAAGTTCATTGAAAGTTTGAAGAACTGAAGGTTACAACGTTCATAAGAAGGAGCGGAAGAAGGTCTGGAGAGATGGTTTGGTCAGTGAAGTGCTGCCGCACCAGCTTGAGAGCCTAAGACCCAGGAGCCATGTGGAAAAGCTATTTATGATGGCATGTGGTAGTAATCCTAACACTGGGGAGGCAGAGAGAGGAAGATCTCTGGGACTCAAAGGTCACCCAGCCTGATCTAGTTGGTGAGCTTCAGGCCAGTAAGAGACCCTTTCTCAAAACACGAGATGGACAGAGCCCATGGAAGGACACTTAAGACTGACCTCTATCTTCCCATGTACACAGGAAGTCAGAAACACACAGTGAGGAACACACACCTAGAAACACAGTCACATATTCGTACATGCAATCACATACATGAATACACACATAACAGAATCACACATGGAATATTTACTCACATGTGCACTCAGACACATGAAGATTCACATGAACAAATTCATACCCATACTCACACACTTGGTCACACTCACATTCATACATCGTTCTAACTAATTTTATAACAACTTGACAAAAACTAAAAATCATCTTAGGAGGCGGGAACTTCAATTAAGAAAATGCCCCATAAGATTGGGCTGTAGGCAAACCTGTAGGGTATTTTCTTAATTAGTGATTGTTGTGGAAAGACTCAGCCCATGTGGGTGGTGCCACTCCTGGGTTAGTGTTCTGGCTCTATAATAAATCATGCTTAGAAAGCTCTGGAAAGCAAGCCAGTAAGCAGCACCCTTCTGTGGCCTCTGCATTAGCCTTAACTCCAAGTCCCTGCTCTGTTTGAATTCCTGTTCTGACTTCCTGCAGTGATGGTCTATAATGTGGAACTATGAGGCAAACAAACTGTTTTCTACCAAAGTTGCTTTGGTCATGATGTTCATAGAAATAGAAACTTTAACAAAGGCATGCATAGACACCCTCAAATATACATCACACATTAACACACAAGTGCCAGTGGTATATTAGCCACTAGGCATTTCTATACCTTAAGCCTTTGTTGTTTTCAGGGAAAACACAGAAAGACCTGCCCACCTGCACTGCGCTTCACAGAAGCTCAGAAAAAGCAGAACATGTCTGCTTGCTCACATTAACACCTGAAACAGGAAAGCAACAAGAAGCAAAGAAAACACTTCTGGAAAGAGCCACCAGGAGGAACTGAGGCCTTGGGATGGTGCTGTGCTTGAGCATGTGAGATGATGCACTCACCCTCCTGAGCCTACCTACCTGACAGCCCTTCAGACAGGGACAGGGAATCTCCACGATTCTTGGCAGCTTCATACATTATGAATTTCTAGGATGTGGTTCTGTTTATAATGGAGATCCTATGACATCAGGAAACAGATGATAACAGATGGTGGCAAGGGTGTGGGAAAGGAAAATTTCCCTGCTCTCTGCTGGTGGAAGGAAGCAGGATGGCCACAATGGAAACTAGTGAGGAGGTTCCTCAGAAAATTAAAACTAGAACTACCATAAGACCCAGCCCTTCCACTCCTGGGAAATCCCCAAGGGACTTTCTAACCTATCACAGAGATACCTGTGCGTCCATGTTTAAGGCCGTTCTGTTCACAGTACAGCAGGAACTAGAACCAGACAGACTTTTGTCATCTGATGACTGCATGTCAAAGAGAAGACATTGACACAAAATGGGAATTTTATTTGGATAGAAAGAAAAGTGAAATTTGCAAGAGAAACATAGCATTTGAACAGGTCTCTGGGACTAAAGTTTTCAAACTACACAGGTTCTCTCTCATATGTGGATCCTGATGCATCTAAGTGGAGGTGAGTTTGTTAAAGGCTGCCACACTGGCGAAGACCAAAGAGGGGAGAAGGGGTGGTAAGGAAGTGCAGGCAGGCAAGAGGACACATGACATAAGGCTACGCCAGAGAGTGTGCAGTGTGCAAGGGCATGGGGGGTACAGGGAGAAGAAAGGCTGGAAAGGTCAGCAAAAATTATGTATGAAAAGGCCATATGAATACTTTCTATGCTAATTTGAAAATAGATTTAAAATTTAAAAAGAGAGAGAGATGTCAAGAGCATGCAGCCATGAAGACATATCTATGACACAATGCACTGAGTTCACATTTGTAATTAAAACTTTAAGAATTAATAGCAGGGACATGGAGGGAGAGCCCGCACACAGCAGGCATGTGGCAAAGCCGGTTTCCATCCTCCCATCTGACAGACACATCTCCCACAGGCACAGTAACAGCTGTGTAACAGTCTCCCTGTCTCCTCCAGAATAGACTATAGACACCCCAAATAGCAGCCGAGGCAGTGTCCCCCAGCGCTGAGACAAGCTCTGACACACCCCACTCTTCCTCCTTCTCCCTGCAACCCAGAAGATAGCTGCAATTTTCCATGTCCTTTTCTTTCTTCCTCTTAGGTTTTGTTTTTAAACAACAACAGCTGTGCCCTGATTTCCCTTCCTTTTATTCTTACAAAGCGGCTGGGATGTGGGGTGGGCTGGAAGATTTCTCTTCATCCCATTGATCAAAGATTCCTTTCTCAAAGCTGGTTCTCTCCCTCCTGTGGATTTAACCAAATCCCCGCTTTCTCTCAAGGGCTGGAAGTATCACTTCCCTCCCTTCCTCTGACTCAGTAAAGAGAACTGAGGAAGTAGTTTTGTGAGAGAGATCCACAGGAGGGCTTCACCCCAAAGGCCACAGGATACCACCTCAGCCAGTCAGCTCCTGTCCAGCCATCCCCTAGAGTCTTGCTTTATCTACCCCTCCTGCCAACTCACTGGAGAGTTGGAACCTGAATCCCAAAGCAGGCAGTGCCCCACCTTGTGTGTGTGAAGAAATGGCATGGAAGGACAGTCTCCTGTGGAGTACAGGCTCATACATCTCATCCTTTAACATGGGTGTTTTCTTGCACACATATCATGACTTTTAACGTTGGTCATGACCTTGCACATACATCAACTTCTTCAGTTCTGGGTGGCCTTTTGCTCCCCCCACCCCCAACCCCCAGTTATCCTCAGAGTTGTTTGTCTTTGGTGAGACATTTTCATTGTTACAATGCATTTTTATTGGTCATCTATGACTCTCTAAGATTAGAAGCTTTAATAAGGAATAATACTGGAAAATGCAACACACTTCTGTCCAAGTACCATTTTCAATGCTGCAAATACTTGTTAAGCACCCAAGTTTTGGCTTCCTAATCATGTTCTAATTGGCTATGTTGTTCTCCCTCTGGCTTAGTAAGTCTCACTCTGAGAACAGTCACAAGGAATTGGTAAATAAATAGTGAGTATTTGCAGAACCGAAGCATCACACCAGTCTTTAGGAAGGGAGAGCTCAGCTCAGAAATCTGTTGCCTAGCAACACAAACTAACTTTCTCTCCATTTTCCAAACCAGTTCCAGCCTCCTGTTGGTTTGTCAGGATTCCAAAGTAAAACTCCACTCTCCCCCAACCCCCCTGCCTTTTTAAATTAGAAATGAT